>NC_043766.1:8862413-9228663 GCF_902148845.1 Salarias fasciatus | reverse complement strand
ATTCTTTGGTACTGCGGACAGGCCAGTCAACTCTCATTTTGCAGAGCAGGCATGCAGGGGAGGGAATGTTCTTTAGTTTAACCTTGTCATAGAGGCCTACGAGATGCCAAAGACAAAAGCCTTGCAGTCTTGGCAGCGGCCACCTCCAAAGCTATTGTCTTCTTTTGTGTGACTGTAATGAAATTGGTCTGACATTACATCTCAGCCATCATCTCAGCTCCATGTGTTCAAACCGTGCTTAAAGGTGAAGGTTGTCAAATGAGAGCACATAGATTTACTTTATTAAAAATTCAAAGGAGGAACCACAAGATATGGCTGCTGAACTGTGCATATAGTCTATCAAGTAAAATCAATGCAGCTCTGGAGAATGTGTCCTGGCTGTTTGTTCACAGTGTGAGAAAAAGGCACTCTCTCAATTTCTGAATAGGCTTACCTGTCAAAATCTCAGAACAGAGGTCTCAATTATAATCCCAGATACAGATGATCCCTGTAGCATGAACTGAATCATAGTCATTTTGGTTTCGGATGGAGTTACACCTCAAACATGTCCATATTCAAGGCAAATATCTTTGAACAGTTAAAAATATGAAGACAGGATTTTTTTTTACAAATCGGTCTCTATCAAATATTTTCTACAAACAATTAAACTGTCACCTGAAAATAAACACATAAATGAAAAAAGGAAATAGTTGTTTAAATCAAAAGATAGGATGTTCCAGTGTACATGAATTTCCATCTTTTGAGATTTCTTGCCAGACAAGTAACATGCATACATCTGAAATTCACTTTGGACATCAAGCACAACTCTATTTGCATAATGGCAGTTGTTTTGTTTTCCTTTAAGAATTTACTCATCTATAATTTACTAACAACAAATTTTTAAATAATTCTTGCAGGAAAATACAGATTTTATTATGGCCCTCCTAACGTCAAATATTGCACTGATAAAATCATCCGTGCAATATCTAGTGCTTTTTAATGCATTCATAGTATATAAGCAGTGGGACTTATTTGGCTCTATGACCGACATATTTGACCGACATGTGTTCTATTTAGTGCTTGATTTTGTCTCACTTTCCTCTGATTTACCTAAAAATCTATCAATGTTTGGGTGAGTCAAAGTTCAGTAAACAACCATATTATGTAGGTGTTTTGATGAGTGACATTTCCAACATGTGTTTATAAAAAAAAGATACATTAAAACCATAATATAATATGTCTACAAATAATTGAAAAAAAAAACTTTGTAAATCGTAGCTTGTGACTATTAATTTACCTGATAGCTGATTAAAACACCCATCAATGACTGTAGGTTAATTATAGCCTTCATCTGCATTTTTTTGTTGTCAGCATTTTGATTCTAGATGGAAGTCTGTGTGCTTGGTGCATATTTACTAAGTTCTGTATACAGACGTGTAACACTAATAGCATACTGCAATGCACTACTGATTTAACAGTCATCCTCTAAGTTTTGCTTGAAAAAGGATGTATTAAGAGGTTCTATGACATGTAAGGCATATTCGGTTATAGCAAGAAGATCATGGGGAGTTTTAAAAGCAACAGGAACACTTTAATCTGCAGGACTTTAGAACATCTCATGAAAACAGTTACTATTCTTATAATCTGAACTATCTCATTGACATCATCACGGAAACCACCAGTATCTGCTGTCTGATTGCCGTAAGTCCAGATATGTATGTATGGACTCAGTAGACACCGCTCTTATGTCCAATCACATCAATTAACCGAACATGCATGTTTCTGGTCTGCATCAGAAGCGACAAATAAAGGACTACGATCAATTTAGGTCTCACATTAAAGGGGAATAAAACCATTCATCCACTTGTTATATGTCTCAGTGTTGTCATCTTTATGGTCAGTTGTTCAAACTGGGCCCACTGACAGGTTCAATCCAACTTGCTGAATGATATGTTATATTGTAAAAATAGTCAAATAGGCATTGCCGTTTTGTTTGTTGTGATAAACTTAATTTCTGATTGAAGTTCTGAGTCAAGTTCATCTACTCAGAAGGAACGCATGTTCCTCAGGAGTTCATGTAACGAAGTGTTGTGTGGCCCAAGGCTGAAGCCTGGGCCCCTTTATACATACTCCCACTTGAGAATGTCATAAGAAGACATGGCATCAATGTCTGGAGTCACAAAGATGATACCCAGTTTTATATTGTGCCATGTTGCCAGATGACAATGGGTCAGGTGATGCAAGACATAAGAGCTGTCTTACATGTCAGGCCTATTATTGCCCTGGCTGCACAAGAACAAGAACATGTTTTAGTCACCCATTCTGAAAGTAAGAGAGTTGCGAAAGGAAATAGTCTGGGTGTGCTCGTTTCTTGATTTTGATTGATTGATTGATTGATTGATTGGGACCTTATTGCATTTATCTTTGGGAAGACATAAAACTGCTAATTAGACAGACATTAAAAATAGTGTTACTTACTCTAGTGTGCTGAGAACAATTAACAATTTTAGTTTTCAGTAACAGAGTGCATTATAATTATAGTTGCTGGCTCTATTTGCTCATACATTTTACGAGCTGACAGCGTACTCTTTCAACTTGATGTTTGTTTTGGAGTCTAGTGACATATTTTTTGGGCAGAAAATGGTGATGATTACCTCAATACTGTGAGAGCAATACATGCTTGTAAGGATAATTCCTTGTTTAATTTTGATGTAATGACCAATGATGCAATTATATGTTGCATGGCAAGCTCAGAACACAAGTTTTGTGTTGCTTTATAGTCTTTAAACTGATTTTCTCTCAAAATCATTGCAACCAAACAGAGGTGAATCTCTGCCTAGCACTACAATATCCAAGCAAACCAAAAAAAAATAAAAAATCATTGTTCTGGAGTGCTGGTGCAAATTGCAAAGGCCTGTTGTACATTCACAGTGCAGGGCAAAAAAAAAAAACAACCTCAAAGCAAAACAAACAAAGACAATGCCATCTCACTAATCATAAAACATTTCTTTTAGTCAAGTCTTGTAACCAGAACTTCCTGGCTGGCTACACTCATCTTTATTGAGGTTCACTTGAGCTCTAAATTAGCTCATTAGCTGCCTAATTGGACAAATTAAAGCCCCAGTCAGGAATGCTATGGCTTTCAGAGGTTCTGTAGGTGCCTTTTAAATCATCTGTCGACTCAGATGGTGAAAGGAGGACAAATTTGCCAAGTGGAGCGAATAATTGCCTCAATTGAGTACTCGGAAAAGCTGGCAAACAAAAGGCCAGTGCATGCTGCTAACAGGAGAGACTGTGCACCCTCACAAGCTATTTACATCCCTGCAGCCCTTAGGGACATTTTTGGGGGAGAAGATTGAAGAACATTACTAAGTTAAAGACAAAAGCTTATCAGACTAATAATTTCTTTGACGTTATCATGATTATTGTTTTTAGTGACAATTGTATTTACTCTCTCCCAACAACATATTGTGAAAATAATGCTTGTGAAATTGTAAAACATATAAATATATATTTTTAACTAAGTAACTTACTAAATAAATAAGAGCAAAGAGAAGTGTCTCTTTGATTTTTGCAAACATCTTGCCCCACTGTGACCTGCTGTGAAAGCACCCAGGCAGAAAGTGGTCTTTAAAATTTAATGGACACGTCATCAGGAGCTTGTGTGGTGAGTGGGGTCACAGGTTTGAGGTTGATCTTGCATACTAAACAAGTAAACACCACAAAAGCACTTACATTTCCTCATTACCTCATTGAAATATGATAAGTAGATAAGAGCCAAACGCAGCAAAACCATGTGGTCTGCTATTGGTAAACTCTGCAATGTGCATGATTGTCAAACATCTATTTACACCAGTCGAAGATAGACAGAATATCTGATTCAGTGATTAAACATTTTGTGATAATTTTTTGATCCTATAATTGTCTCTGTGTTGTCCATCACAATGTCTTTATTATGATCATGCATGCCTTCATATGCTGTGATGATAAGACAGTCATTTGTTTCATGCTCCATTACACGTTGTAAAAGTAAGAGGCTGATGGTATTGATGTGTTGTGTTAGTTATTTAAAGAGACATCTGACTGTCACTGTATAATACCTATGTTTTCAGCAGTGTGGGGATTTCAGGTGCACCTAGTGGAGAAACTTAATGGTAAAGAAATGACACCCTGGACCAAAGTTGCATAACTGCTTTGCTAATTTTTCAGAGCCTAATTACTGCAACTTGCAATTACAAGCCAGATGTCGACAGCCTTTCTTGTGGCAGTGCCATCAAGGATTCATCCACTGACTTCCCAAACCGCCCACTTTCTCTCTCTCTCTCATGGTCTTTACAATAATATTGTCTGCCTTGTTTACTTTACCACAAGATTCCTCCCATAGCGCTACTTAGATATTTGTACAGCATGTCTGTACTCAGGTGATGAAGTCCCTCAATGTGCAGGGTTCAAGTACGTAGCAACACAGTTGATATGACTAACATTTCTATTTGTTTTTATTGTGTAATGTAGTTTTTGTGCTACACTTTGGCTCCTTGTGATTGTTTTGAAGAACTTGATACAAGTAATAATTAAGTGATATAATCTCTATTTCATATAATTTAAGCCTGCTTTTTTAATTTTCAGGTTAATCTCAAATTAAATAATAATGTTTATTGAACTAAATGGGACTCACAATGCAGCATTTCTGACTCAGAGACAAGAAATCTAAATGGTCAACAAAAATGTTATTGAAAAATCTAACAAAAATCATTCAGCAAACAAAAATGTTAACAAGATGGGTAAAGAGTGCATGGGCCAAAATGTCTGGGTTTCAATCCAAAAAACAATCCTCATCGATGAGAGACTGGTGCATTGCTGGGTGAGACTGGCTTTTGGCAGGAGATGCGACCTGAGCACAGGAACAGCGGTCAGGAACACAACTGACAAAAAGGCAAAACAGGCAGCAAAAATACTCCTGAAAATCTTCCTGCACAAAGTTGTTACCACTGTGGGAAACGGATGATCTGACAAACACTGGAAGCTGAGCAGGGGCCTGTATTACCAAGCTGGATTTTCTCCTATCGAGGTAACTTTAGGGATTAAGTGTCCTATGAGACCGGTTCACTTCTTCCCGCGGTGAATCACACTGAACAGCTAACCTGCTCCAGAGGAGGTTATGTCCTGGATAAGAGATCAGTGGGTATAAAAGCGCTGCCTCCTGACCAATGAGATCCCTCTGAGAATGACCTGCCCATGCTTAGAAGATCCTGGTTGGTTCACAGATCGTGAGACAAGCACTTTGGAAAGAAAGAGTTTGCAGGGAGAGATGTAATCCTTTGCTCTTTGTCACTGAACGCTTTGAAGGTTTTTGTACTTGATTTTGACTTGCTCCCAAGTCTGTTTAGCTCTGCTCAGATTGCATCTGAAATAATAGGGTTACTAATAATGGTCACACAAGAAATAACTGCCAAAACATGAATCCATTTCATGCTTAACTACTCATGCCATCATGGTGAGCAATTATTATTCCAACACAAATGCTAACTATTAAATAAAAACAACTCGCAAAATACTAACAAAAGGAACAAAACGTCTGTACCATCATAAAGTGAAACTGAGTGATCTGAATGCTGTCCATTAGAACGTCGATGAGTTAATATTGTGGAATTTCACATATTTATGCATGAAGAGAATTGGCTATTTTCTGCAAGCATTTTCTGCAGAGACAATGTTTGGTCCAAATGATGTTGCAGAATTTAGCATATTTGTATAGCGGAAAATTCTGCTCCTCCACAGTAAAATACAATGGTCTTTGGGATTTCTAAATGTTTGCGATTGGTCAGAGACATGAAACTCGACCCCTTTTTGTGAGCATGGCATGCACACTCTGAATTACAGAGTTGATATCTCGCTTCTTAGTACTGCTTATCCAGGATTTCCCATTTCTGGGTGAGTCAACCCTGAAATGAGAGAGATACCCAGGACATGTTAATCCAGCTTCATAGTACAGGCCCCAGGAGTCTATATAGAGAGCGGACAGGTGAGTGCTTGATTGGCTTGATAGATGGCAGAGGGGGAGTGGCTGGCCATGCCCTGCAGCGAGTCAGAAACAAACACAGCGAGAGTCAGACAAGAGACACAAGGGATGGGAAAAACACTAGAAACAAGAGCAAAGAGAGAGGAGACTGCCTAAATCCTAAATACATATGATTATCGTAGAATAGAAGAGAATAAGTTAAGTGATCACATGGATTATGATGTAAACTCACTGCATCAGGACGATGATTGTAAGAAGTTAACAAAATTGCATTGACATCACAAATTTTTCCACCCAGTTTAATTCAAACAGGCAGGTCTGTGTTTCTACTAGTGTTTCTTCTGACTAATGTGCACACTCACCAATTTTTAATAACCTCTATGGTTGACTTTCCTTCTTTATCTTGTTATGGATCTGAGGAGAAAACAAGTCATGAACATTTTCTGAAAATTTAACATGTAGAATAACAAGAAATGTGTTTTAAACATGAAGACCTAAAGTAAAAAATCACCAAGTGTTCAAGTGCATTGCAAACACTTTCCAATTTTACTTGTGAACATAGTTGCAATGTTTTGATATTTCATAATGTCCCAGCTCTGATTATAGCTATTGCTCACCACAGTCTATCAGAAAACAGTTCTTGGTATCATCATTTTAATTCGTTAGTAGTGTAACTTCATCTACTGGATTTACTCAGTTTTAATACATGTTATCATTTTAAACTTGTAATGTGTGTTTGACTGTAGTTGAAGATCAGTTCAGGGTTTTTGGTTTTTTGTCTTTTTTTTTTTTCCAACAGCAGCTGGAAAGACTTGCAATGCTCCCCAAATAAATACTGTGACTGCATGCCCTCTGAATCTGCATAGGCAGAGTATGAATGGTTGACCTGAAAAAACCTCCACATTCTTCGTAACAAGGGGGTGTATTATGCGGTACAATGGCTCATTTACGTGTGTCTGGAGTTCTATGGCATAGTGCTGTTTTGTCCAGTAATGTGGAAGTCACTGGATGAACTACCAATATTTGAATATAGTTCTGGATCTCTATTTACCTTAGTCTGGGTCAGGAGACCAGGGGGAAGAGACATCATCCTGTTATTTCTCTCTTTTTCTTTCAACCTATTATCATTACTATCTTTTCACTTCCAGCCCTGTTGCATTTTAATCCTTTATATCCTCTATTTGTATTTGTGATCCAGATTAAATTGTCTTTGTGGTAGTGCATATGTGGGTAATGTGTTTGTGAACACTGGCACCACGCTTGTGCTACCCATGTGTCCCACTAAAAACGATTAACCAGAACCCAAACAACAATGACTAAAAAGGAAAAGAAGAAGAGGAAAAAAAAATACCCTGACTAATGGGGAACTGGCACAGTACATTTACACAGTGAACAGAACACAGCTGTCTCTCTTTCTGACTCTTTCATTTGAAAACATGGCAATGGGGACTGCTGAGCACATACTAGTGTGACATTTCTGTCTCAAGTGGACAGACACAATTAATCCCAGAGACAGTGGAGACTAGCTGACAGAGCAAGATAAGGTATCAGGAAGTGCAGACTGCTTCACCTGACCTGTTACACTCATGCCTAAATTAGTCCTATAGCATATACAATGTGTTCCTGGACTGCAACAGACCTGCAGTTCCATAGGTTCGTTCTCACATGCTGTCCTTGCAGGGTTAGTGCCATCAAGGGAAGTGTGTGCTTCCTTTTGAAGTCCAATGACATATAGCTTTAAAGCTTCAAAGAGAGGATCCGTCTGATAGTAAGAAAATGCAGACATCAAATTCTGAGATTCTAACTCATCAAGTAATTAATAAATGGAACATGACATGAACAACAAGATCTGTAAATAAATAGCAGTGCTTTTCATTTGTGGATTTTAAATGTTTCACAAGAATGCTGGTCCAAAATACATTGGGAACTTTAAACATTGGAAAATTCAACATATTGCACATGCCATTTGATGAAAGCTTTTATTGTGAGTGCCCCAGAAGTCCCATGAGTGCATACAATTTTAGCATCAATAGTCACACTGAAAGCAAATGGCTATATCTGGATCTCAGTGCCATTCTGCACAATGCAAAATCACAGGGAAAAAAATCACATACTTTCCAAGTATTTACGTCATGCTCCAATGAAAGGTTAGGCATGGCCAGAGTCTGTGTCATTCACACAATGCCAAAAGGTGCAAAATAAAAATGACATCTATGTTTGAACTTGTCCAAGGTGTCCATTTGCCATCACTTGATTTCATTTTTCATTGACAGTAATCTATTCATTTTCTCATTCAAATTTCAAAGCCAACCACTGGATGACTTCGTTAATAATGCTTACAGACAAGCTTGTGGCTAACAGCCTTGAAGTATAGACAGATATAAATACATACATTGAATTCATTCTCTAAGAAAGTACGTAGTAGAAAATCCTCAAAGATGTTTGTAGTAGTTCCAGAAGGGGTCATACCTTTTTCCTGTGTATGGCAGGTCAGATTTTTGTTGCTGTGAATCTCCAACTGAAATGAGTTTTAGGGGAAGTGTGAATTTTTAGAGATACGTCGAAAGAAAATCAATAACAAGAAATAAAAGTAACTATATAAAAATCCGCTATCTGATTACTTGGTATAACGTCTTGAAACAACTGATGGCAAATATGGTCAGTAAAGCTGGGACAAATATTAAATGTTTCACTAAATCAATAACTTTTTGTATGTTCAAAGAGAGAAAACCTCTTCCAAGAAATTGGTATTTATGCAGTATAAAGTTTTTTGCTATCCTTATTTGGCCTTTCTCCTTTTACCCCAGTGTCCCCTACATCCAATTTGATTCCTCTTGAATTGTTAATCAGCCAGTGGAATATTAAGAGCTGCTATTCTGCTGCTCTGCCAGGGGCAACGTTGTGAAACACTAAATACCAAAAAAACTAAGTCCTAATGATTCATTTAGGAGGGCATTGATTTGGTGTGCAGTAAATTACAATTAAAGGCCTTACTTTAGCTTTTCCAAAGGACTACTTCTCCCATTTAAAAACAGGGTACATTCATCCAAAATTCTGCCTTAAAAACTAATACTGAAAGACATCACAGTCCAAACTGCCAGTATCTTTTGACACAAGCTGGAGTGTTTCCCTTGAATAAAAATCCAGTGTGCTTTTCCAACTGTTGACACCTTTACTCCTCGCCAACTTCCTGGTAAGGAAAATAAAGTAATGAATTTGTATAACTAATAGAAACAGTGCAACGAAAATTTGGACAATAACATCACAGTAAATGTAGCACATATAATATAGAAAGCAGTTTAAAGTACACATACATATACATTTTCAGAAACAAAGCCATGACTTGAATTTGATACTCATGAACCTAAGTATGCATTTCAATGGCCTGACACAGCCAGATGGGTCAACAATGTGACAAAATAAAGAAGATTCCCAATCATTTCCACTTGAAATCACACTGAACCGGCAATTTGCTTTTGTTGTATTAATGCTGGAAGAATGTCACCTTGAATTTCTTCAGATTTCACATATCTATCAGTACCAGTACATTCACCAGAAAAATGTATGATTTCCTAGCACATGTTACCATCTTGTAATGGAAAGACAAATGTCATGCAACAGCAACAATTAAGTGGTCTTTATTTCTGCTGTGAAAATTTTAAATTCTTGTCCAAGCAAATACTTGGTCAATCTTAAGTCTAGCAAGACTTTTTCTATGAGATGTCATAAGTGCAGCAGCTGCATCACAATGTGAAATCAAATGGCCTGCTCAAAGCGAGTTTCTAATTTCAGAAGAATCTGAGTTGAGTATAGAACACCTGCATCTACTATGAGACTACTCTGTGTGAATGTTTTTGAATTTGCTAAAAATGTAACCACTACATGTCACAAGGACCTCGGTCCCTGTACCTTGCAGCAATTTGATTTTAGTTTTGATTTGCGAAATCCAAAAATGAGCCTTTATCTGATTTCCCAATGAGTGTTTATTAAACAAATATCATGAAATGAAATACGACCCTATTTCATTATCTGAAGCTTGCTTTGCTGGGAAACCCGGAAGAGTCATGATTGTGTGTGTGTTTGTGTGTTTGTGTGTGTGTGTGTGTGTGTGTGTGTGTGTGTGTGTGTGTGTGTGTGTGTGTGTGTGTGTGTTGAAGGGCAGCGTATGAGTACTCCTTGTTTTGAATGCCAGTGAATTTGACAATAAAAGAAAGGTGAAATGTAGGGATGTAGTTATTGTGTCTTCAGTTCTGCTTTTTGTCATACATCACAAAGAGACAGAATTTCTCAGGTGATAGTGTCATACAAGCAGCCTCACCTACAACACTTGATACATGCCCATTGATGCAGGTTCAACTTGTCTGTCTTATCTTCTGTAAAAAGTACACCTTCAACAAAACATTCTTTGTTTGTGAGTAATTTTAGATCAATCCCTACTGTAGCTGAGTTTCCTCTGCCAAGGTTTTGCTTTGCTGCTATTTAGTTTCTTCGTGTGTCATTTCTAGCACTGCTAAATCAGACGAGGCAAGCTGTTTCATCTCAGAGATGTTTCACCACTCATCCACAAAGCTTTATTGGTTCTTTGGAATAGTGAAGAAACTCAGACACTTCATCCTCTGTGGGTCATTCACACCTTGCAGACAGAAAAACTTTGGACCTTTTGAGGAAGCTTTGAACCAGTTTAGGGAAACAGTATATAGTCGTAAGCTTAGATTTGTGGATGATGTCTACATTAGTGTATCAGTCCAAAAGGTGCAAGCTTTTTTTGAATGCATACAGTTAAAGTTCTGCAATATAAAATTTACATTACATTACATGCATTGTTATTTGGGCACTAACCTACAAATACTTCAAGCATTTCCCACTGACACAGACTTGGGGTAAATGTGAATTTCTGAGTAGCTCTGAATCCAAAGAAGAGAAGTGGAAACGTCTCAGGAAAGTTTTTGAAGCTTGTGGCTTTGTCAAAAACAGCAACCAGACCAATAAGCAGAGGAGGGAAGCCAAGCAGAGAGTCACTTTGAGAAGTGACTCTGAAACTAAAGTTTCTTTAGAACCTTGTAAACACAATAAATAAATAAATAAATAAATAAAGAAATAAATAAATAAATAAATAAATAACAGCATTAACTTGCAAGCACTAAACATAGCATAATATTTTTTATATTAAATGTAAACCAAGGTTGTTCCCAAGTGAAGAATCTGGAAAGCATTAAGAACACAGACACAGAGTGACTCCATCAAGCATGATTAAAACCAAAATCAGGTCTGTAGAAAAAAATTAGGCACATTGAGTTTTGTTGATGGGGTGTTCTGTTTAAAGAGCCATTGAGACACTGAAATGAGAAAAATCAATTTGGTGTTCCTAATTAGTACAGAGGCTTTCAAAGTGTGAGGCATGCCTCCTCAGGGGAGCTCCAAACTGTTTTTATCAGAGCTCTCAAGGACCCACACACACACACATGTCACACAGCTGCAATCAACAATCTTTTTAAACAGGGGTTGAGGAAAGAGCTTTAAAGTAAGTCTGCAGGGGAAAGAAAGGTTTAACAATAAAGTCAGGACCAAAACAAAAGACTCAAAGAGGTAGGTCAATGCGCTAAGAAAATCTTAATTTACCAGGAAAATATGACACGGCATTGCTTGGGAGTTCAGAAAAATGAAGACAGTCAAACCACTGAAACAAGAATAAACACACAAGAAAATAGGAAAAGAGGCACAGATGAAACAATTAGTGGTGGTGATGGTGGAGGGTGGGGGACGTTCACCATCAAGAAGGACAGCAGTAAGATACACACACGCACGCCCAGTCTCGTATTTCTATCCTTGTGGGGACCTTCCATTGACTCCCATTCATGTCTAGCCCCTAACCCTGACCCTTACCCTAACCCTAACCCACACCACAACAAAGCCTAACCCTAAAGAAATGTTTTTGCACTTTTACTTTTTTCAGTAACAACAACATGGTCAAGAAAACACTGTTTCTCCTACTTAGGACCGGAAAAAGGTCCCCACAAGGCACGTCATTCCACGTTTTGCTATCCTTGTGGGGACATTTGGCCCCAACAAGGATAGAAATACGAGAACGCACACACACACACACACACACACACACACACACACACACACACACACACACACACACACACACACACACACACACACACACACACACACACACCATGGAAAGGGTGAAGAACAAGATACAGGTGTGATTCTAGAAGGGCAAACAGTACTGGGACAAAAGGGAGTGAAGCTCACAGAAAACATGAGCAGACCCAAGTGCACACACACACAAAAAAAGCAGGAAACATGAGGGAAATGACAAGACATAAGACAACAACAAACACAGCATAGAAACAAGGTGGTAAGGCAGACAGTAGAGAAAAAAATAAGGAACCAAGCACAAAAATGAATAACAAAGCAAAGAAAAGGCCAAGGTTGTGACAGTTTTAGCGAAAGCTCAAAAAATGTCTTTCTTGACAAAAATAAAAGTAGTATAACGGTACGACGTCTACATCTGACAGTAACAAATAAAAAAGCAAATTAATATCTTAAAATCAGTAGCAAGGGCAAGTATCAAGTAACAGAGCTTATTCATTTCAAACAGACGAAAACAAAGAGTTTCAAGAGTGTTTTGGTCCAACATACTCACTGAGCCCAATGCTGAGATTGACACCAGCAGCCTCCAGGTCTGTTACTACTTCATGAAACTCCTGTTCAAAATATGAAGAGCAGCATTATTGATTCTTGGAATCATCCAGCCCTCCTGCAAATCTGTATCTGACATACTCTAATGACTGTCGTTAACATAAGGAGTACCATTTGTCTGTCACAAAGCATCATTAGCATTATTAACTTAGACTTTTCCACACCTGTTGGGGCAGCAGTCTATGCAGGGATGCCCAGACTTCCTTGTCTCCAGACACTTCCACCAGCTCTTCTTGGAGGACCCCGAAGTGTTCCCAGGTCAGACAAGAAACAGTGGCCCAGTTTACATGGGTATTTTTTTCAATCCGATTGAAAACAATCGTGTTAAAGGCATATGTTTACATGGACAGCATACAAAACCATCCACAATCAATCCTCGTCTACAAGGGCCCTAGGTAAACTGGATTATATGGCGTCCTGTGACATGTGTACAAAGTCTCTCACAGAACTTCCAGGTCTGTAGCATTGCAGTCAGCAGTTCTCAGTATAATAATGTTCCAACATCTATGATACACTGCTCAAGGAGCGAGCGCTCCCCCAGTCGGAGCACCGCTCCGCCAAGCAGCACATCCAAAACAGATGCCTAAGTCACCTCAAATGACTCTTGATCAAGTGACTCAGAGCTCCACCAGGGTGATCAAGGTCCTTGCTCTATCTCTATGGGTGCGCCCCAACCACCAGTGAGGAAGCTCAGTCACTTGTATCCGGGATCTTGTCGTTTCGGTCATAACCCAGAGCTTATGACCATAGATGCAGGTGGGAACACGGAATGACCAGTTAATCAAGAGTGTCGCCTTTCAACTCCTTCTTCACCACAACGAACCAATATGACAACCACGTCACTGTAATCGCTGCACCGATCTGTCTGTTAATCTCACGCTCCACCCTTCCCCCACTCGTGAAAAAGACCCCAAGAAACATAAAATCCTCCACTTGGGGCAGAGACTCTCCACCCATCCAGAGAGGGCAGATCACCTTATCCTGGTCAAGGACTATGGCCTTGGAATTGGAGGTGCTGATCTCATCCACCTCACTTCACACTCAGATGTAAAACGCAACAGTGCATACTGTCAGTTCAGGTTCAATGAAAACAGAACCGAAGCAGTAACAAAGGGCAGCCCTGAGTTTAATATGTACCGAGAACTAGTCCGGCTTACTGCAGTGCAGGCCAAACTCCTACTTCAGTCAAACAGAGACTGGACCCCCATCTGCAAAGGGCCTCCAACTCCATGCTCTTGAAGCACCCCCTACAAGATAACATGAGGGACATGGTTGAACGCCTTCTCCAAATTCACAAAGCTCATGTTGGGCAAACTCCCATGAACCCTCAAGCACCCGATGTAGAGTGTAGAGCTGGTTCAATGGTCCATGATTACAATTAAAACTACATTATTCCTCCTTGATCTGATGTTTGACTGTTGGTCGAATCCTCCTCTCCAGTACCCTGGGATAGACGTTCCTGGGGAGAATGAGGAGTGTAATCCCCCTACAGCTGGAGCACACTCGTCTGCATGTTTCTTGTCAAATCCAAATGTATTGTAGCAAGTTCTTATCAGCAACTCATTCAACAGACATATTTCTTTCAAACATGGCTCCCATCCACATTTAAAATCAGTTCATCAGCAGAACCTTATGTATAAATTAGACTGATATGAATCCCCCACTTTTTGGGAGAGTTTCACCCGATCTGTGTATTTTTGCCATCCTACGCTTTATTGACGGTAAAGAAACCATAATGGAGAGCTACTTCCAGTTACTGAAAATGATTTGGTGCCTTTACTAACTTAGGATGGAGACCATGGAGATTATTGGATTATCTACTGTCAGTACTCAACAGGACTGACACAAATTCACTATTCTTGGCAATGAGCCCACAATTTCCCTTGTCTGAGGGTTTGTGATAATTACAGTTGGTAACTGGTTTTGATTAGCTGGTGGTTTTTGACATTGGAAACTGTACTGGTTCTATTTCAATTCAGCATACCACAACCATTCGTTCCACCACCTCATGGTAATGACGTAACCAATCAAATAATACATTTCAGATCCAAATGTAAAAGTTTGCATTTTTTTTCTTATTTTTTTTATTTCATAAGGTGGACACACACTGTTGCAGTCACACGTCATATGCAAGCCCACTGCTGTTCAAACTATACAGTTATTATAAAAAAGTGAAGTTTGCAAAGACTTTGACATTGTAGTATATCTATTTCTTACATTATACTGATTATAGTTATTTGCATAAATCTGAAATTCCCTTTACTGTGAGGTATTTTCATTTTTATTTTTATGAAAGCCTGAAGTAATCCCTGAAACTAAATATTAGACTTAACACCTTGCATTACTGAAAATAGTCACTTTCTTCACTCAATAAAGTTCTATGTTTATCTCAGATCTTCACCTCTACTTGTGATTAATCAACTCAATGTCCTGGCATTCACACATAACTGCTTTTCATTCCCATCAACTACAATAAAAAGATTTTTTCCCCCCATTTGTTCAGTCGCCTTTTTCCTCCTGTGCAGAAATTAGACTGGGCATATTCCAAATCAAGAGTGTGGGCACTCATTAGTGCTGTTCTCATATCTCACAAAGAGCCTTGCTACAAAGAGGGAATCAAGCTCTATTTAAAGTAATGCCGCCAGGAGTCCATTGCCAACGATAATGCGCTTTACATCATTTTGTCCTCGCCTTTATCTTGAGCTTCTTAAGGAGTAGGCAACACGCAAAGTCATTAGGGATACGATAACTCCCCATATAATTAGATGGGGAAAGATTGGATGCCTGGTGCACCACAGGGCAGACCCACTTACGACATAATCACTCATCCCACCAATGAGGGGCGTCTGGCATGCTGGCAATTAATTGAGATGATTACAATTAGCCAAGACAGAGTGCTTGCTTCTGTCTGTTCTGACCAAAGAGTTGAGTGTAATTTGCCTTTCGTTGGGAAAACTGACTCTGACTCAGTCTCATTATACTAGCAGCTCTGGCATTTTTAAAGGAGGTTGAACTTAACTAATAGACCATTCGTGTAATAATCATCGGCTGCTTAAAGTGGACTTTTCATGAAAAAAAGATGAAGTGATTAGTCTTTTGAGACACCAGCTCTATATGATGCTCAACTGGACAGCTTTATTTATTATTTTTTGTATTACTGTCAGACTGTTGATTTGCCTTGAATTGACAATTTTGGTCAGGACCTGCTGTTGCTTGTAGTATTGAAACAGATGGTTTTCATTTCTACTTGTGTCATTTTGCACTCAGAAATTTTCCTTTTCACTTATATGCAAATTTAACTAAGTGTTAGTTCTTTTGCACTTCAAACACCTGCAAAATCACTGTTTCCATAGTGGAACAGCTTCTCTCTCATTAAAAAATGCCTGTTGATAACTTCAGACACATAAAAATTTGCCTTGAGGGACTGATGTCTGTTACAATTTGCAGGGGGTGGGTCGAACCACTTCCTACCTTTATTTTCATTATTTATTCTTCATTTTTCTCTTCTATCAGATATGACACATGTCCGCAGTCAAAGCATTAACTTATTCATAGAAGCATATCGTATACAGTATATATGTCACTTTGTGACTTTGTGTTTCTGTACTAAACCCAAAGCCTTGTTGCTGCAGTAATAATCATTTGTTCACATTTATCAAATAATATTGTTTGTATTATAGTTTGCTTGTTTTTTGTTACAAACAAATAAACTATAAGGTCCTGGGTTCAAGCACTGGCCAGGGCTCAGGGACTTTCTGTGTGGAGTTTGCATGTTCTCCCTGTGTGTGCGTGGGTTCCCTCAGGGTACTCCAGCTTCCTCCCACGGTCCAAAAGCAGGCATGTCAGGTTACCTGGCTACCCTAAATTTCCCCTAGGTGTGAATGTGGTTGTATGTCTCTCTGTGTCAGCCCTGCGACAGACTGGCGACCTGTCCAGGGTGTACCCTGCTCTCACCCACAGCAACTGGGATTGGCTCCAGCCACCCGCCACCCTGAAAAGGACAAGCAGTAGAAAATGGATGGATGGGTGGAATTTGCTGGCATGTGTCAGGTGTTAAGTACAGAGTGTTGTGGATTTCCAACCTATTTGAACACAGCTTTGATATACTTCGCAAGTAAATGTGAAGTAAATCGTTGTTGTTACTTCTACTGTAGTTTTCCTTACAAGCTCTCTGATATTATGTATCAGTGGAGTTTGTGGCTCTATAATACATTTTCATTACTTTCTTGGTTCAGGAACTTCTGGTTTCTAATCCTTGCTGTCATCTAATAAACTTGTATTTACAATATATTTGTCTTTTGAAATTTCTCTAATATTGATGCCTATTTAGAATGGAATCATTTAACATAATAATAACTATTATGTAATGTTGTATTTGTCATGGAAGTGAAGGGAATGGGATGGGATATAACAGAATGTTCTGACTATGCAGCAAAGTGCAGTAAGGGACCTCCCACACACACGCACACACACACACACACACACACACACACACACACACACACACACACACACACACACACACACACGCTCAGTCTTGTATTTCTATCCTTGTGGGGACCGTCCATTGACTCCCATTCATGTCTAGCCCCTAACCCTGACCCTTACCCTAACCCTAACCCACACCACAACAAAGCCTAACCCTAAAGAAATGTTTTTGCACTTTTACTTTTTTCAGTAACAACAACATGGTCAAGAAAACACTGTTTCTCCTACTTAGGACCGGAAAAAGGTCCCCACAAGGCACGTCGTTCCACGTTTTGCTATCCTTGTGGGGACATTTGGCCCCGACAAGGATAGAAATACAAGAACACACACACACACACACACACACACACACACACACACACACACACACATATACACTCCATCAATGTGGTGAAGAGAAAAGACAGAAAGATACGGCTGAGAACCAGAGAGTAGACACTATCAAATGAAATGGAGCCCCAAGCAACAGGAGAACACCCCGCACACACCGGCACTGGTAGTGACTTATGAAAGCCAGAACAGCCGACACTAATGCAAATCGAAATTCCAAATGTAAGTCTGGAATCTGTATTTAAAAATCTGGATTCTCTCTGAGGCCCTCACCTCTTCTGGAAGACTGTTCCATTAATGTGGGGCAAAATGTTGAAAACGCTGGCTCACCATGTGCCTTCATCTCAACTTTAGGAAAAATTCAAAGATTGGTGCCCGCCTCATACTAGACAATTTTGTGTCTTTCTAATGGCAATTTCTAAAATAAAGATGTCAGATTAAGTCTCTTGCCTCGTGTGAGGCTATTTATACAGCACAGCTTCAGCTTTGGACTTTAAAATAACCATTATGAAAACAAAGTCAAATCAAAATCAGGGGGCTGTTTCCTGTGACCTCCTTAATGAATAAAACTGCAAGAAAAAAAAATACACGTTGAAAAAAATTGTTTTGTACATACAAGTGTAAAAGTTAATTTTTTCTTTTTTTTTCTTTTTTTTTTGGGTGTTTGTATGTTTGTTTGAAAAATCACCATCCAACTGTCATTTATTATGCAGGAGGACCATAAATAAACTGAACCAGTGTGTTGCGATTTGCAGTGTGTCTACACAGTGTCTGAGCACTGTCACCCTCTGGCTATCTCAAACTACACTTATAGGAGCCAAGCCAGGCAACCCAGGGGCTTGTACTTCTCTCGAGTGTTTTTTTTTTTTTCTCTCCTCTTGTTTTCATCCACTTGCAGTAGCAGTCGGCCCAAGGCCAAGCAGGCTGAAAGCGTAAGGGCAAGTCAGTACTACATTTAGGTTCTCTCCAAGAGTCAGTAAGCCCATTCGCCCTAATGGATTCAGGATGTGCGCCTAGCTCAGGATGCAGAGTATTAAGTGCTCTCTCTGTGTCTTTCTACACACACCCTAACCTTTGTTTCTGGCCCAAGGATGCTCTTACAGTGAGGCAATTTAGAAGCATCATTCAACCTGAAAGAGGGGAAGAAAGGGGTCATGGAAAAGAAAATTATAGTAATGGCTATAAGAAGAGACAGCTATAGCATCAGGTCAGTGCTGAAAGTGTCTTATTTCATGACCTTGACCTTTTGTTATGTTTTTTTTTTTTTTTCCTGAGCTCTTCTTGGTTATTTCTCTTCATTTATTTGCATACATGTTTTCAGAAACAGTGGCTCAAATCATCTGCATGTTGAAAACCTACCAACTGAGAAGCAACAGCTGAAAAATGAACTCCTCTGTTAAAAAATCATTCAAGGTCATCTGGCTTCATGCTTGTATTTACCAATCGAGCCCGTCCGTGACTGCTTTCACCTCAGTGTATCAAGACTGTCCTCTTTTTTTTCATATTTGTAGAGAACTGTCAAGGTTTCAAGCCTATTTTTCAATGCGTATCATGTGTTGCTCAAAAAGACACAATATGATGTAGAAAACAGCAGACAGGGCATATCCGTCTGTGCTGCAGTGAAACGCAAAGATAAGCTTAAATAAAGTTAAAGGTGCAATCAGTAATGTAACATCACAAAATGTATGGCGCGCACACATGGACAGCCTGCTCATTTAGTCATGGAATGCTGTGCTGCTTGTTTGGTAACCTCGGAAACTCACATATGATCGGCTCTGGAACCCAGAAGTGTGACGGTGTAGTTTTGCCTACCAGAGTCATTCCAGTCAACTTAATACACACACACACACATATATATATATATATATATATATATATATATATATATATATATATATATATATATATATATATATATATATATTTATATATATATATATATATATATATATGTACATGTTATATTGCTTACCTATTTACACTTTTAAAATAGTTTGAAATAGAAAGCAAATAGATGTCACCTGTCATCAGTTTCTGAAGGTCAGATAAAGTAAAAAAAACTTGCCCTTAAAAAAGCACACAGGTACCTGATACAAGACAGGTACCTGTGTGGTACTATTTTGCTGTAACCTAGTTCAGGGTAATTAAGAAAATCAAAATTTAACCAGTTATAACTTCCAAAAATAGATTACAAAACTGAGTTTTGTGTGGGCACTGGTTTCATCAGTCATTTGCGTTGCAAATGGATGTAAATGACATTGAAGTATGATAACCAACCCAAGCAGAAAAGCTGTGGCTGATAAAGAACCCAGTGGTCTTTCATATCCCAGCTCTGTGTCCAGGCACTCCAGATCTCACATCATGGATGACAATCAGCTGTCTGGGCATCATAGAGCTTGTTGCCATGCTCACACTCATGCGCAGCCAAGGATCATCACTAACATTGGATTTGATGGTTGGCTTTCATTAAATATGCTTTGGAGTCTCTTTTCCACTGGCCCAGCTTATAACAGGCATTGAGAACCTAACCACTATCACCACATAACAGGAGCTGAGCAAGACTTCTTATCAATAAGCATCACTTGCCTGTGCAATATCCAGGGTCATAAAAGGTTACAACAATTTTTCTTCAAAAAGAATATTACATTTGCATGAGCCTTTGAAAGAGGACAGCAGGAGAAGATTGTCTGAAACAATGTTTGCAAGCTTGAAATGCAGACTTCAAAGGACAACTATCACAGAGAAAGCAAAAAGAAAAAAAAACATATCTGATTGGTAGAGTGATAATTACAGAGAATTTGCGGATAATTGCACACCCAAGCTTATAAACTAGTCATTAATGGCTGATTCTTAAGCCCCTCCTACAGAAGCTGACACTTCAGCAACTCATCAGCTAAGCTGATAGCTGTGTGAGCCTGTATTGTCACAAGCTTTCATCCTGCTCACCAATTAATGCCACTCAAACCTCATCCTGTTACATTTGTTTGCAGATCTTGTCATAGTATCGCCTACCAACACTCCATGTTCCATTGCCTTAGTGCAATCAGATCAGTGGACATAAAACTCTTTGGTGCTTCAGCCAGGCTGCATTTCAGAGGGACTGGAACCCTATTGATCAAAGTGCTCAGACATGTCCAGGCCCTTTCCCCCAGCGCATCATGGTACCGCTAGTTCAAGCCAAAAGAGTCGAACAACAACAAACATCTCTGCTGCTACTGCCTGTCTCTCTCTGATTAGCTGCCGGGGAGATATTTTTAGCGTATCCCAGCCCCTTTGAAGAGAAAGAAGAGCAAAGCCCATCCCCCTCGCCCCCACCTCATCATCCACCCCCCCCCTGCAACCCGGTTCCAAACTACAGTCCAACAGGCTTTGTTCATTTTTGCTTATTGTTGCTGTCCTGTCAGCTGTAGCTGACTTTTAATAGTTTCATACACTATCTGCTCGCTTGACTCTCTGCCTCATGTAGACTCCCAAACAGAGAATGCATACAGGTTATTTTATATAACGAAGACCCACTCTCAAAATGGAACACTGCATTACTGACAGCATCTATCAATGATAAAGCAAGGCACATTGCATGCTTTAGTTTAGAAAACTCATAAGCAGTGTGTGTAATAATAGATTAATTTGAGATACATTGTGGGGTCATAGCTATGGCAATACATTGTTGGGGAAAATGGAAGCAAATGCAATGAGTAATTGTTTTAATAAACAGGAACTGATGATTAAATCCCCATTTTTCAGCTGATTGACTCATATAAATTGGCTCCATAATTCTCTTGGATGGGTAAAACATATTATTTACTGAAGCCATTGTTTCAAAAATCCAGACTATGTGCAGCAATATCACATGAATACTTTCAGTAATTGTTCACCTGGGAATATATTTGCAGAGATAAGCCAAGTAATATTAAGGAATGTATCAGGGTATTGATTTATTATGATTTATTACTCAGAACATTAGAGTGACATTGACACAATTAACTTTTCACTATGTAACAATTCAGAGTAAATATGGTGGATATTGATTTGAAATTCCCAAACACAGACCATACTACTATGTGACAAAATGGTGATCTATTTTACATTACTATAAAGAGTGAAAATATTTTTGTCCATTATTCAGCGGATTGAAGACTTTCTCTTCGTAGAAATTCTCTTTTTAGTTAGATGTAGTATTTGTTCTTGTCATATATCTACGTTTGATCTTGAATCAGAGTAGCTATTTATAGGCACCAAAAAAGGCGTCAAGATCATTATCATGAGATTTTGTTTTCCGAGTACAAATAAAACATGTTCAAGAATTGTTAACTGATACATTTTTATGATGAATAAAGCTTTTATATGACTCCAACTTTAACTACAAACCACTCTCAGTAGAATTATGTGGATACTTATCACTTAATATGCCTTTGTCAATATGCCCCACCCCAACCCAAACTTTTTTTTCCCCAAGGAAACTGGTGCATAGGCTTAAATGGCAGCTTGAAAGCTGGGAAAATACAGTAAAAATTGAATTTTCTTGGTGTTGGTTTGAAGCAATGATTGGCATCAGGCTGTCAGTGGGGACAGGCAAATCCAAAAAAGGAGCAGAGAAGCAGGCAGCTCCCAGAGAGGCTGCAACTTTACAACTGAGGGAAATAGTCCAGTTGAAAGGGAAAAGTGTTTGCAGTGTGCTTTTTTTGGGTCGGAAACCATGGACATGTCACATGTTGCTGTAAAAATCTAAATTTCAATACTTCATTATTACTTATTTTTGGAGTTTTTCTGTCTTTCTTAATGTATTCTTCTGTATGGTAGCCTATATTGAGAAAAGTAAAGGTAATGTATTAATGTAAACTTTCTGCTTCTGCCTGATCCTGTTAAGTCAGTATGGCATACATGTGAAGTGACTTTTTAAACTTTGACTATGTTATTGTTTCCCATGTATAATGTCTGACTGACAGAATAAATTCATTCATTCATTCATTCCTTATGTAGAATAAAGTTGAGCGTTAATAATCACTGGATAATTGATTGATCTTGCTTTGGCAGAGCGTGACAGCACATTGCTAAAAAACATTACGTAATCTGCGCTACATGGAGTTTTCTTTTGCCAACATTGTGTGTTGACACATACCTCTGTGAGGAGTTTAAAAATGGAGAGAGGTGTGAAAAACACAACCTGTCTATCAAACATGCACTTTAATTGACAGATCAACTCTGAGCGTGCCCACACAATCAGCAGCTGGTCCCAGTGATGCCATTCAAATTAGCTGGATATTAAAGAATCCCTCGCCTGAAACTACATAAATTATACATAATGAAATGCAATTAACATTTTTACTCTGACAATTAAATACATTAAAGAGCCAGGCCTGTGGAAAGAAGTGGTAGACGAGAGGAGGTGGGCGGGTAGGGGGCTGATGTATGAATCAGCAAGCTACCTTTAACGTTCACCAATACACTCAGTGAGTGTCTGCTCAAATGTTTACAGACCAATTAGCGCCAGTGGACAGCCTCTCAATCAAACCAAATGCCAGGTTTGCATGGAATTTTAAGTGGGTATAATAGAATGAGAAGTCAATGAATGTTATCTTTTTAGCAACCCAGGCTCCAGAAAAAAAAAAAAAAAAAAAAAAAAGTTGGCATTGTAAATTTTAGCAAATTATTTGTCTCGCGTACTTAAAAGGAAAAAAAGAGTGTTTCATATCAGCATCAAAGTTTAAGTGATTGTTATGGTCACACTGCCAAAATTAGATAAATCAATTTGGTTTTTGTTGATACCAAACTGTATTATTATAATATGAAAAAAAATTTGGCTTCTTTCATGTGTTCAAATCACAATCCAACCACAGTTGACTGGGTTTTTCTCTTGGGTTTTGTCATTCCTTCGTTATCATTCTGAACAGCGTTGTATATTGTAGTATATTAATGATGCTTCTCCCAGTTAGTGTGCAGCTGAAGGAAGGTCAGTAATGCTGCAGTCAAGTAATTAGTCTGCTGGAAGTGATCAAATTGACACTGGACCAGACCAATGTAGTGCAGCGATCTTCAAAAGTTCAAGTGAACCAACCGCCTGGTTCCTGTCTTACCATTCAGTCTGCCATTGCTGTAGTCTGGGAATCTTTGTCGGAAATCAGCCTCAGAGTACTTTTAATAGTTCAATTCTGTGCGACAATTAGTGAGATGCAGGTTCCTTGACATGGTTCTTTTTTTTTTTTTTCCTGTCAGCAGCAAACACACAACCAGATACAGGACTAATAAGCTTTTTGAGTTATTACTGGCTTTTGTTCCTATTTTAATGCAAATGAGATCTGGTAAGATTTTTGTTTGTTTGCTCAATGCAGGTTAGGAGTTAAGGAGAAAGTGTGTTGCTTTAGGCTTGTCATTTTTATTGATCTACTTTGATTTTTGTGGGAGAAAGTCTGTCATTGATTTCTATATTAATAGGTAAAACTATGGCCAAATAACTCTAACCATTAACATTCAAGATTTAAACAACTTTTTGTTGCAAAAAAATTATTTAAAAAAAATGGAAAGAAATGTATCACAATTTTGATAGTCATGTTTGTTGTATTTTAACAATGTGTACAAGAACTAACCAAGCTATTCAATAAAATGACTGTTTCAAAGATAGAAACACTTATTGGATTTGCGTACTAAGTTATTTATGAGAAATGTATCTGTGTTACTACATTAACTACATTGACCATTTCCTCTGTTCTACAATCGGATGTCTATGCTTTTAAATATTTCCAGGAATGTGTCCATGTACAAATTCCTGGCAGGATAAGGGCCAAAGACAGACATAATTTCAAAACAGATCCTGTTGTCTGTCTAAAAAAAAGAAAAAAGTTAATATATGACGACTTTGACTTCACTATATTTTGACTGTTTACAGAAATGTTTTAATATGAAATTATTATTGAAATTGATTGGAAGTGCATAACTGTGCATAATCATTCTTATTATTACGATAAAAGGAGAAAAGATTTAAAGCAGACATTTAAATAAGAGGACTAGTCAGGGCAGAAGAGTAGCAGGACGGGCCCTACATTTTTATTCCACTTTAAAATGAAAGCAAGCCGGCAGTGTATTCCATCCCACCAGCAGCCTCTGGCTATCTTCCTTCATCAGGTCAGCTACATCTTTCTGATTACATCTGCTAAAAGCTACCCGTTTATTTAGTGTCTACATCAGCAGAGCAGTGATGGCCCAAGATATGGGTGCTACAGGAGTCTGACTCTTATCTTTGCTCCTTGGTGGGAGAGGGAAGAAGAACATGAAAAAAGAGGGTGAAAGTGAGGATACTGAGGTGTTTCCTCTTGTGCTTTTATGAAATGAATTAGCATTTACTATGTGGACTTTAACAATGTTCATAGCTGAAGAAAAAATGTTCCTTTGCTGAGCTAATATGTAGACATGACAATAAATCAGTTAATTAATATCAAAATGAAGATGAACTCAAACCATGATCTTTTTTTTCTTCTTCTTCTCTCTCTCCTGAGGTGATTCAATTACATACTAAAACACTCACAATGCCATCCACCAGCTCTCCCTCATCTACATCCTGAAAAGGGTATTAATGAAATCGCTACTGCGTTGTCACAATCATCCCATTACAAGGGAACAAAGAGTCATTAAAAATGGTTTTATTTTTTAACAGGGTTCCCAGTATGGGTCAGGGCTGCAAGAAAATGAGTAAAATGCTTTTGTTCAGTGAGTAACTTTCATTAAAACTGCAAGTAAGTTGCCTGTAGCATGTGAAGAAGTTGTTCTGAAGTTAACGAGTAGAATGGATGAAGCAGAGAAAAGTTTGTAGGGCAATAAAGGAAGTATGGCTGGCATGAAATAGCAAGGATACTATTTATTGTCAAATTTATAGTAAAATATTTAATATTTCAAAAATGGCCATTTTAGATTTTTGAGCATAACAACAACTACTTTGCGCCGTTGCATTACGTAAGGTTCTGCTGAGGTTGATTTGCTGTTATTTTAGCATTAGCCTACTAAAACCTGTGATATTTCACGAATCTTCTATTTTTATCATCCCTTTGCTGGAAGTCACACTGTTATGTGTAATTTCAAATTCTGCTTTTTTTCTTTTTTTTCTTCTTTTTTTTTTGTATTTGCAACAGATTGTAGGTACCAGGGGTTAATTTGTGCCAGAACAGGATCTGGCACCTCTTGATTTTGATCTGCCTGTGTTCTGGACCTATATAGGCAGATCCGGTACCTCCACCACAGGAAAAAAAAAAAAAAAAAATCATGTTAATTGCTTAAAATAATAAATATATTAATATATTAATTCACAAAACAAATGGTACTAATTTCATGTTGTTTAATACAATGAAAAGTAAAAAAATAAAAAAATAAGTCATTTAAAAGAGCGCAGATCTGCTGATACACTGAATCTAACCCTAGCCTCTTAATCATAAACCAGCCCCGCACACTCCACATCCACGTTTGGATTTTGGGGCTAGGGTAAGCAAATGGCGAATCAAACCTGTCTAAAAGACAGTTCAATTTACTGTAATTTTAAAAAAGGAGGAAGGGATACGCGATGATGCCTCAAAACGAGTCCGAATAACACCAGCAAGTGACACTGAGCTGAAACAGGGAGGAGGAGGAGAATCCAGACATGGCCGTGATGCCGGGTGTTTTGGACTGTTGAATATGGTAAGCACACTGTTATTCGGCTGCTGTGCCAGATTTTAAATGATAACAATAGAAGATTTGTGTGATCCACTGTAAGCTCTGTGCAGCTCCTGCTGCTTTCAGGCACACTTTGTACAAATAGCCACCAGTGTCTCAGTCAGCTGTTAGCTTAGCTGTTAGCCAAAAGCTAGATGGCTTTTAAGGATTCCTTCGTGCTCCATCATCAATTGACGGGACGCGATCTCAACTTCTGAGAGGGGAAATAAGATTTAAACGTTGAGCGTCTAGGATAGAACGGGAAAGGTTGTTATTGACGGATTGTTCAGTTCTGCGAGGAAGGATCTGAGCGGCGTAGCGGCGGCTTGGAGAGAATGAGGGATGCATTGTTCTGGTAGGTTTCATTTCTGGGTTTAGCGTGGCTGTTTACTGTTCTGTTTTATCTTCATCTTGTTCAGTGACAATCCTGTAGATCTCAGGAGTGAGGGAGCTGTTGCTGACAGTCACAAAAATCCCAAACAAAAATTGGCCCAACGCCAAATCAAGTTGCTGACCCCTGCCCTATAATAATAATGATAATCGTAAATAACTGTCAGAACATTTATACCATAGTTGCTATTTGAAATTTAGGCCTGTAAGTCCCACAGCATGCACTGGACATTTTCTTTTTTCTATTTTTTTTTTTTTTTTAACACTGTTTTCTGTGTTCAGGTACCCCTATCTGTCTTGACGTTCCCACGCTGTAATGTGCAACATGCCTTCCGGTACCTTATGATTCACAAATTAAGTAATGGTAGGTACCCTATATTTTTCCTGGTCTAGAAGTCTGAATTTGTTACATTGAAAAAAAAAAAAGCATTTTAAAAAGAAAAACCTCTTTCTGATTAAACTCTGATTATTTTATGTTTCATTTAAATTCCTTCCTAGCACTGCCAGTCAAATACAGTATGAAGATTGTCCAGTAGTGCTGCAGCATCATGGAGCATCATTATTTTTTCTTTTTGTTTACTGTTTTAATTTATTTTTTTTTGTCATTGTTGTCTCTCAATGTGCTGGTTGATTGTGATTTGTAAGTCTTACTCTTATTGCAAGTTACATGACCAGACAAAATGCTGAAGAAAGTGTGAGAAAATGCAGTATATTTTGAGACTTTATTGTCCACATTCTAAGAAACCACGTTTCCTAAATGTGAGCGTCATGTTGGCTTGAGGTATTTTGGGAGGGTTGTGGTACAAACACATGAGACTGAGTACTCATAATACTCTGCAAATGCCAAGTAAGATAATCAACTCAGCTAAACAATCATTTGCTTCGAAGTAATTAAAACATGGGTTGGAAAGCAAAGCTTCTGAATGTTTATAGTCTTTGTTAAAACCCTTCCCACATCTCTGGCAACATAGTCATAACATGAACCTCCTGAATAAGAAAGAAAGAAAGAATGAAAGAAAGAAAGATGGGTTCATATAATGTACTAACAGCATTTTCGATTATCTGTCTTTTGTGGAGCTTTTCAGTTATTACTATTTCAACAACACATTATTGGTATGGTAGAACTAATTTGCCTCAAGACAGTCAAACATAATTTAAAAATGCTAAATAACTATATTGAAAACTTGCCTTAAAACTACATTATGCTAATTTTTGCTTACACATTTAAATAAAGATATGCAAAAACAAATATATTAGCTCAATGGTTGGGGAAATAAAAAGCCCTTAACCTGCTTCAACAACAAAAGAAAATGTATTTGACATTGTTTTAGAGTGTATAGCCCAAAATGCTCCACAGTGCAGACAATCGGCCAGTTATTCCTCACCAGCTGTGGACCAATAACATTGAAAACTATAAGATTACTTTCTTTGATGTTCATGACATTTTATTTTAGTTTCATTGCAACAACCTAAACTTAAAAGAACTTTGATTCTCTTCAATGAAAAACAAACCTTAATGTATGTGGCATGTTTTGTCTAATCTTCATACTGTGTCTTCACAGTGGCTCTTAGTCCACTTCATACTACACTGCAGTGCTCCTCTTTCACATTGATATCGAATTAGCTTTTACCTTCCATACATATTGACTTTGTTTTGTCTTTGCCTATTGATACTACTTTATAGACTGCCTTCCATTGTTACTGACTACATACTTCTCCACCCTGTTGTTCCACTGTCATTGTAAGCTTCACAAACAAAGTAGTCAGCAAGCGGGAGAGAATTCTTGTTAAGGAGTAAAAATAACAAAATATGTTGAAATTGGTTTGCTGGGTATCCAATTAGAGACATTCTCTCTCCTTCTTCCCTCATCTCTCCCTCGTTCTCTTTCTCGCCCGGCATCGTCTCTCACTTGGCGGTTCCTTTCTCTGCAGTCACAAAGGCAGTTTGTTTATCTCATTTTGCAACTCTTTGCTCAAAGTTGCTGTGCATCATAGGGTCAGTATCAACAGCAAAACATGTGCCCATTTTTACTCTATTTCATTATGGTTATACTGTGTTTGGCCTTAATAAAAATGAAAAAGTTCCCAATATTTGAAAAAGGAAAAATGTTTTAAAAGTAGTGATACAAATATGCTTTGATAGTTCATACTTAACCTGTCCACTATTATGCTTTGTAAGATTTCAGGATCCAAACATATTTGACTCCAAAAGAACATGTTTTATGAAAACATTCATGATGCCCCAAGCATACAAAAACTGTTTTACCTGCAGTTCACCTCTTTGTTTTTGCACTATATACAGTATACAGAAGTAACATCCAACACCAATAGTATTATGCTTTGAATTGATATACATATAATAATACTGGATCACAACTATAAGCTCAATCTGATTTTCTCACTGTAGTCAAAATCTATTCTGGTTCAATATTTTGTGTTCATTCTCATTTCTTCTTTGATTAAAAGTCTTTTCCATGATGACCATTTAGGTTAAATAAACACTGAATGAGCTCAGGTGTTGTGTGATAAGCATTCTCACCTCACAATGATAATAGCAGCTCAAATATGGGCTTGGGATCCTTTCTGTGTGTGTTCGTGTGTTCTCACTCTAGGTTTTCTCTTGGGTTATGAAAAAAAACAAAACAAGATAATTATGTGGAATAAAAGATCCGAATTGCCCTCTGGGTGTAAAGTAAATTGATACATTTATGCATTTGATATTTACAAAAAAAAGATAAAAAGATAAAAGGATTCAAGAAAAATTATGCAAACAGCTTCAAAATTATTATCAGCTCCAATATTATTGTCTGGTATTTGACCCTTCCATTCATTTTCAAACCCTTCTCAAATAAATTGAAATCTCATAGCTTTATACTCTTTTCGGAAATAACCACTACATTTTGGAGATGTCTCTTGGCTTTAAACATTCAAAACTGTCAAGGAAGAACCCCTGTAATTAATCATCTGCAACAACAAAAACAGACACAAATGAAATATCTTTTTCAGTTGTTTTCACAAAATGGATCCATTTTGTAACTTTACTTTTTTCCCCCTAATTTGCCCTTAATGATCTTTTCACTGAGCTTTGTGCCTCAGACTGAAGTCGCAACTTGCCCCTGAATGGACAACAGTTCAGCAGCAGTGTTTTGTTTTGAAGGTTATTTGCCCAAGATGTCAGAGGAAATCAGATGTTTCCCACATCTCTCTGCCCTCTATAGCCCTTTCTGGTATCCTTCTCTCAATGCTTCACCCAACCTCCAACCCCACAGAGCAGGAAGGAGGTTTGTTGATGGATGTTGAAGGCTGCTCCAGTCCCACAGCAATTAACTCTTCTCCTGCAAGAAGCAGCCTGTCAGGTTGATGGAATCTCCCCACCACTGCTGCCTGTCACACAATCCAGGAGGGGCTCGAGACAAATGCTTCATCTATGTGTTTGCTTTACTGTTTTGCCTGCGGTCGAGCGCAAGCACAAGCAAAGAGCTATGAGGTGCAACACAAGCCATCAAGCGCTCCAGTGTCAGCTTCCACAACCAGTGGTTGTGCAGTGCAAAAGGTCTGTATTAGGGTAATAGAATAATATTTTCTCAGGCTTTCCGAAGAAAAAGTTGTCAGCACTTAGGTTATTCCTTAAATCTGACTGTGTGAGAACACCCCTCAACTTTTCACAATGCTAAATTGACTGGAATTTATAACCATATTTTTAACAGCTGAGATTCTAAACAGAAATGTACACTTACATGGAATGCAACATGAAAAACAAATTATGACCACGTGTGTGATTTAAAGTATCTAAAAAAAAAAATCAAAAACTGTGTTTGGCTAAACAGTTAATCCTAAATATTTGCCACTTTTTCCAGGTCCATATTGTGGGGAAAAGGAGAAATATTTGAGACGTCAGGTTAAAACAATTCGATTCTCCGTCACAGAGGCTTTCATAGTGAAACCACAGACGTCTTGTGTCAATACACACACCAAGTGGCATATGTAACATATGTGAAGGATTATTAGAAAACTACATTGTTGTGTGTGTGTGTGTGTGTGTGTGTGTGTGTGTGTGTGTGTGTGTGTGTGTGTGTGTGTGTGTTTGTTTTTTTTTTTGCCAATTATCAACTTTCAGTTGATTTCTGTTCTCTCTCTTTTTCCATCATGTTCCAAAACCTTTAAAAGATCTTAAACCTAATGTTGAGATAGCTTTTTACAGTTTTTTTTTTTTTTTGACAATTTAGCATTAATAAAACAAGTACCTTTTTTTCCATTTAAGTATTTTAAGTGTGAAACAAAAAAAAGGCAATGATTAATACGTTATTCATTTGGTTGCATTAAAAATATAACAAAAAAATGCTATTAAATGAAAGGGTCGCTATGTCTTTGTGTGTTAATGTGGGGAATATTTGATTCAAATTATAATTGGACATGGTTGTATTCGATACAGTATCCTGCAAACAGTATGAAGTCATTAACTTCCTACACTTTTTCTCTTTTGGAATTATCACCTCTTTAAATAATGTTACAATTGAAAACTTATTACAGTTCCTCTCTTTTGAACGACCTGCTCCTCTCCACCTTGAGGCAGCTGCATATTTGCTCATCTTGTCTCTGCTCTGGTCAGTGAATCAGGTTGACACCCGAGAACATGTCACTCATCTTGATGTTCACTTTGAAGTACGTAGCCTGAGGCTAAGATAACTGACAGTGAGAGCACAAAGTGGATAAAGTTGGAAGCCATATTTTCTGAATAGCAAATATTTAAGATAGGCTTAAGATAGGTTTTTCTGATGGTCTTAGGATTACAAATTTTTATTTCTGCTGCATTTAAGAACTGTTAATAGACTGGACTTGTCAATCCTAGACAAGTCTGTGCTGTTAACATATATCATTTTGGTTTCATGTACTAATTCATCCAGCACGTGTGAAACTGTTGGTTGTACAAAACACAGGCACACAAAGGACCAGGTGAGGTGAGAACTAGTGCTGCTAACCCTGCTCCTATAATGACAGAGAGTCAACATCTGAGCAATTACCATTCACAGGAGAGACCGGTCCAGGTGAGGAGATGTTGACAGAGCGAGGGCGATAATACAAAGTTGGCTATAATGTTAAAATGAAACATGCAAAACTGTGTCCAGAGTCAGCACATTTATATATTGTATAAGCAGAGATGTCCAAATGAGTAGTAAATTAACTCCACTGATTTTAAAGGGAGTAATTTAAAAATTGCAATCTAATTCAAATTTTGGGTGAAGTTGTAATGAGAACTCTTGCTAACTCACAGCTTGGAAATCTGTAGTTTGACTCTACTCTTGGTGCTTTGCATATCCTCCCTTGCACAGGCATGTACTTTCTCTCAGCAATCTGGTTCCAACCCACAGTCTAAAAACTCAGGTTTGACATTAACTGGTGAATCTTGTTTTCCACAATGTGTAAATGAGATGGTGTGTGAGATTGTATGTGTCTCTCTGCTTTTTCTGCAATGGACTGACGACCTGTGTAAGATGTTCTCATCCTCCAGCCGACATTCATGATGTGACGTTCGTCTCATTAAAAAACATATTTTTAGAACTTCATGCAATGTAAATGTAATCAAGTATAATCTAACGTTTGAAAATTGGAACTATGCTCTATTCGTGTCTAAAAAGGGGGATCAAATGTCAGAGCACGGCGCATGGCAAGCATCAGAATAAAAAGGCGAATAAAAATATTCATCAAAACATTACTTCATAAATGACAGAAATGACAACAAAAACGCTGGATAAGAAAAACATGTCACATATGCAGTTAAAATGTCCAGCTGGCAGGGCAAACTAATATTGTGGATCCTAAAGCACTTTCATGTGTCCACCTAACTTCCTCCTCACTATGGATGGTGACAGGAGCAGGTTTCCTTTCATTTCACTAGAAGTCCACAACCACCTCCTTGCTGGTGTCGTATGTTAGTTGGCTTTGGTTGCACCATGTAGCGAAGCTCTTTATCAGTCCTCTGTACTCCTCATTTTTCACCCATGCTGTTGGCTCCAACAATAGACGAGTCTTTGGGAAACCATTAGAGGTGAAAGAAACCACAGTTGAACCGGAAATAAGAAGTGCAGAAGGTGAAGAACAGTTTCAACACAGTGCCATACACATCCTAGTGTCACTTCAGTAAGGAAAGTCTCAAACAACCACTCATCAGTATTTATGTTTTGATCCCAAATGCCATAAGCAATACTTCTTCAGTGCACTGAAACATGAGGACCTGTGTTGATTTGCACTTTGTGGCTTATCAACAGAATGGAAATAAACCCTGCATGCATCATGCTGTGTTTAAACAAAAACGATTGCTGGAAACAGGATCAGTTCCATGTTGCTTACTTGTATGCACCGTGGTATGGGTGCCAGTCTCACACAAGCACAAAGTTAAATGTGGTACTGGGGATGTGGACATGCTGATGAAATAAGTTATCAAATGCAATATGAGTGATGATCAGTGACGCAGATAAAGTTTGAATAACAATAAGTAAAACATCTTGTAACAAAGTCTGCTAATATAATTTGTGAAATGTCACCACAACTGCAAAATGTTTCTTAAGGGCTGAGTGGATCTGCACCTCATGTTCGATCATGTTAAAAATGGATGCAAGCATAACACAACAGTTTTCAAAACTTTGTAAATCACATCGTGCATTGCAATCAACTCCTCACAGTATTAGATTGTGAACAAACGCTTAGTTTGATATAATCCTGAAAGCAAATGCTACTGCGTTGTTGCTGTCCAATGTGATCTTCAGTGCATGTTTTGAGTAGATCGCCATCCACATGAGTGTGTACTCAATGTTAAGGTTTGTTCCCACTTTCATAGGTGCAAAGCTTTAGTAGTTCAGGCCCATTGTGTGGTAATGTAAAAATCATGACATTCAATCTGTCAACCCATCTGTCCTCCGCCAACTGTTGCTGCACCTGAAATTTTGCTCACTGTGCTTCGAGTGATTGCTGATTGCAGGACATTGAATGAGCTGAGCTACAGATGCTGACCCTGGTCTGCATTCATTTCAGTGTAACATCAACGATGCTAAGTGGATGTTCACTCTTGGTGACCCCATTTACACCCTTTTTACCTTTGGAAAACCCCAGACTTGATGTTTGAGTATGGCACTGTGTTTGCATCACAGATGGCACTGAACATGCTTCAAACTCTAATTGAGTTGTGAAAATGATCTGAAAGTATCATTGCTCATTTCAGATCAGCACTTCTCATTTTCATGTCCTGCAGCTATTTTGTTTAAGTAGCAAAACCACATCTCTAGATATGTACAATTGTGATTTTTCTGGACTTATTTTGAAGTAATGTCATGCACATCACTCTCAGGGCAACAGAAAGCAATATAATGAGATGGGCTGTAGTGTTGTGCTGGTCAGTATCCTCGCCTTGCTTCATGGTTTAACAGGGGACTGCAGTCCTTCCAAGTAGGAAGTTACATGTTCTCCCTGGGTGTCTCAGCATGTCCTCATCTGTCATTTGACAAATGATACGGTCACTTCATCTTGCCAAATTTCCGATTGTACCCTGCAGTGTGAAAAGGGTTGAGTACACCTAAGTGAGATGGCAATCTGATTGGTTTGTTTGACATGGCACCCGCACTCAATAGCCTTTTTTTTTTTTTTTTTTTTTTTTTGCCATGCGTTAGACTTTACCACAATGAGCCCCTATCATTACAACAGCAAATGTCAACTTGGATAACCCAAATGTTCCTTTTTCCTAGATTTAAAAACAGTGTTTCTCAGACCGTGGAAAGAGGGTCCTTTGGGTGCCATTGGAATTAGATATATTCTCCCTTCTGGTGTAAGGATTTGTTACTCTGATATGGCTTTCCTGTGCCATGGCTGCAAACTTCCCTTCAAGAGCCACAGGCTAAAGCCCAAAATATCTCTGAAAATCCATTTTCAGATATGTGCTTGCAAGGTTTCAGATTCATTCTCACCCATGTTTGACAGACTTCTTCTCCTCCATCTGTCACAATATCTGATGAATTTGTGAATAAACCTTTAGTTCAATTTTTTTTCTATAATAGTTTTTGTAATATACAATTTAACGTTATTCCTTGTTCCTTTTTATTATCATTTGTGAGGTTTTATATGATATAGTACGTTCTGACATAACTAAATTTAAAATGTTTACCATTTTGTAACAATCAATGAATGTGTCATAGAAGTGGGTAACTTACGTTGGGTTATTTTGTGAATGAATGAATGAATGGATGTCGCCAGACGACATTCCTGGAATCCATTGGCTGTGTAACAGTAACCACCTACACACCAAATCCCCAACATCTGTACTGTATAGCTTGGGTAGTGACATGTAAGAATCTTTTTTTAAGGATTTCTCGCCCATTTCTCACCTTACCACTGCCGTTGTCTTACCTACGCCCTCACTACTTTGACTCCATGCCCTCATCTCAAAAGTAAGGTACAGGACCAGCTGAGATGCCTCTAGGTCTTGCTTCCTTGTATTAGCAGGCCTAAGGGGTAGGTAAGCCACTTAACCTGTCATTTCAAATTGTGTGCACAACAGCAGATAGGTGGCCTGGCTCTCCCGTCATGCAGTACAGAGCAAAGCACTCAGACCGTGTAGGTGCAGCTGAGACTGAAGTTGAATGAGGGCCATGGGGATGTTCAGAAGCTTATGGGTCAGAGGAGGAGTGTATTTTTGAGTTGAGGGAAGATGAGACTGATGGTTGGCACCACAGGGACTATAGTTATTGGACTGTTGGTTCTGAGGGTTTGAAGATGTGGAAAATGTCAGTACATATCCTATGAAGGGGTGACACCTCAATTTTACCTTAGTGATCCCTGAAATGAAGCAGACTGGAATCTCTGCAGTTTAGTTTAGTTAAGCAAATGTGTTAGACTTGACAGCCTAGCTTTTTTTTTTTTTTTTTCTAATGTTTTAGCAGATTAATGGCTTCAATCAGGCCAATGTTTCAGTTGCAGGCAGGGCCATCTCTCTGTTAAGTTTAAATGTTTTCCCTGTACCTGTGTGGATTTTGTTCAGGCACTGTAGTTTTCCACTCGCTCCCAAAGGTATGCATGCAAAGTTAACTGATGACTCTCCCCAGGCTACGGGTGTTGTTGGCCTAGAGCAGCGGTTCTCAAAGTGTGAGGCGCGCCTCCCCTGGCGGGCGCCAGAGGGTTTCAAGGGAGGCGCGGCGCGACAGAGAAGAAAAAAGAAAAACGTGTGGGCTTCCGAAGCAGCCGCGCAGTGTGTCCTGTGAGATTCCCCACCACCCCGCCCCCCGCTAGGGATGGGAATCGGGAACCGGTTCTTTGGTAGAACCGGTTCCTCATGTCTCGATTCCAAGGAATTGTCTGGCTGTCTCCTTAACGATTCCGCTTATCGGTTCAGCTGTGTGTGTGACAACGTGCCATGCGCTCCGCACATGGACTCACAGCAGCCACGGGGCAGCTGCGGTCCGCTATGGGGCCGCTACAGAGCCGCGGACCGGAAACTTTCAGCAAGGATCATATTTTTCCTCACTCTGGAGCCCGCTGCTTCAATCTAAACAGAAACAAGTCGGGTGCCAGATGGAAAGTAGATACGTGTTCCTAAATCAGTGATTTCAAAATAAAATCTGTGTCGTGCCTTCACATTGTTTTTTGTAATTCTTCTGGTAGAATATATAACAAACAGTGCAATCTAATCATTATATGAATTATAAGAATGAACAATGTTGTACTTACTCACAGAGGTGTCAAGAAAGTACTTTCCCATGCCATGTTTTTGTTGTGCCCAGACAGTTAACAAAGGGCTGGGCTGATTTGAATCACCTGCAACAAACAGTTCGGGGCCCAGGTGATCACAATCAGCCCAGCTCTTCGAGAACTGACTGGCTACATGGAAAACATGGCATGGGAAAGTACTTTCTTGACACCTCTGCTTACTCATTGTAGGAAAGTCAAACAACACCAAAATTGCACAAAACAAAGCTCCATGACCAGAGCGGCTGTGTTGCCAGATTGGGTGGGTTTCTGCACAATCAAGCTTCTTTTGAACCCAAGGTGGGTTGATGGAATGGCTATGTGTTTGTGACTTGTATTTTTTTTTAATGCAAATCCGGTTTTTATGGTTTTAACATGCATTTTCTACAGAGATGCAGGTTTGGATTGCTTTCTATTGTTGGATGGTTTTAACATTATATTTGGGGCAGATCTGGCAACCTCCATTAGCTGACAGCAGACACACTGAGACTGTGTGAGTGACAGTGCTGCAGAGCTGGACCAGACAGGCAAGGGCATCCAGTGTGAGGCTGGTGTAATTTGGTTTTGAGCTTTCCAACCTGGTGTCAGAAAGAAGCTCCGGGGTTTGGCTGTATTTCACATGAAAAGATGAAACTGGGGCTACTTGCAGCTTGCAAAGTTTTCATGGCATGGATATTTTTTTCTTCTGTTCAGGATGAAGATATTAAAGAGTTAATGCAAACACCCCATTTGTATAGTTTCAATTCTCACTAAATGAGAATTGATGAGGAATCGTACCGATAAGCAGGTAAAGGGACTGTGCTAAAACTTTTGCCTATTGTCAGCTGAGATATATTCTAGCCACCTCAACCCTTCTTAGAACAAAGAAGATGTAGAAAATACATGACTAAATATTCTGTTGAAGAGGGTTGGTCTTAGTTAATTGATATTATTCTATTAAAAAAAATGTTCGACTGGCTGCTGCAGGGCACTGCTTGGTAGCCCAGTGGTTGGGGCTCATAGCAAAAAAGGTAGTGGGTTCAAATACCTGCCAGGCCTTTGTGTGTGTGATTTGCATATAATGAAGACTGTAAAGATAGAATAAAATGTAAAGATACAATTTGACACAGTGCTTACATAATGTCATGAAGATGTCTTCAGTAAATCATTCCCAGTGGAAACTCACTTCCTTTTCTTCAAGACTAACCCTAACAATGGCAAAGGAAGGTCTGATATAATTTGCAGAACTTGCAGGTACAAAGTTGAAAGCCATTTCAACTTTTTCAACAATTATAAAACGAGCAAACTTTTGATTTTAGACAACATAACATATTTTGTAAAGTTACAGTGACTTTGATCATCACAATGTAGGCCATTCATCCTTCAGCTCCCATTGAGTTGTGTGCCCTAGTTTGTACGTACTCCCTCAGGGCTTTCCTAAGATATTACACTCACTAAAATGGGATGAAAATGATATAATGGTGACGGTAACTACTGAAACGAAATCAGCTAATCTCAGAATCACAGTGAACGCTCATCCATCCATCTTGTAAACCTGCTGTTGCCACTTTAGGGCCTTGGGTTAATCTATAGTTTTACCAAACAATAAAAAGCAGGGTCCTGTTTGGACAAGTAGCACACGTATGCACACACAAACACACACTCACACACTCACACACACACACACACACGCACACACACACACACACACACACACACACACACACACACACACACACTGACCTCAGCTGCATGTTTTGGTTGGAGGAATCAGGAGAACCTGGAGAAAACCCTCTCAAACCCTGAGAGAGCAAACAAGCTTCACATAGTAAGGCCTTGGCCCAGCATTGAACTGAGGTGTTCTCATTGTGAGGGGAAATGCTAACCACTAGACTTTATACTGTTGTGCCCCAAGAATAATAGTGAGGCAAAAGTGAAGAAGTTCTCTCAAGGCTGTCTTGAAAAAATTCATAAACAATCGGATGATAAAGATGAATGGGACAATAATGACCATGGCCTATAGCTGTTGTGTATGTTATGCTTATGAAATAAAATTTAATGTATAAAATTATGAGTTGCCTCTATTATATTGAAGCAACTGTTTTAGTTTATTTAAGTTTTTGTTAACTCTACCAAAGCAGCATATTCAGGACAGGGATTATAAATCAAGAACATGCCTTGACTGTTATTTATTTCATTTTTTTTTTAGACACTCCTCTTCCAATGATATTAATGATAACAGACACATTGCTGTGCTGTGATCCATTGACAGACCAACATAAATCATGAAATCAAATGTTATTCTCTGGTTTTACTTGGTTTTAAGTAATCCTGGAAGATATCATAAGTCTGGGACATTTCAATATTTTACTTCCCACTGACAATAAGCTATTCTTCAAATTTTTATTCCTACATTTATGTCTTCATTCTTATGTCAGACTTCTGAACCTTTCAATTCCCCTCACTTCTGTCGTTGCCTCTCATTCTATGGCTTTACAACTTAACTTGACATATCTACTTATTGATTGGGTCTGCAGCACAGAGCTGTTTGAAGAAGTGTTTGTCTGACTATCGACTAACCTTGCCCTCCACCCCTTCCTCTTCACTCTTCAACTCCTCCACATCTGTACTTGACAGACTCACTTACCCTGTTTCCTCCATTTCGCTCTCCCTCCCTCCACTCAGCCAGTCTTCTATGTGTGGCACAGGAACTGAAAAGGGGTTACTCGCCACAATGCAATCAGATGGTTAAACACCCATGGTACTTCACTGTGGTTACAATCAGTAGTCAACAGTCTTTGTAAGAGACATGCCCGTCCCGGTGCTGCACACAAGATTAGGAGCATTAAGGTGAGGATGCCAGAATTTCTATTCTTGACACACAGAAGACAGAGACTCACCCATTTCTTGAAAAATGGAAATACTACATGTTGTACTTTCCCCTCTTTTCCCCCTCAATTTTATTAGAACAGCAAATCCACAAAACCCAGATTGATTAAAAATGCTCACCAGCCCTATCCTTTATTAGAGAAAGCATCTGTCTTGGAAAAAAGAAAGCTCAATTATTGAATGATTACAAAATGTAATTATGTTGTAAGTCAGTTTTTCAAGAGTTCATGTTCACGCTTATTAAAAGACCATGACTTTCATTTTTCTATATTTCTCAAAACAACTTTCAATTTAATTACTGCCATGCACTGTTCTGGCAGTGCTGAACTTCAGATTGTTATCAAACGTTTATTTTTTTATTACTTGGCATGACAAATGAGTGGGCTCAGTGAAACTCATTAAATATAGATTCATATCAATGACAATATTTCCATAATATCACACATACCTAGTGGGATCATTAAGTTTTAAGTTACTTATCAGAATAATCAGTCAGAGGTTATATAAAAAAACATGCTTCTGCAGACGCTGCATAGGTTTTATGAAAGCATTCTATGGTAAGCAGTATATTACCCTTGAACCATCTTTCCTTTTTCCAGTATTGACATTGTGTCCAGGTGCTTCAAGTCATTTCCCCATTTGTAGGTACCAGGCCTTAACTCACACCTCAGGGCTAGATAAGTCGTCTTTGCTCCACTGCACTTCATAACAACATATGGACATCCAGTCCAACTGTGTGTGTGTGTGTGTGTGTGTGTGTATCTGTTGTGCACACAGAGGTCCACTCCAAGCTTATAGCAATCTGTGGGTATTCTTTTAAGCTTCCCTGGCTGCTGTAGAGGTACCGATGCTCTATATCAGGTGAACAAGAAATGCTTTTTATAGCTGCTTTCCAGGCTTAAGCCATGGCCCATGTGCAAGAGCTGAAGAGTCTGCAGCTTCCAGTTTCCAGAAATTATTTCTGCTAACTGCAAAAAAAAAGAAAAAAAGAAGTGTTCTTCTGGTGACTATTGCTAGTGTATGTCTTCTGCTCCTGGTTGTTTCAGCTCAGAGGTGTGTCTTTCGTGAGCATTGCTATCAATTTCCTTATTAAGACAGGGTTACCATATTATAATTTCCAAAAAAGAAGTGGCTTCAATATTCTTGAAATGACATCCAATGAACTGATGCTCAATTGAAGTCACATGCTACCAAATATCATAGTCATCAGTGCGAAGTGAAGTCAATGTAAATATAAGCTCAATCGTCCTTTTGAAAAACAGTGATGATCTGAGATTCTCATAAATGATTCAGAAAAAGACATTATGCCCCCGACAAGATGTGAAAACAGAATAACTCTGGGCAAAAGAGGACGTTGGATCATCTTACCTAATGATGCATCCATCATGTCAAGATAATATGAACATGTGCATTGGAGTGCATGCAATTGAAAAAATGTAAATGATGACTGTTCAGCAGATAAACATTTAATATTGAACAACATGAGTAAATCAGCCAGGAGGCTGAGCCACGCAGTGCCAAAACCAATTCTGATGTGTCCCATTATGAATGAGCAAGGCAGTTAGAAATAACACACATTACCTTCACAAATTGATTTTTATCTATTTACGTATTTTGGGGGGGTTGATAATAAGCTGTTAAATAACTCCATTACTCTATTATTCTTAATTGACATAACTGACTGTGTAACCATAATAGGTTTTTGAATTATTGTTACCTTTATTAGTAAAGTGAGTTTGAGTATTCCAGCTTTGTTGTTGTTGTTGTTGTTGTTGTTAATAATGTTTCTCTTAATAAAGACTGCAAATCATACAAAATCATACAAACCCTTTCTATAGTCCGCCAAGAATTGGGAAATTAATATTTTTCTTTGTGTTTGAGGAACAACATTATTCAAATCTAACCTAATGACTTGTAGCGTAATAAAGTTGAAATTATATTAAAGGTGTAATACAGGATTTTCTCGAAAAGACCAAGCCAAACGTCTGTTACTCACTTTTTGAAAAAAGTGCATGCACCAGACCATCCGCCCGGCTCTCCTGCTTCTCCCAGGAAACGCCTACCAATGGCGGAAGCGTGCGAGCGCATCCTCATCTGCTCCGGGCGTGCACGGCTCTGTTTATAGTTTCTGCGATCGGCCTCGCTCATGAAGCTTGTTTTCCGAAACAGTTACAGTTGCATTATGTCAGACTCGCCATCGGTAAGTACTAGCTGAAACCGAAGCTCACCGGCTACATAAACACTCTGAATGCGCATGCGCATAAGGGAGAAGCTCATTGGGAGCGAGCACGTAGAACGGCCTTACGAAAGCAGCTCGTCAGAATGATTGACAAACAGACCCACCAATTATTTTGATGATCCACCCGGAACTCAAAGCAAATAGAAAATCCTGTATTACACTTTAAGGTACTGAGTTTCATATTATTGAAACATGGATTCAAGGAAAGCTTTTACATTTTTCATACCAAGATAGTGGTATGGAAAATGTAGAACCTGAAATTAGGTGCAGCTTTCTACTATTGTATTTTGACAACCTGTTCCGGGTGTATCCAGCCTTCTGGCCCATGACGGCTGGGTTAGCCTCTAACTTGGCTGAAGATATAGACTATGGGTACTAATTAAATTTTCAGTGTGCGGAGAGGTAAGTGCTCGATAAGAGCCATGCTGCTCCTTCATCTCACAATCTTAGAAAACAGCATTTGTCCAGTAGCTGTTTAAGAGCATCAAAACAACTTGTGGTTTTACAGGGGATTATGTACTTAGTGCTAAACGCACAGCTTTTTGCCATTAGCAGTAACCGCTCAAACTTTTTAGTAAATAATTCCCTACTTGTTCTCAATATAATATGATATATTATAAGACTTTAATGCTTTGTTATTGTAATGTTTTTGCAAAAAAAAAACAAAAAAAACAAACAAAAAATAACAACAACAACATAGAAAACCCTCTCAAAAACTTGCTTCCTGTTATGTCATATTGTGTATTGCCAGCAGAAATGCTGTATTAGAAACTGCAAGTTAATCTGTTTTAAATTACAAATATTGTTTCCATAAATCAACTGGTCTTTTCAAATTTTCAAAAGCAACTAAAATAGCAAGTGACTCAACTCACCTGCCACAAGTGTCTCTTACTTCAAGTTCCATTGTACATTTTGCTGTGTTTAGAATGATTTTAGGATATACTGGCGAAAGTATTGAGCTAGACTTTTTTTTTTTTTTTTATGTGGAGGTGGAAATTATGTGTTGCTTGTCAAGATAATTATGTATGTATCAGAATGTATGAGCCAACAGTGATTACAATTAGATGCTCTCCTGATTGCTTAGTGGGTGCGAGCATTTTAAGCACAGGTCATGCATGGGAAGTAGACATGAGACACAAACGCTCATTAACTTTCCTTTTGTCATGCATCATACTTAAGTTAACAAAAGCCCACGCTACCTTACCATTATTACATTGTTATACTGGCAGGGGTATAATTTCCAGGAGATGGTAATTACTTGTTATGTTGGTACAGTGTTGCCACATCATGAATACACTTGCTGCACCACACAATAGTCTGGGATCTTTGTTTACTGTGCTCAAAGGGCTACCCATGGTGCATCTCTCCTTCTTCAAAGGGCAGACCTACTGCCTCCAGGGAGAATCCAGGTTTGTTTCAGACACTAAAAGAGCCATTATTTTGGGAGAAGCAAAAGACTGGGGCAGACATTGAAAAGGACAGAATAACTAGAAAGAAAGACAGTATTTTTGACACATTTTCAATTATAAATGAAAACAGAAACTGAATACACAACTTCTAATTATGAAGTTCAAACAATTTTTCAGTCATTTTCCTCATAATGTTTCAGGTACTTCCTCTACAACATGAAGGGATTACACATTGAGTACGGTTCATCTAGCAGCTCACTGGCGCTCTTTATTACAAAGGAATCAGTTGACATGGTGACCTTGTACAATTGTCCTCTCTTGGTTGCTCTTTAGTATTCCATGCATTATCACACCACACCAAAGAAGTTGGACACTCCTCTGCAAATGTAAAACATCCAAATCCAAATGTCAAATTTGAATATTTCCGCCTATATCTGATGAACAAGCTGCTTTACTGCCTCAGTAATAGTCTACTCAGGAGTTGAGAATTAAATTTTGTTACATTCTAGTGCTGTCTGCTGTTACAAAGGTCAGCCTGATGGGATTTTATTTGTTGCACACTGCTCAGGAGTGAAGTGTGATCCTCTTGATTAGTCTCATAATTCTGTTATCAGGACTCCTAAAGGTTACGTAGAAGCTGCTTTAAACCTGCGGCTGTTTGTGTTGATCTGAGCGACATCACCTTCTACTATTAGTAAGGTGAATTTAATTGAACCTGTTTGGACTGGAATACGTTTGATACCAACTTAAATTGGAGTAAACAAAAATCATGCTGAATGTGTTTAAGACCTGTTAGTACACAATATTTTCATGGGTGCTGATGAAGGAGGTAGTTGGATTTGCTTATCAAATTACTTCTGGTTTTCCAAATCTCCATTGTTTCCAGTATTGAAGCCGGGAAGTTCTTTTAATCATGCTGGCTCCGTAAGAGCCAGAATAGGACTTGTTCCTGCTGCCAAAACATTCAAGGACAGTTGGGGTGCCAAGTAATCCAGAGCTCAGGACAATGTTGAGAGTGCTACAAAACCCCACTTCAGGCTGATTGACTGCCACCATACATAAAGTCAGGCAAGATAACTCCCACACTAAAGTTTGACTTGCTTCTATTCAGGAGATGGTGGAAAACCTTGCTGACACAGAGCTATTGTCTGTGCAACACATGGTAAGACAGAAGCAAAGTCTTTCACAATCGCAGCATTTTTTTGCCGATGCAGCCAGACCGGCAGAAACCCCTGACATATCGGCACACAGGAATTGCCAACTAGACCTCCTGATCCTTCAAAGGATCTAGTTCTCTTGAGAGGAAGTTGGCAGTGCCACCTCAACATTTGAGATGACTGAACAGGCAGGACATGGAAACATATTTTCTTCATTACAGCAACAGGAAACATTTCGTTTCTAGAGGCCAGGAGACAAAAGGTGGAAGGCAGTTGAGTTATTACAGCTCTGACAATTGTCCATGAAGACAGGAGCTTCTTTTACGACACATTGGTTTTGGTGAATGGCAGGCACACATTAATGCATAGCTAGACGGCTGATATGTTTGTTGGAACCAATTGAGAAAATAAATTTAATTTATTTCATTGATAGAAATTTAAGAAATTATAAGAAATATTAAGGTTTGTGTTTGTTTTTGCTCAGTTGATAACCATTGTTGCCTGTATCTTTCCTCCTCCCAGTCAGGCCCTCCTTAGGTGAGAGGGCCTTTGTGTTGTGTTGGATCAGGAAGGAGAGAGACATCTTTTTGACTGCAGACAACTAAAGATTTGAGGCATAAATTTGGTCTATCATTTTATTTCATGGTGTTTTGAGTTAAAGTCAGCCACGGAGAATATTTTTGTTTGTTTGAATAAATTGTGCAACTTTGGAAATAAGGAAAATGATTCTGATTCTGCAAATGAAAAACCACCTCCTCAAAGGATGACTCTTACTTTTGTTTTGTTTGGACTTCTTGAAAAAAAAGAGTCGCCGTTTGTCAACTATGGAAAGTTCTACAGTCCCAGTAACACTTAAAAGATACAGTGCTGTATAGCATCATACATTTGATGGTAGTACTGGTTTTATAGCATGTTAGAATGATCAGTTTCCTATCGTTCTGTTTTGTTAAAACAATTAAAAAAAGTTTAGATTCCTGTCACATTTTTAGACTAAAAGCTTGTTATGTAGATGTCACACTGTGAAAAACTTAACCAAACAGAGTGTATGTTTATGTGTACTTCTTCACGGAGCCACGCATTATATGCTGGTTTCACAGGGAAAGTAAGTGGGATGTAACAAATTACAGACATTTGGTTATTATCCTTATGTAACAGTTATTTTCAAGTGTCTGCATTTCTTCTTTTTTTTATATTTGTTTTTGTTTTTTTTTCTTTCTTTCTACTTGTCTTAACACTGCCTCGTTGCTGATGTCTTTGCAGAACAACTTGATGTCGGAGACAAAAGACAAAGAGGGAAGTCAACTGCAGTAACACAGCATGTACAGTGTGTGATGCAGTGTAAAGCACAGGCTGGCACAGGGAGAGATCCTGTTGAAATATCTGAGCTCAATTGACTAAACGGTATTATTAAAAATATTGAAGCTTTCAAAGCAGCTTTATGACAAGTAATCATTGAAGGCTTTCACACTGACAGTTCTTGCAACTGCTGACAACAGTCTTTAATGCTTTACATAACAAATTTTATATTTATTTGGTCTAATCAAATAGATTTTTTTTGATCAGTTGATTACTTGATTGAAACTTTTGTTATACCTTCATTGAAGCAAAGGCCTTAAAGTGTTTTAAGCTTTAACACCTCCAACACTTTTTTTTTTTTTTTTTTGCTATTTGAAAAAAAAAAAAAAAATTAATCGTGTCACTCAAAACTACAATAGTGATTTAAATACAGTATGCGTCATTACTAATGATGAAGATATTGACCCATGCTGACAAACATGGTTTTACAAACAGTGGCGATGTAATGCATACTGTTTGTAATGTAGTGTATACCTGCATTTGCATAATACTTAGTATTCTGAATCATAAAACATTAGGCATGCACACACACACACACACACACACACACACACACACACACACACACACTGCACAGAGGTAATAAGCATTGTATATTACTTTTATATGCAATAAGTTGGAAAAGAAAAGTTTCCTGCCATATGTCAATAAATCCACCTCTTATACGTATGCTAGATGCGAAACTCTGTCAAGGACATGGTTGTTTTCATGAATGTTCTCTGCTTTTGTGAGAAGAATAGTCAGAGCTGCACACAGCAGCTGTTTCACCAACACGCTCTTAAATAAGCTAAATATAGCCGTCGATTAGAGTCACTGTAACAACAACACCTAAAGGTGAGACTGCTGTACAGAATTGCTTTCTGCAACAAGACAACAGTTGCTAACAGACTTGCGAGTGTCCCTAATCGCGATCTTCATCTAAACTCATTTCAAAGAAAAATATCTCGCTCACAGCAGTGGTGTAGAGGATGGATCACCTTTCCACTTCCATAGATCCTTTCTCTGTCTTTATGGAAGCATCCTCTATTTTCATTTCAGTATTGTTTCGATGTATATTTCTCCTCTTATTATTTCTGAACTTACTTTTATTTTTTTATCAACTGTATAAGGGTTTGTTCACACACCTGCTCATTGTGTGATGTTTGTTGGTGCGATACTCTCAGTTCTTGTTTGTTCTGTCTTGAATAGTTGATCTGGACTTTTTAACTTGATTACATGATATCTTTTAAGATTAGCGGCAAGGGTGTCAAGACTTTTTTCACCTCGGACCATCTACAGAGAAAGTTATGAACTCTTGGGTCATGTATGAGAGTAGAAATGCAAAACTTTTTTTTTTACTTATTTGCTATTTTGCATTTAATTATGCCATTCTTGGTCAGTAGGAGCAACATTTTTTTTGTGATTAGCCTCATTTGATTCAAAAGTATTGTGGTCATGCTCTGCCTACTGTCAAAAAACATCTCATGATATTTTTAGAATTTGCCGTGGGCCAATTAAAAATGAACTTTTGGGCATGTTTGTCCCTGGGAAATACTTATATACCTCTGAGTTATCCATATTTAAATCCTTTTCTTTAAGGTTTATAATTGTGGTAGGGGGGTGTGGTTGAGTTCAGCCACAGATCAGAACTGTGGGGAGTGTCTCTGGCACCAGCATTAAGGAGTAGTAATTGCACACTCTCGATTAACTGACTGCTACTTCCATATAAGCAGGAGCTGACTGAGAGAAGAGGTACAAGAATCAGTGGGTAAGCTGAAGCTGAGACAAGAGGAGGAACTTTTAAGAGCCAGCAGGGCCAGCCTCCTCTTGAAGGTGCATTGTTTTGTGGTGAATAATTGTGAAAGCTTAGCCTAGAAGCGGTTTGTGTCATTCTATGCTAGGAAAGTTAAGGCTTTAGCAGTCTTTTTACAGTGCTGTACATAAAACACAAGGAATTATTGATACAGTCAAAATCAAACTGTGTTTTCACACTCAGGACCATTATTGTGGTAAGCTCTTGAAGAGAGAGAAGGAAAGAAAACTATCCTGCTTGTGTATTTACCATTAGTCAGCCTGCTGCCTTTGTAACACAGTCTTCTGAAACCCATTAGGCCTTGTGACCTTTATCTGTGCCACTGTCAGATTACCTACTGCTAACTTTCACTCAACTTTGCTTCAGTAATATTGGCAATTTATTTAATTTATATGTAGAGAAATATAAAATGGAAATTATTATGATTCATGGACTGATTTATTCACTTGAGATTCTGTGGCGTTAGCAGTGGCTTTGCAATACATAATGGAAAGCCACTGCTAGTTTCCCTCACAACAAAAGGGAAAATGTGTCAGGACGGGGTTAATGAATTTCACAGAGCTGCCTGCTGGCCCTTCAAAACAGCAGGATCTTCACATTAGAAATTTGACAGTTAATAACCAAAGGTTATTGGTATCCCTTGGTATCACACTTGTGCCATGATAAATCTCAAAAGCAGTTTTTCTTCTTTTTTTATTTTTTTCATTAACATGCTCTATGAAAATACTATCTTTTCAGATGCAGTACGTTAGTTTTGTAACTATCCAATGTCTTCATCTCTTCATGTAGAAAAAAAAATATTTCACAAATTAAATAATTAACTATTACAACAGTATTTTGATCTGGTGAACTCAGAGCTTGATTCAGATTGATGAATTCAGTGAAATGCGATTGAACAGCATCTCCAACATCTCTGCCAGCCTCTTTCTCTCGTTTTCTCTTTGCCTGCCATTCTCTGAGCTTGGCCTGCAGTGCTCTTGATGTTGGCAGTGGAGCACATTAACACATCAAACTTTGACTCCGTTAATGTGCTTGGCTTTGGCCTTCTGCCATACATACACTCCCGATACAGTATCCACTGTTACCTGCCAGGTGGTGCACCAGAAAGTGAATAACACACTGGATCCTCTGACGAAGACAGAAGGTGGCTCGACTCGATAAATGAGCTGAGATATCAAATCTGGTCTATCTTTACTTTGAAACGATATGCCACTTATTTTCATTCATCAAAAACTGTTTGAGCAAGTGAAGAAATGCTGACATTGAAATCTCTTGATTAATTCAGAATTCTTATCACTCTACTGAGCTGAAAATATGGAAATAATGAATATGGGGATTTTTAATCTATGAGGATATATGTATAAAAGCTGCAGCAGCTTTTGTTTATATAATTTATGATTATTTTTTTTATATAAACCACCTATCCCCATAGAGCCATTCAACTCAAAATTTCCAAGCTAAAACTGCAATTTTCTTTTATCACTTGTTGAACTTAGACTTTTTGAGAACCAAAAAAAAAAAAAAAAAAAAAAAAAAGAGGAAAGAAAATCATGTGCTGATTAGGCCACAACATAAGGGAATAAGTAATATTGATGGATATGTGCTTTTTAAAGGAGCTGAGCAGGCAAACAATTGCATAGGGTTCATGAGTAAACAGAGTTTGAGTTTAAAGAAAAGCTATAAAGTCTGATAATAATGTCAATAATGCCATTAGAATTGTACATATGATTGTTTAAACTTTCACCCAGGAGCAGACCGGACATTTTAAACATCAGGGTCTGTATTAGAATGACGTGGCCTGCTGCACCTGATCAGTACACAAAGCTGATACTTAACACAGACTAGGCACGATGCTCACTCTGTCACCACAGTGTCGTCTTGACGTATTTTAGCGATGCCCATAGCCAACACCTATCCTCTTCTTCTGGTAGCATTTAAAACAGCTGCAACAAGCAAGAACAGATTGTCCTGAAAAAAGGTGGAGAGACAAAAATGAGGGGGAAAAAAGAGCTTCTATCTCAGACGTAGTCACTTTTTTACACAAAAAGGCATGCCTGGAATTAAGGCGCCAGGTTCGTCAATCCCTAAGACAACACGTTCAGACAGCATGGCTGGCTGTGAGTATGTAGGTATATCCTAGTCTCCAGGGTTTTCACATCTTAATAAATAATACATTAATAGCTGTACTCATCCATTGGCCAGCTGTTTTAGCAGGTTTGCTAGATTTACCTGTTTGTTCCACAAGTGAAAACTGGAAGAATGACTTTCCAGAATAACTGCTTCAGGGATAATCACCTGAAAACCAACGTGGGAGCTTTTATCAGTAGGGTCAGTTTTGGAGTGTGATGGTTGCCGAGGCAGACACTCAAAGGGATTCCCTCCAACAATTCTAATTGTTATGAAATACGCTAACAAAAAAAAGGTATTTTTTTTAAATGAAACGTTCACATTATTGTGATGGTGGTAATAATTTATTTATAAATGACAGCTAAACAGAAACTATTTCAAAAACAACAACCCTTTAACAATATAGTTACAAGGTCCAAGAAGACCTGTCAGCTTTACATGCACACATGTTTCATCATCAGTCCTCACAGAGGACAATTCTTCATACAACATTAGCCAAAAGTCATTTTGGAATGAAATGGAATGCTATTTATAGTCATTGCAACAAAAGTGCAATGAAATTACTGGGGTTTAGATGCCCAGGCAGCCAATTACGGCCCTCCATCTTTTTTTTTTTTTGGAAGAAAAAAACATTTTTTGATGATTGTAGTTTGTGTTTTTCTTTGTTTTTCTCCACCTATCTTTGGTATTGGGTGGTTTTAAGGGTTAGTAGAGCCAGTAGAGATTAAATGGAAGAAAGAAGAAAGAAGAGACATTTATTTTTGACAGCTTTTTTTTCAAGAGTATTAACAGCTTTGTTAACATTTAATAGGGTTGTAAATTGTGCTCTTGGGATTAGATGGTTAAAACAATTCATATGCCAATAATATATTGAAAAATAACCTAATTTCTCTGATGAAAGTATATAAAGTGTTGACTGGAAGTTAACTTTTGAAGCTCTAGATGTGACATGGAGAAGACTATGTTTCAAGTGGAAAAATGATATTAAATGTGCAGTTCCTTTGCTAGTGTTGCTGTGTGCACTGTGTACATGTACAGTTTTTAATAAACACGGAGAGCCTTCCCCCACCAACTGAAACCAACTTTCTATCATGTCACCAAAGTGTGCAAAACCAGTGGATGGTGGATGCGGTTCATCATTAGAACTGCTTCCAGAATGAAACCTGCTTTCTGGCTTTGAAACCAGTTTGTTGAGCAAATGTCTGTACAGATTCATTCTGGTGTTCAGAAACCCACAAAGGGAAACAGCGATGCATCAGGTAAGTCAATGCGACTACAGATGGCTGATATGTGGAGATGGCGGCCAGATGAGTGAAAGGCAAACAGAACCAAATATGAGCTTAGATTTTTGTAGATTTGCTGTTTTTACTTATTCAACAGATAATTTGTGTTTCAGAGTTATTCCCTAGCCTTGAAAAAGTACTGCTAACGCACCACATTTTTTCTGAACTTAATTTAGGGCTCTCACATCATAAAACAGATTTATTAACTACTCTGTCATCCTTTATCGTTGCCTATCGTCTCTCTGGCTGGAGCATCTGATCAGAAAATGGCTCATTCATTCTGAATGAAACGCATCTGCTCATAACAATCACAGAGCAGGTCAGTTTCTATTCCCAAAGCAAGACACCCAAGAGCGCACTGATGACTTCAAGAAATTTTCCTCAACTTTCATAACCAGGTATTTCATTTGAGCATTGGAGAACAACAGTCAATGCAAACATTTGATTTGATATTAACTCAGTATTTTGGTTTGGATACCAAGAATGGAAGTATTGTCATCTCATTCGAAACAAGTATTTTTGTTACATGATGTGATTTGATAAATATTAAGACTGATTCCAATCTCCATACAGGTCCCATAGTAATATGTATTGAGTGGCTTCACAGTCAGCCGATCGGGTTTTGTACAAGGACTGAAAATGCTGATGTTGTGGGCTGTTAAATCCACTTGGGCAAACTTCTAACAAACAACCATGTCTGTAAAGTCATGCAAATCTTCTGTCACCAGCTTGTTGAAATGTTTATCTTTGTGGTTAATTTCTATTCCAACTCAATGGCTTTGTCTCGCAGACAATACGAAAGTCCAGATTGGTTACTTCTGATGTTACCTGTTGTTGTGCTGCTGCTGCTGCTGCTGCTGTACATAGTTCTTCAATAAACTGGGGTCAAGAAAACTATGAATGATGGAGGTCGTTGGACTCTCAAATACATTACAACAAACAAGTTTAATGTGTCAGCATAATTAAATGAAATATGAAAAGCAGACAGATGAAAACAAAGAACAATTAACAAGGCAATTGCTTGAATATAATAAACGCAAGAGTAGCACATTCTGGACACTATTTGTCCTACTAGGAAAATTTAGTAACTCATGATTTCAACCCATCTGCAACTAAAAAGTAAATTGTGTTCCAGGAAAATCTGGTTAAAAAAAAAACTCATTTTGATAGTATTACTTTATTATGACTTAACACTGCATGGACCAACATCTGGTGTTTCACACAATTAGCTTACCGACTAGCACACCCAGCATCTGGATTAGGGCCATTTAAGTAGTGGAGATGAGCATCAGTGTTGAGATTTGATTAGATGATTGATGATACCAGTGGGGAAATTAGATACTTGTTGTTGTAAAACGCAGTACGATCCAGCAGGGGAAAATGCAAATATCAAGCACAAAAGCACAAACAGAATGCAAATGAATCAATAAGAGGAATGGCTCATTTAGGCATTTCAGATAGTCTCCCAGAAAAGAGAATAGTCACACAAACATGCAGGAGCTGTTGTGGTTGCACTTACAAACAAACAGAGCCTTCAGGATGTATTTCTTTTGTACTGTAGGTGAAGGCTATGTGACAGGACACTAATTTACCACAATAATGACTCGAGAGTCAAATTAAAAGAGACTTCCCCTGTTAGTAATAACGCCATCCCAAAGAAGAAAGAATCAGGACTGCCTGTGTTTCATTTGTCAGAATTGAAGTGCATCTATTATATATTCTGACAGGAGGTTCCTCTCTACAACAAAACTGTGTCGCCTTTCTGTCCACGGCTGTTAGGGTGCATTTGATCTCCTCAGTCTTACCATCTGTTTCTGTGTCACCTCTTATTCTGTTTAAGCAAACTGTCTGCAAAGAAGAGAGCCATCACCCCTTTTAGATCTTTTTCCTATTCAATAAGCCACATTAAAATGCACCATAGGGCTAAAAGCTCCAGATACTGTGGTTCATGTGTCAGAACCTTCCAGGAAGTGCAACTCAAGGGCAGCTTATTTTCCAAAAAACAGATACATCCCCCCATAGAGGATGCACATCATGTGTCTGTAATGGACGGACAGTGAAGTAAAGACAATGACTTTCTGATGAAGAGACAGTTCTGGAGTGTGAAAGGAGCACCATCTCTGAGAAGATAAAAAGTCCATGAGATAGGTGTGGGGGGGTTTCACTCTTTTTTCGTGAGCTGACTTTGGCATGGAGCCAAAGTCCTCCATAGAGGAAAAACTTCATGTGACTCTGTAACTTTGTATTTCTGCAGTAAATGTGCTCAAACTGAGGACAGATGGCTGCTGACCCTCATTCCAGATCCGAACATTGAACTCTAGACATGTTCCTCCTTTACCTCAAACTTCAAAGAAAATGCTTCCGAAACATTGACTTACTCATTGGGTACTACAGTTCTTAGCAATTAAATTTACCTTGAAATACTAAAACACACTTCAGAATCAGTGTCATCAGTGAGAGATGACTTATAGCGCACTGCAATGATGCGTCCTATTATTATTTCAATAACAATTGGCATTAGGAATTATAATTGGATTGTATTGCCGTTGCAATTCCCACAAATGAGACACTTTTTTTTTCTAAGTTGTTCGCTGTTTTACTGAGAAGTTAAATCTAGATAGCAGTTTGTGATTAGCTTGGCTCAGTGTGTTCATTGGACAGACTGGTGCTAAGCATAGTTTGGCACAGGACATTACCTGGGGGGCTGTGGTCAGTCACTGAGGGTTGGATTGCTGATTTTGGAGGGTAAGTAAATTTCTAAATTGTGGGTTGGCTCTGTGTGAAACCACAATGCTTTGCTTTGGGTTTTGCAAAAAAAAAAAAAAAAAAAAAAGTGAGCTATTTGCCTTTTTTTAACAGTTATTTCACTCATGATTGGTTGACAGCAATTTGATAATTTATAATGTATGTTAAGTTAATAATTTGCTTTGTCACTGTCAACACAAACATTTCTGAGAGTGAAGCACAGATTGACAAGTCCAAAGTTTGTCCACAAGTTTTTTTTTGTCACTGTGTCAAATCTTTGCTGTAAGTTGCTGCTTCCTTGAATCATATGCAGGTTTCTTTTGAATTAATTTCTCTTCGATGGGCTACCAGAGGAAATAAATGAACAAAACAGCCATGTCATGTGTTGTGCTGGCGAGTTATATTTATCGGATTATTGGTGTCATGGCTGATATTTGAAACAGCTGTGAAGTACCCCACTGCTGCTATGATGACTGTCAGCAATCATTACTCATAAATGGAATGGCTTTTTCATTACCTTGTTATTTTTTGTGTTTCTTGCAGAATGTTACCAAAAGAAAAAGAAGAATTGCAAGTTTGTTATGTCACCGACAAAGGTATTCCTTTAAGAAGAAATCCAAACAATCCCAGTATGTCACACTGAATGGATATATTGACAAGTATTTGGCTTTAATTGGGATGTAAATGCACAGCAAATACAATTATGCACTGTGGGCTATTTGACCACTTAAGAGGTAATTTTGGATTATTGTAGTGATCTATGAATGAATGAATTAAACTATTCCCCTCATGTTGAGTTCATGTGAGAATTGATGCCTATTAAGAAAACAATTAGCTGTGTAAATACCCATAAAAATGTAAATCCTTTCTAAACAACAAATGCCAGATGATCCCAAGTTATTCCCCCTTGAAGCGCTAATCCACCTCTTAAAAAGAAGGGCTTTTGTGGGAAAGGCTGAACTCATACCGACCTGACTCCTTCAGGTGAGCTGTTTGACTTTGCCAGATGCCAGATCTTTCCCTATGGGCCCCAATAAATATAGTAAAGCGTTTCATGTAACCTAGTGGGAAAGTAGCCTTTCATTCAGCTGACTCCAGGCTTTTATTTAACCCTAACAGCCTGCAGAGGTACCCGACAATGTGACTCATGCATTGCAGCCTCACCTTTCGCTGTTCAATCAATTCTTTTTACTGTGGTGACATTATTTTATGGGTTTATCGTGGCACCTGCATAGTCTGTATTGACTGTGGGCCAGCATCAGCACCCTTTGGCTTTCCATTTGACTATGAAACAAGTGAGGTCTGTTTGTGTAGGAGACCACCATGCAGAGAGCAGCATGTAACCCTGCCAGCACTTTCTAAAAATGAGTCAGTACCAAATTGTGTTCCAATGCCACAGTAGCATGCTTCTATTATAACAAAACGAATTGCAGCAAAACAGAATCGAAAAACAGGCAACTGTGGGGAATAAGTAGGAGGAAAGCACATCTCAAAGGGATACCTTGACATTTTGATAGTTGTTTCAGTTTTTCTTTAGAGTAAGAACACAATTTTCAAATGGTATGTTTCCTCAAAGGGCATAGTAGCGACATAAGCTACTAACATAAGTTTGTGTAATTTTGGGTTTAACGCTTATATCAGGGTTTTTTGAAGCACCTAGAACTTAATAAGCACGATGCAGAGTTCCCCAAAATGTCCACAGACGATGGATTGTTCTACGTTAAGTAAACAGCTGAACTTTTCTTGTGCCACTTTTTATTTTATAGATCTATTAAGTCTTCGTTACTGTAACAAAGGAAGTTTTAAAAATGATAATTTAATTTTTACCTCAAAAATTTCATGCTGTGAAAAAAGTTGGAATTTGTGTTTCTATTAAATCATTTGCATAGCAGCTTTTTTAAGTGCATTGTCACTCTCAGCTCGCTGAGGTGCACCATCTGCAGACCAAGCAAGCGATCATTATGCCTTATTATCAAATGCAGATGATGGTGACTGTCATTTAAGCATATGCATGATGTTCAAGAAAAAAAGTAGAATGAATTAGGAAATATATTGCCAGTGGACAAAACATTTTGATGTAAAGTAGCCCAGGTACAATCTAAGGGACAGATAAACACATGACGATGTGCCGCAGAGGCATGTGGCTGATCTAAAAGGCTGTCAGATGATCCCCATAGGTGTGAAACTTGCTGAGGGCGTTTAGTCGACAGGTGATACAGCTGGCTCTGTAAAAAATGAAGAGAGACTCAGAGGCAGCAGAGGGCAAAGAGAGAAATCTGTAGGCTTCTATATGACAGCATATAGTATTAAAAGCTGTGTTCTCTCGAAGTGCCCGTCAGCAAGACATTGAATCTGTAGCGAGGCCTTCATGGCTGTCTCATCCCACATGTCAGCACATGTACGACAACACCACATTATGACGGATTACTGTCAATTAAAGGAAAATGTCAAGTGATTGCACAAATTCAGTTTCATGGGACATATGTATAAACCAGTGCATACACATTTTTCTATCCAAACTAAACTGCTTTTTTTCTAATGGAGGAGAATTGTTTGATAAAAAAAATAAATAAATCTTAAAGTTCAGCACAACCATAAAGTTCACATGAAAAAGCTCATATCTCTCAAAACTGTTCATTCATGGCTACATTCCTTTCTCACACAATGGCCCCATTGGCATTGTGAAAGTCAAAATGTTGAGATGTTTTGTCATTTTGGCAGAGGACCATGGAAACATCCCTCATGTCCACCTCTCAGTCTGAGCGCGGTCCTTCATTGACAATAGTTACTGTGTTAGTTTTTTTTGTTGTTAAGCGAACATTAATACAGTTGTGTATAAAACTGAAAAAAAGAAGAAGTGATTTTTTGGTAAGAAAAACCTTCCTACTTTGACTTCACACATTGTTGTCATTACTGCCAAAGGATTTCTAATTTTTTTTTTTGTCACACAAAAAGTAACTTCCGTGCATCAGAGTACAACATGCTGTAATATAAACACAAAGGAAAAAAAAAAAAAAAGGAAAATCTTATGTAGCTTACAGTGCTGTAAATAAAGCTGGAGTTCACAGCTTGCTTGCTCACTGGTCGCTGTCCTCACCGTCCTTCTCCTGTCAGGTTTATGATATTAATGGTATTGAAGTATGTTCATGACCGATTTTGACATTTGAACAGATGATTAAGCATGTGATTATTGATACAGTGAAATGGTGCTGACATGTTTTGGAGAGAACAACCAATAGACTGAGAATCAATCAGCCGATTTAAAGCAACTTGATCTATTCACTTAGAAATTGGGTTAAATGTATGATAACTGCATTCAATCATTTGCAAAGATGTCCTGAAACACTGAGACATATAATAAGACATTTGCAATTTGATGAAATGAATGAGAAACACGGTTCGTTGTGAGCTGTTGCCAAGTAGCTTGAAGGTTTGTCCATGTTGTTTTGACAATTTAATTTCTGTTTCAAGAAATGAGTCAGACCAGTGGAGGAAAACTGTAACTTTTGAGAACTGGTGTATTTAGTAGTTACTTAACATAACTCCAGTTCTACGAGTGTGTGTGTGCCTACCTACGGGCTTCGCTATTGGTACTCCCCTCTGGTGCCAGCCAATCACTGAGACAGATCCGTATACGACGCGCCAATCCCATACGAGCGCTGGCACACTGCCATGCCCCTCTCCAAGTGGATATAGTCAGCGTGTGCCCACTCCAATTCCTTCTTCTGAACAGCCAGGAGAAAAGGAAGCAGGGCTGCTGGGCCTGCAGGTAGGTGGGCACACACTCGTAGAACTGGAGTTACGTATAGTAACTACTAATTGTACTTCGTGTGGTGCTTAGCCAACCTACGGGCTTCGCTTGGTACTCACCAAGGTGGAGGCCATAGGGATAAATGTATTCCCAGCTGGCATGCTGACAGGATTGGCGCGGAAAGGAAGTAGGCAGGCCGTACGCCCTGTACAGCTACACAACACCTCCAAGACACCAGCGGCAGGCAGCCTCGCACCGAGGCGCCGCCCGCAGATGTGTCCAAGCACCGTAACAATTGCACACATACGCCAGCCAAGACGTCAAGTCACAAGATCCCTCCAGGGAATCAGTAGCCGGTCCGCACAAGTCACCCACCGTGACAGCTCTGCACAGAGCCGCAGAAGCAGCCATGCTCCGCGTGGAATGAGCGTGAATCACCGTTGGCGGCGGGCGATTCAGCGCCATGTAGGCAGCCGCAATAGCGCCCCCAACCCAGTGGGCAAGACACTGGGAGGACAGCGGGGCTCCACACACCCTGGTCCCGAACCGCACAAACAGTAGGTCAGTAGTGTGAAAGCCAGCTGTGCGCTCAACGAAGCAACATAGAGCCCTGACCGGACACAGCAACCGTAGTCGAGGGTCGTCCCATGACAAGCCAGGCAAGGAGCTAAGTGCCCTGATCTGGATCACTCTCGACCGAAAGTCCCAAGTGATCACCTTGGGATGAAAGGCCGGGTTAGGCCAAAGATGCACCAGTTCCCCCATCCTGGCTGAACACCATACAGGAGGGATGGACCGACAGGGCGCAGAGATCCCCAACCCTCTTGGCGGATGCCAGCGCCAACAGGAGGGCAGCCTTAAAGGAGAGAAAGCGGTCCTCTGCCTTCTCCAAAGGCTCGAAGGGGGGCCCCTCCAGACCATCCAACACCATGTGGAGGTCCCACGGGGAAACCACATGCCTGGGGGGCGGCCGACACGCCCCACGCAGAAACCGCTTCACCAGTAGGTGACTGTGTGCTGAAAAGCAGCCGAAGCTGTCATGGCCTGCCGCAGTGGCTGATGCAAACACCGTGAGAGTGGATGCAGCGAACGGGGTCGGTTCGCCCTTGCGATCTGCTCACATGGTCGCAGCGCGGCGAAACCGCCGTGGAGGGAGAGCCGGTGTGGAAGCAGCGGGCCCGGCACTGAGTGCGATGCGCCCCTCTCTTGAGGGAGCCATGTGCAGGTAGCACTGCATTCAGCGGTGGTGGGGGGCCTCCAATGGAGCAGGCATGGCGGCTGAGAAGCCGCAGCCAAGCTCCGTACTGCCCCGCGCTGCAGGCGCAGCAAGGAGCTGCTGCTTGCCAGGATGCCCAAGCGCCATCGCAAGTGCGCCGCTCACCTCCACACTCCACTTTATGAGGCAGCGGCGGGAGGGAGAGGGAGAGCGTCGGCTGGTCGGAGCCTCAGGAGGATGAGGACCTGTGGGCAGCTGAGCGAGCCTGGTCAGGTGCCACAGAATCCCAGGGGTCAGACCTCCGTCACTCTGCAGGACGCAGGCACGATGGATTCGGCACACGGCGGGGCTGAAGGTGGGGGCAAGTTGCTGTGAGCCTCGGGTCGCCGCCTCCAGACGTTCGATAATCACCTGGATGTCTGACCGAAGAGGGAAGAGGTAGAAAGGGGGAGCCACAGAATACTCTTCTGGTCCCGTTCCACAAGGGAGGAGAGGCCAAGCCACAGATATCTCATACCAAGTTCGGCACTGGCCAAAGCATGGCCTCCGTTGATGGTGGTGGCGTGGCACGTGCGCATCAGGACCTCAGCCATGTTCTCCTCGATGTCCTTCGGTGATAGCTGTGACCACTCGTGGCAGAGGTAATCAATGGAGCCTAGGAGAAAGGTCATATTGTTAGCTAAGGTGAACACCTGATTGCCATTAGCATTACCACGATCCAAGAAGCCAGCCATCTCTTTCAGACGGCAACACAGGCTTTCCGCCGGGCCACGGAGTGGCGGTGGGTAACAGGCAGAGCCTCACGGAGTCCTCTGTCATTGGGACTCCGGATCCGTCCATGGAGCAGTACTCATGGAAGCCCTTCACTGCGCCCTTGGCGGTGAGCGGTGCACACCAGTCACGCTGCACGTTGGCATGGAATGATGGCACGGTGGGACACAACGCCGCAGTCCGGGACCGAGCCCGCGACTGGGTTGCTCGCCCGAGTGCGAAGTCGGGCTGCGCTGGCTCCTGAGGTTGTGGCGGGAGCGTCAGGCCTGTGCGGTCCACAGTGGTGGTGAAGGTGCTCCACAGGCTCATGGGGAGCACTCAGGCGGCTGTCCTTGGAAAATGTGGAGAGGGAATCATCATGCCATGCAGACTTCTCTGAGCCAGAGGAGCTACGGCAGCTCAGAGGATCCCGGCCCGACTCGGCCAAGTTGGTGAAAGAGGCAGTAACGGCGGCGAAGTCCGCGCCGGCGTCGCCTGGGGCGGGAGTCGGTGAAACGGCGCCCATGAATGCCGCTCGCCGCTCGGACTCTTCGAGGGGGAAGGGCGAGGCAGGCAGGGCAGGAAGTCTGCTGGCACTGATGCTGCCAGCCCAGTCAGATGAAGCAGCGTTTGTGGCGGTCTTGCTCGTGAAGCGGTGTGCCGCAGCCGCGGCAGGAGAATGGCCCAACGCGACGCGAGAATGGCAACTCTTCTCGGGCCGGCTTGTCCAAGTCTTTGTCTTTATATTCGTCTTGAGTCTTGAGCTTCAGATCAGTCTCGAGGCTGAGAAAGAAGGAAGTGGAGCGGGCGCATGCTGATTATAAGCCCTTGGTGAGGAGCGTGGCAATGTGCCAGCGCGCGTAGGGGATTGGCGCGTCATTTTCAGATCTGTCTCAGTGATTGGCTGGCGCCAGAGGGGAGTACCAATAGCGAAGCCCGGAGGAGGGCGAAGCACCACACGAAGTAGAATTTAGAGTGACACTCTCATTATGGTGTACCAATGTGTAAAAAAAATTATAATAACAATAGCCCAATGACCCCATATTTTTTCATTCTGCTGTGCATCCTCTCAAAGATCTCTGACTCTCCAGGATTTCCTCTGTTTGCTTAATAAAAGCAATAGCATGCATGCATATGTGCATGCGCATGTATTATTAAGAAACACAACTATGAATCCTCTATGATGCATAACTCTGGGAAAAAAAGAAAGAAAACATAAATGATAATAATAATAAAATCTGTGTTTTTTTCTCCATTAGCCAAAAGTGAGTGTTGACAAAGTCAGCCTAATACTCAGTAATCCCCAAAATCAGTCTCCCCCTCTTCCTTCTCTCTCTACCTCTCCTGCTTGCAAACTCACAGTTTTCCCCATACCCCACACCTGGCCCCTGTGTCTGCCTCGTTACTGCCTGCTCAATAATTCACTGCTCCCAAGACTTTGGAAGCATCTTTTATTCATGCACTGTAGGAATGTTCAGCTTCTGATATCGGAGCAGGCGCACGCAAGCTTGTGCATACGCACACGTACGTGCGCACGTATGTGTGCACACACACGCGCTACATATTAATGCTGTAAGAACCAACATCAGCTTTTTGTCTTTCTGATGTTTAACACCTCACTGTAGTTAAGTAATACTAATTACTAGTAGTCAGGTATATATTTAAAGATGCATGTAAATCATAGCTGTTGTCGGAGGGTCATCAAATTCACATTAATGAAAGTGTGGATATTGCCTTATTGTACCATCTAATAAATTGTGTGTTTACATCATAGAATATATCACAAAAATGTATTTGCTGGTTTGCTTGGTTGTCTGCTGTTTTCAGTGTGTGTGTGTATGTGTGTGTGTGTGTGTGTGTGTGTGTGTGTGTGTGTGTGTGTGTGTGTGTGTGTGTGTGTGTTTTTGCATAATGACTTTATACATAATTTGTCAGTCATTACCTCTATTTTGAGAAATTTAAACTTATTTGCCCATAAACAGCAGAAAACTATCTTCAGCCTTCCAGAATTTGCAATTACAGCCATAATCTTGAATGAATATTTTAAAAAGGACTCAAAGTGAAGACAATTATTAGGTTTACAGGAATGGATTCAGTGCTGGCAAGCATTAGGAATTGTCTTTTTTTTGTTGCCCAGTTGTCTTCGTCTGTAAGTTTAGAGCTGACTTTGAGGTTGTATATTTTGGTGGAATCCATAGATTCATGCTTAATCAAATAGAAGACAACACATGGAGGATGAAAAAAAAAAACAGCTCCTGGAAAGCCTGATGGAGCTCCTGCAGTCACTGCTGTTGATTGAAGGAAAAAACATTATCAGTGTGCTCGATTGAACCTTTTTGTATCAGACCTGCACACTTTCACAGATCAGAACAATCAGTTAGAAACCATATATAAACTATTCTACAGCTTCGATACACATACAACAACAGGGAGAAATATCCTGGACCAGTGGTCACTGCCTTTTGACTATAGAGTCACATAATGTCTCCAGCCAGAGGCTCCTGCAGCTTTCACAAAATTATGTTATATTAAACATTTATTTTTATTCTAGTCCTTAATATGTTGTACAGTGAACCCAAGACCCCTTTTCTGTACATCAAGATGACAAATGTGACAATTAAAAGAACATTTCAATATTGCATTGACTAAAATATGCGTCATATCCGACCAGGCACCTTGCCAATGCCTTTTACTGCGGGCGATTAAAGTTGAGTTTCTGAGCCAGGCCTCTTCAAGAACCAAAAGAGGAAAGAATTAAACTTAAAGAGAAAAAAAATCAGCCTAATTATTTTGATTCCTTTTTTCAGCTTTCAGTTTGAGTGCGATATGCATGTCAGAAAGGCTTATTTATTTACAATTCAAATACTTATTGTGTTATTTACTTTCTGTCAGTGGATTCAAATAGTCATGCTTTCGTTGTCATTGACAAGAAGGCCTGTACATGCCAGTGTGTACAAATATGTTTTGGTACATATAACCAAACTATATACTGATATTTATCAGTTCTGTCATGTCAGTCTTAAAGTCTGAAATTATATTTTCAGTTTCAGGCATATCAATTGTGTTAAGGGGATAGAAAATGACTCTTTTATCCAAGTGTTCTCAGATCTCTGAAACACATTCTCAATACTGAGATCCAAGCTTTTAATATATGTTGAGTAAAAGTTCCTGTCAGCAGCAAATGATCCCAATAGCAATGGTTAGTTTAATTTATTCTTTAGCCGAGTTATACCTTTGCTTATCTGAAGCAAGAATTAAAATAACACTGAGAGAGATGGATGTTAAAAAAAGAGTATCTTTACTTGGAGAACTGCTGGTATTTGTGCTGTGCATAGATATAAGCTGTTGCTGCTCAGTATAGGTTTCTTACTATTTTGCAGTGAAAGTGAAGAATGAACTGTTTACCTGAGCTAGAGAGCCACAGACAATACATCAATGGGAAATACAATCGGTTGAAATAAATTGGAATTCTCCATTAAAGCTGCTTTGAGATGTTTGTGGTCTCTTGTTTGGATATAAAGCACCTCAATACATTTCATGGTCAGAGGTATATATATTTAGAGATTCCCGTGACTTTGATTTCTTTTTCACGAAAAGCAACGCAACAAAAGTTATGTCTTGGAAAAGACACAATATACGTGACATGTCAAGTGTTTATTGTTTTATCTTTTCTCCTTTGCTCGAGTTTTGGTTTTATGTGCCAAATATTGGAAAAAAATATGAAGGAACAAGGTAAGAACCCTTTCACACATGCTCAGATTTTTTTGAACTGTGATCCAGACCCAGTAATGTACAGCAATTTTAGAGCTTGATGTCTGAATACAATAAAGAAAATACAAAAAGATTTGCTTAAAATAAATGACCAAATAGATATGAGCCACTTTATTTCATTTCTTTTTTTTTTCTTTTTTTCCCAAATAAATAGATAAACAACCAAGTGTGTCAAATTCATAGGTTCTGTTGATTGTGATCTGGTGTTGTGGTGCCTGGAAAGAGATTTCTTTACACTTAGTAGTTCTGTGTAGCTTGTTTAAGTTATTCTCACACTATTAGCTGCTACTCTTCGGTTGGGCTGGGACTGAATCTCCATCTTCAGCATACATCCTCTTATCCTGACATGTGGTGTCACCAACATCAGCATCATCTAACAAACATTTGTACTGGCTTTGTCTATGGCACAGTAGCAGAAGCTAGCTCAGTTTGACAAAATGTTTGATTTGCTGGTAGGTGTTGATATTACAATATTAGTTTCAGTTTTTATCAGGGTAATTGTATGTCCACCTTTGCCTTGTAAAGTGAAATGAATTAGATTGGCAAAATTTGAGTTTTTTGTTTGTTTTGTGTGTGCGCACAGACATCACCTTACATTATCAATACTTTACTTTAAGGAATTCCCTTAATATTATTTTTTAGCAAAAAGACAAAACTGTTGAATTGTATATCCACTTGCAACTCTGTAGCATACATTAATTAAATACATAGAGCTGGAGTTAAATCACCAGTGACCATGTTGAAGTCCATATTGAAAAATAAACGAGTGCACAGACATTAGTGATCGTGGACAAGACAGGTGCTCATATAAACCTTGTCTGCACACTCAGGTGTAGGGTTATGCAGACTGTGGTGAACATATTTGCACACACGAATGCTTACTGATGCTATATGTGTTGACACACACAGAAATGGGCACTCCCTTGTGGTCTCATGATCAGGGACAGGTGAAGTTGCAGAGTCACATTCTGGTGGCATTTTTGCAATTAAAGTGGACCCTCTGGCTATCTTTCCGCTGAGTGCACAAGCCAAATATCAGGGCACGTTGTGGTGCTGCTTTGCTCCCCTAGTGGAACTAATTAGATGTTCCCAAAGGACAGCCCTGTCATCACATTGTTCTGCCCACAATACAGCCTCAGCGGCCCTCTGAGGGAAGCAGTGGGCCAAAATATCCCAGCAAATAACTAAATTATACAAAGGGTTTCATTTTTTACCTTCATTTAATAAAGTCAAGGCTCGATATGCTAAACCTGAATCTATACTGGAGTTGGTCAAAATAAACAGTATACAGATGCTTTCTGTTAAGCTACAGTTTTCGGTGAGCTCCATTAGTAGGAACAAATCATTTCTTGCTATTTTTTGTCTTTCAAAGCTCTTGAGGCACAGAGCCTAGACTGTGGCTCAGAACACTGTTAGATCCTTCAACGATCTAGGCATCTCTTATACTCCCTGTCCACTGTTGCGAACATATGAAGGGGAGCATTTATGATTAGTCTTCATTTGGCTAAACCAATAATTTATTCGTACTAGGCAGACAAATTGCAAAGTGAGACTCTTTTTGTGCTGCCTGGTAAATGTCATGGTATCAGCAGCTGAATGTAAAACAGCACAGTACGCCCTTCGGGAATTTGGTTCATGACATTAAGACACAGTGTGAGATTCTCACACTTGTACTGACAAATAATTCCTGAGGTTGCTGAAAAGGTTTAAGGTACTTTGAGATAATATGTGCAAATGGAAAGAAAGGAGTCTCAACAAGCGATTTTCAGGGTACGTTCATCATACATGTTGAACATATTTTTGATCATTGTACATCATACAAGATTCTTCTTATGAACACACATGACACTCAAAAAATGATGATTTTATTATAGCTATATCAGAGATGGTTATTGGTAAATTGACCAAACAGACATGCACACACACAAATCAACACTCAAAAGTCCTTCAAACTTTTCATTCCTTATTCCTCTCTAGGTCTCTAGGCAGCATGTGTCATGTTGTTGTCAAACTTTGTTTATAAATTAGTTCCGAACTTTGTAACAACTGGAAATAGAAAACAAATGACCTATTTAATTGCTTTTCTTATTTTAACACAGGAATGTAGTGACAATGGCTCCTGATAGAGCCATAAAATAAACAAAGATTCCTATTAAAAGCTTTGGCAATCCAAAATATAGGATTTATTTGTCACTATGTACATACATATGTAGTTTGCAAAGCTTTCTATGAGACAAATAATTATTAATGAAAACAATAAGACCTTATTATTTAAACAAGAATCGACATATGAACTGGGCAATGTTGTAAAGCCAATACAGTTTAGTCATAAACTGTATTGGTAACTGTATGTGTATCACTGAATAATCTTTCTCTTTCTTTTTCTTTCTATCAGAAAAGCAACCATTTTTATGGAAGTTAAAAGGGCTGTGAGGCATTAACATATGAAGTACTGATATACCATTATATGATAGATGATTAACTATTCATTAATCCCACATGAAGTCATTAATTCATGATGAACCCTGTGTTTACTAGGGTCCTATAAGCAGTTCATTATTTTAAGTGTTTGTCATTAGCCTTGTATAATTGGATGCTCCTCAGCAACATTCACAGAGTGACTCCTATGTTGGCTGAAACAAAGAAGCAAGGCAAAGTGAGAGTGCAAACAATGGAGCTATTATTCCCAGAGAGAATGCTATTTGTAGAGAGAGGAAAGAAATTTGCGCTCCTAAACTGATGTATATGCTCTAACCTATTGTTTGAGCTATTTCCCCATTATATTTCCACAAAACAACCTTGTGCTTCATCACCTCATTAACAGTAGAGTGCAATTACCATGCTTCGGCTTGAAAAAAACAATGAACCATTGAGATGAATGCTAAGAGATGCTGGACCCATGTTTTAGCTGTGAGTGCGGCTGATGCTTTAATGAGAGTGAATGTGCCAGGCCACTCTTCTTTATAACCGCAACAAGCCCCAACCAAGAATAGCCAGCAACCGCTGGGATCTGAGCACCTACAAATGAATCAGCAGGCTGAAACAAGAGGACATGCGGGTGTTCGCTCCAACAGGCCTGTCATTCTGATCGCATATGCATCAATGGGGGATCAGCAGGGATCAAACAGGCTGAGTCAGGGTCACTGCTGTGACAAACAGGAACATTAAGGACAAATAATACCACTGAATGGCATACTAAGTGCTGCACAAGAGTCGAGGGTTCATTTCAATCGACTGATGTGAAGACATGCCCAGGGTTGTGAAACCTTATGGTAGAAAAAAAAATGTACCTGACACACACAGGAAGTATCCGGATAGTATTTTTGTATTTAGACAGTCATATCAAGGTAAAGCAGTAAGACCGGTCAGCTTTTCTATAGAATAGGCCGCAAGAAAAATTCTCAAAAGAGGGAAAGACAATCTAGAATTCTTTATTTTGTTGTTTGGACATTAAGATAATAACATTCTTTTTAAAAAGACCTATGAGGTATGATAAACTAAACTGAAAACATTACAAAAAAGAAGTCTTTTTTGCTTTCTGCGTGGAGTGTGTGTATTTCCTCCTGGTGCCCCAGTTTCCTCACACAGTCCCAAAAACATGTGAGGTTAATTATTGATTTCAAATTTCCCAGCGATGTGAGTGCCATTGTGTGAGGTTGTCTGTCTGTCTCTTTGCGTTTGCCCTGTGATGGACTGGAGAACTGTCAAAGTGTAAGCTGCCTTCCCCCATAGATAGCTGGGATTGACTATCCTGAACAGGATGTAGGTGGCATAGAGGATGTATGGATTGGATGGATGTTAGGATGTGTGCTAGAGGCTCAAGAGCAGATCACAAAATGAAGACTGACAAAACAAGATTTATTAATTTCAAGGAGGGGATCTGAGGTCCGGGGGTCCACGGGGACACAAAGGACTGGATCATGTGAAGTGATCAGAGCAGGAGTATCCAAAGACAGGCAAGCAGTCCAACAATGAGTGGTTCAGAAGCTGAAGCGGGTGGCGGCTGGGAGGCAGGCAGGGTGCAGCAAATCACAGAGGTCGGCTGAGCAGGTCTTCAGACTAAGACAGAGACACCAAGTTAACTGGGAATGAGAGGCCATAAACAAACATTTGCATGTCTCCACTAACTGTAGTTGGTGCTACGCTCCAGCTCCGAAGTGGAGTCAGAGGTCATCTTAAAATAGACAACCTCATCAGGAAATGATCTCCACCCAAAGTTGCAGTTAAGGGCAATTCCCATGATCAACCCATTCTGACTTCCGTCATGTATGTCTTAAATGGCCACAGAGACACAGGGTGTGACATTGGATGGATCTTCAATATTGCTTTATCCAGCAGAGGGTCATGCCAGCTAGGAGTCAATCCTATCTCCAGTTAGAGTTTATTGCATTTTAGATGATCATTTTTAGGGGTGGGACGAAACACAAATTCCATGAGACGAGATGTCTCACGAGATTGAGTCCACGAGATCGAGACGAGACGGGGGGGGGGGGTTGGTGCTAAGCGAGTGGTGCCGAGCAGTGCGGTACTCACATGCAGCATCGGAACGGCGCAGAGCAGTGCTCACACGGAACACGGAGCGTCGGGGCGCCCCTTGTACGGCCACGGCGCCCCCCTGTATACTGCGCTCTAGGCGGCCGCCTAGTTCGTCTATCCCCATTCAAACCGAGGCGCACAGACGACGCCATGACTGCATTTGCACTTCATGCCACTAGGTGTGCTGTTTGCATGTTCAACCTTATTTTACACAGACACCACAGAGGAAGAAGGGCGCTGCAACCGCTGCAGGCTCTCTCTGCATGTTGTTAGAAAAAGAGTGTGAGCCGGCAAGACGTGGTAATATGTTCAATGATGCGATGCACCGTTTTTTTAATAAAAGAGAAGAACTGAACGATCGTTTCCGCACATTTTATTTACGTCGTAGCAATTAAGCTGCATCACAAGTAGTTTTTGTACTCAAAAGACCAAGATTCCTTGCGGATAGAATATGTGCAGAACAGTATTTCATGTCTCTTTCGACCGGGTTTTTAAATATGAATAGGAGCATATTTGGGGTTTTGCATTTTGGGGTTATGGCTGTGCGCCATGTAATGTATTATTCCGTCAATATTCCAGTTAATAAAGAGTTGTTGCCTGCATATAAACGTACTCAATCTCGTTCAAAGCATGGACGAGAAATCTCGCGGCATTTTGATCTCGCGAGATCTCGTGACACGAGATCTCGTCCCATCCCTAATCATTTTATATGACAATTGCATTAGAGTCATAAGTCTCATTGAACCAAATGTAAACAATATTCAGAGCACAACCTTTTCTAAAAGCACTAGTCTCTTCGCCATCTCTGTGTAAAGAAGGATAACACAACATGAAAAAGACCAGCAATTCATTCAACACTTTGTCACTACATACATGAGCAGATGGACGACGACAGAGGATTCATTAATGATCTCGTGCAAATTTTAACAGAATTCTCTAACATAAAGTACATTTACTGCTGAGGGGACATGTATGACAAAGAAAGCAGCTTGAATGTCTACATCGAACTGCTCTCTGCACATAGAACCAGGGCCGGCTCTGGGAATAGGCGAACTAGGGCGTAGTGTACGGGCGTGGTGAGAGGAGGGGTGGGGGGGAGCGCGGAGGGATGCACGTGGGCGCATGGGAAAATAGTGCATTCGAACATAGTGAGCGACGCAAGGAGGCGGCGCCCCCCACCCCCCACTCCGACGCTACATGTGAGCACTCCCCCTCTCTGACGGCATGTGTGAGCTCGTCTCGGGCTCGTCTGGCCATAACAAGCCTGGTCTAGGTCTGCATAGCACGATCTACTATCTACTCCAACCGCGTATCTTGAGATCCAGGGTACCAAAACACCCCCCAAAACCCTCCTGCCACCCCCCCTCCCCCCCGAGGGGGGAGGGGGAGGCGAGCTGATTAAAATCCGGTTCGCTTGCAGGGTCGATCGATCAAGGTGGAAATGCCATTTAAACCCTTTCTCACTGCCATGAGGAGCCGATTATTAGCTGGTTTAAATGGGTTTTTTGGCCAGTGGGAAAGGGGCATCAGATGACCCCCTCCACCACACCCAACATGATGAGCACGCCTCCCAAGACCCTACGTGTGTTCGAAAGAGAGCCGGGGGAGAGAGGGGTCCGGGGATGATGTCTGGAGGGAAGAGGACTTCCCCCTAGAGGGCGAACCGCAAGGTTCACCCATCACCCAGGAGCCCCACTGTGCAGGACAGGCCAGGAGCATACACACATATATACATACTCACACATACACACCCACACCCACACACCACACCTCAGTCATGCCCCTCAAAAACTCCTAACCTCTAACCCCTAACCCCCACAGCACCACCCCCCCCCCCCCCCCCCCCCCCCCCCCCCCCCGAGCCTATCCCACCCCCAGCCCCCTAGCCCACCACCCCAACCATACAATGTCTCAGTGTTTCTGTTATTTCTATGTGTTTACAATACTTGTTTAACCAGGGACACCATTCAAGCTTTATATTGAAGATCTCTTTGAGCTCAGAATATGAAAAAAAAACAAACAGATTTGACAAAATGTCTTGTCTCTTTCCTTCACCCATTCAGAGCGGACATATGTTAATTATTAAACCAAGCATAGCTGTAGTAACAGTAAAAGTAATTACACACCTAATCCATGGTAGACATATTTACAATGTACACTTTGACTCCCTGTGACATACTTAAACATACATTTAGCAGTGTGGGTGGGAACAATACTGAGAATATAGCGATCCCTTCCAGGTTTGCACTGACTCACAGAGCTCTGGATTATTGGTACATGACCCATATACCAAAAACTGAAACATGGTGCAGTTGGTAGAGAATTACTGCTGTTCTGTGATCATCCTGATCATCTCAGGTATTAATGCATCTACATTTCTACACATTTACAAAGAATGGTCTTCACTTTCAACAGGATAAGTACTTCATGGTACTTCAATTCAGACTTGGCAGACTCATTTCTTTTTTTAACAATTTGAAAATTCATTTTATAAGACAATTTTTCAAGGATGGGAAAGGATTCCTTTGTAATTTATTGTATTACTGCAATTTTGTATTTCTAAATGGATATGGAAGATGTATTATGAGGAGACTAATATGTTTCATTACATCAAAAACACCTGGACCCAGATTTCCTATGCAAAACCTCTCCTGATGGACCAAATGAATGTATAATGTAGCAGTTTTTGGAATAAAATACTATCAGTCGATGGATGTGACATATGATAATTGTTGTACTTGAACATGCTAACTCTAGTTTCTGAACAAGTGCAGACCGGGGACAGAGCTGACCTTTAAGTGGATGTTGGAGGCGACAGACAGTCCAGTCAAGCCAGTTTTAAAGCCAAAATAACACTTCAAAGCAATGTGAAGGTTGCATTGGTAGGGTAAAGCAATTATTTTTTTCTTTCATCAAGACAAGGCAAGGCAAGTTTTTATGCCACTGCTCATACACGAGGCAATTCAAAGTGCCTCACTAAGGCAAATAAATGTATACAATTACATTAAAATAACAGAAATGAATCAAGATGATAAGAAAATAAAAGAGCATTCAAAGCAAAAAAGGCAAATATGACAGAAGAATCAATAATAAGGAATTTAAATGAAGATAATAAAAATGCTCATTGACCTTTCTTTTTTGGGGCCAAAAACAATCACTTCTGGATTACCTGGACTGGAGGGAATTCTGGCACATCTACTCACTGTTTAAACGAACACTGAAATATAGAGTTGTGTCATCTACATAAGTGTGATAGAAGATGCTGTGGCAAGCTATAATATGTGCAAGGGGCAGCATTTAAATATTGAATAAAATATGACCCTTGAGGAAACCTAAATGTGATATCTGTTCGTTTAGACTCATAATGACCTACTGAGACAAACTAGTCCATATATTGTAAGTAAGATTTGAACCAATTTAGCGTAGTGCCATTAAGTCCCACCCTCTGCCCCAGTCTGCCGAACAGCAGGTTATGATCAGCTGTGTCAAATAAACAAAATAGCAACACGATAGTTTTGGAGGCATCATTGTTCAGATGGATGTTATTCAAAACTTTAATAAGTGCCGGATCAGGGCTGTGATGTGGCTGAAATCCAGGCTGAAATGCATTAAAAACTTTTTTTATATATCATAAAACTGTGAATCTGTTTAAAAACAACAATTTCAATGATTCTTCACAAAAATGGAAGAATTGATATGGCTATATTTATACTTGTTGATGTATCCAGGTTAGGCTTTTTTAGAAGTGGTTTAATGACTGCACTTTCTCAAGCCTGGGGAAACTGCCCTGACTGAAGAGAATTATTCACTATCTGCAGTTTATCTGGAGAAATCCAATGAAAAAACTTTTTATATTTTTTCTTCTTATTTTTAAATATGTAACAGAGCATCAAGACACCATGTTGTGGATTTTAACTGTTAAAAAAAATTCTATCAAAACTGTGTGATCTAGAAGTAGTGATCTAAAATGTTGCCGATTGTTTGGACACCAAGATAGCACAGATGACATTGTCATTTTTTACGTTAGGGCTGTCTCATTCATAATATTTCATTAGTGAAAAGGGCTCTAAAGTAATTTCATGTCTTGATGAAATGGGTTCAGGAGGAACTGATGCTGTGGGGTTTGTCAGTCTGTCTACTGCAGAAAGTAGTGTGGGCATTATTACTGCTTTGACTGATAACCTCTGAGAAATAATGATCACATTTGAATTTTTCACTTCCTGTTTTTAGAAGTGGAGACTATCTTTGTAGAAGTCATAATGAGCCTGTAGTTTGGTTTTCTGCCATCTGTCGTCTGACTGTCTGCATGCTGTTTTTTGAGAATGAGCCACCATGATATTTCTTCAAGGTGATTTTTTTTTCCCCCTTCTTGAAAAAACGTAGGACCTTATTAGGGTAACAAAAATCATGGTAATTAGAAAGTAAACTGCAGTATGTGTTTATGTTCCAAATGTATCCAAAAGAAATGCACGTTTCCTGGAGTCTTCTGACCCCGACAACAATGTGGTAAATTATATTGTGTTGTAGTTCAGAGAAAAAAAATGTTGTTCTCTGCAATACCACTCCAGTGTTTGCCAGAAAGACCTCATACACTTTAATGACTTGTTACTGTGTCACCAAATTACCATAAATCACCATTTATTTTGCAAGTATGAAGCAAAGAATGTCATTGTGCTACATTATGGACTATGTGGCAATGATCTTTTTTTTTTTTTTTTTGCAACAGTATAATAATTCAACTGTGTTTTTGGCTTCTCCAAAACACAACATTCAATTACAAAACTGTGACATGCCACTTTATAAACATACAATTTTAATGGCAAGCTTTAAAGGTGCATTAAGGACTTTTTCAACTTTAAAAATACTTATTTTCCACCATAAATATGTTACACATTTTTAATGATGTGTACAATGTGCCCTGACATATTAATTGCAAGTACCGCTAACAGTGCTAAATTGTCACTTGAAAGTTACAGTGCCGGTCCGGCACCAGAATTTTTTGGGGAAGAATTTGAGAGGAATGACATAATGCGCGCTCCCACTGGCCTGATTTAGTTAGGTTTCGTTTTGTCCACCATTACTCCACCAGATGCTTAACGAGCAACAACTGAGCAGGATCTTCCAGAAAGTAAGAAAAGACTGGCTTCTAGCACTGCCACAGCTCCAGCACAGACTCCACCAGGCAAAAGAAACTTAAATCTTACTCGAGCACTACTAAAAGAGCAAGGAAGGAGTTCCCCTCTTCCGCGCACGCAAGCCACAGCCACGGGTGTTTCACTTAGCTGCATTATGCCCAAGGCCTGCAGGGGGCGCTGTTTCGCATAAAGCGTGCAAACTCCTTAACGCACCTTTAAGGCAGTGTTGGAAATTTTGAAAAAAAGGTGACCTCCACATGAAGCTCTGGATCACGTTGCAACACTCTGCTGTTCTCAAACATATATTAAGGAAATGCATCTTTTCATGAATGATAAACTCGTGAAGGGTTGAAATAATCCATGTGGTTAAAAAAAAGAAAAGCATTTTTTTCATATAAACAGACAGAATAGCCACTCAACTGGATTCAAGAACACTGCCTATTAAAGGAAAAAATTAATTCCCTAATAAGATGCCACACTCTATTACAACCTGGCTAACTACTTGCAGGGCAGATAAAGTGGAATGTAAGAGCTCATAATTCCCATGAAGGCAACTGGAAAGGCAGTTAATTTAACACCTTTTAGTCCCTCAAATGTGGGAATTTACCTAAGCAATAATTCTAAAGGGTTTCTGTTTGAGCCATGAGCTTAATAAACCAGTGTTTTTGGATGTTTTTTGAGGCAAAGTCATAGTAAAAACACAGAATTATATGCACTAATACTAATGTCTTCATCGTCTATGAACAATTCACAGACTTCAGCAGATTTCATATCATCTTGTATGATTTTAGAAGAAGCATGCACAGATCCCACACATTTCGAACTCTTGACACATATACCAATTTACCGATTGATTTCAGACTCTTCGCGTATGACCGTACAGTCCCGTCTACCATGACGACAATCCACGGACCTCACTGGACTCATAATGTCAGCAGGAAAGGGGTATAAGATGATTTCCTCTCTAGTTGTGAAGAAAACAGTCTTTCTTCACAACTGTTTTACCAAAGCATTTCTATTGACTTGAACCAGCTTGGTCACTTTACCAGAGAATCAATGGATGAGCGCTTTCAAAAATGTCTAGATAGAACATAAATTCATGCCCTATACAAGGTCACCTGGGCTAATTTTTGTCCTATTTCTGAAGCTGGATGGTACTGCAGGATTGATCAATTGGAAAACTTCATGAAATCTTAATGAGAAAGCCAGTGATTCACAACAGGAGACACATTTTTGTAAGTGGATCCATTTAAAAAAAAACCCACTTTTTTAGTATTACTAGTAATATTTGTTGTAAACACAGATCAATCCTTATTCATTACGAATTACCAAAAAATATCCAAAGATAAAAAAAAAAGTAAAAACATCAAATATAATTTCTCACTATTTTCATTTCACCTGTCTCATTCTTCTCTTCATTTCAATCATCGTCATTATATTCCTTGTGTATTCATCATTGTTGCTTACCTGAAGAACTGTATTTTGTTATTAGAAATGATATCATTGTACTACTGTGATTTTTCAATCAATGTTTCTTACTCTTTCTCTTTTCTGCCTTTATGTAAATTAACAAGAACAATCATTTTCTCACTGTAGAAATTTGCTCAGAATAATATTTTATGAAGATGTTGTGCTCTGGAATGAGCTTTTCACAAGCTCTGAGCAAAGACCGGGGTTTCACCTGAACAGGAACTGAAACTGATATTTGGAAAAAAACATTGGAATGATAATTCTTTTTCAGATGACTGAAATGACCCAGGGTGTAGGTGGTGTGAATGAGAGAGGACAGACATTTATTTTGTCTAATACCAAAAAAGTATTACTGGGACCAGTCAGTGAGACAAAATAAAAGTGGAAGAGCAAAGGTTAAGGTAACATTATTAATGCCATCATATGCTCGGTCTCTTCTGATATGAGAAATACAGTATTAGGAAGGGTGAAAATTATAATCTCAAAACAGTTTATTTTACTATTCTTTGCTTTATGTATTCAAAATGTCAGTCCTTTTGCTTCGTCACCAGTTTTGTTGCATGTTGTGAAGGATGTATTTTTGGACCTGAACTCCCCCCAATTTAGGTCACTTAATTAGACATTACATAACACAAAAACTAGAGTAATCTGTCTAAAATAGTGTTTTGTGTCTTCCTCTGCTCTACAATGACTCTGCTATGATGATACACAAATAGACAGGTGCTTGTACCCAACATGCAAATTAGAAGCATGCGAGGGTTTTCTACCAGCAGAGCTGGAATGTGCTACACTGCCCCGCAGACAAATGGATGCATTGGTGCTGAAGTGGCAAGCAATTGTTGGAGTGTGTGTGTGTGTATCTGTGTGTGTTTTGTGTACGTGGACTTGTATTTATTAGAGTTGTGGGGACCCAAATCTATTCACTCATCTGTAATATGTGGCCTACCTTTTTGTTCGGACTGCCCTTTTGTTCTCTCAGTGAAAGGTTACACAAGTCGTAGATATGGTTTGAGTCTAGAGTAATTCTGCATCGTGTGAATCAATGTAAATCCCCAGAGAGGAATAAAAAAATAGTTTTTCATTTTGTTTTATATTGTGGAGTCCAACAAACATTTTGTGGACCTCAGGAATGAATATGCAGCAGTGTGTAGGACCGCTGACACGCAGCAACAGAAGTGGGGGTTCAGCTCTGCTCATCAGCTACTCCAAGCTGCTAAGTCTTGTTGAGCATCTCTGGACTTTGAACTAAAATCCTGCTGTGTTATGAAGAGAATGGCACCCTTTTTTTTCTCACTGACAGAAAGAAAGAAAAAAAACTGTGTGTTTGAACAATGGAGGAAAAGAAACACCTGAAAGAAGTCTGCAGAAAAAAATATTAAGTCACTAAAGTTTGTTTTTCATGCTACCGCATGAAGCCTTTAATGAATTGATGTGGTTTATGCTTTAGGAAAAACTGTAACCAAAACTAGAAATTAATCATTTTTATACAGATAACATTCATACACATGCAAAATGCAATGTACTTGTAAAAGAAGTAAGGATAAGAGTATGATCCCAGAGCATTAATTACTTGCTCAATATGTCTCACTGAATGTGACCATATGTAATCATGAATATGTATGAGCATAGCGTGCTGTACTGTATGTACGAAGCTGTGATGACAAGGACAGGTATGGAGAAAGTTTAGGCAAGTGAGAAACAATGGAGAATGAGGTGAACAAGAGAACAAAGAGGACAAGCATGTTGTGTGTGTGTGTGTGTGTGTGTGTGTGTGTGTGTGTGTGTGTGTGTGTGTGTGTGTGTGTGTGTGTGTGTTGGGGGGAATCTTGTTTTTTGTTTGTTTGCTCTTACCATATTCACTCATTTATCATACATACAGTATATCTGATGGTGATGTGTTTAGTGCTTGCCACCATTTTTATTGTTTTTAATGATTCTGATGTTTTTTATCAGTGGCCAGTCCATGTTTTATATCTGATTATTGTGTTTTGCAGAGCTGATTGATACTGGCTGCTTATACATAGCTAACTGAAAAAAAAGTGCAAGTTTGAAGGTTTCCAAAGCAACATGCCCCCATCAAAACAATTAAGTGAAATTTTATAAAAAATTCAGGATGAATGAATTCTTCTGCTTTGAAAAAATTATAGTTTATTTTGAGAGAATCTTGAAGCACACATTTGAGTGCAAGGAAAAGTTTTCAGTCTTTTTTTTCTTTTTTTTTCTTTTTTTTTTTTTTTATACAAAAAGAAAAACACCTGGTTTTGAGCTCCAGGAAAATGATCAAGAAATCGTCATATTACAACAGATGAAAAAGCATATAAGCAAACAAAAAGTGCAATTCTGCTGTTTTCATAGTGGCAACATTATTTACAATGTATGTGCCAAAGAGAGCCTGAATTACTCAATATATTAAATGCACAAAATTAAATTCATACATAAATAATGTGAAATGCCATGTGAGGAACAACTGATTCCACCGTAGCAGTTGTGGGAAAAATAAGAGTAACGGAAGATAATTTTAACATCGCAAGCCCTGAGAAGATAAATGTTGAAGAAAATATTTCATTAAAAAAAAAAAAAAAAAAAGTCTACAATAAAAGTCATAGTGGGGCCAGCAGGGGGAATTGTCTTTCTCCACATATAAAGAGTGTACCTGTTTATGGGTGGACCAATTTTCACCACATTTTGAATATGTGAAAATACACAGACTAATAGCATTTTTAGAAGTAATCTCTTCCTAATATTTACATTTTTGCAATCTATTTACTGGATATCAACGTGCTGAAGGATGGGGGCCCTCATCCAGAGCTCTGAGCATATTGAACCTTCCCAACTCTCACACGCCACACACCATGTTGTCAGTTTTAGAATTTTCATAAAGGTTTTTCTTAAAATAGCATATTTTTAATTGGTGTTTGAATCAGGAAATTAATCAGGAATTTTAAATGAAAAAAAAAATGCAGTTGTTGCATGCAGTGATTAGCACTCTGGAAGCTGGCATTGGCTCCAATTCCCCGGGACCCTGAAAAGGAAAAACTGTTGGGAAAATGAATGAATGAATGTTTTAGTTCTCGACTATTCCTAAACACACATTTTTTTGTTCTTGCGTTAAAGCTTATTTGTATTTTTAGACACCCTCCAGTGATTTTTTTGCAAAAAAAAAAAAAAAAAAAATGTGCTACTGCTGCAGCAGTAACAAACACTTTGAAAATCAGTGATCTAAATGGACTATAAGATGAGAATTTCCTGGAAGGTTTATCTGTGTGAATTGATTTGGGGCTCCCCTCGGAAATACAGTGTATCTAACAAATATGATTAGACTCCAGCAAATGGTTAAAATCTAAATAACTCATTTTTCCATGAGTAGAAAAAGAAATCTAGTGGGATGCCACAGAAGCTTTAGGCCAGGACTTCAGTTGTGTGTTTTTGATTTAGGGGTTTTATTGACATTGAAGTGTATGAGCTAATGTCTAAGCAGTCTGCATTTTTGGGATATGATACAATACAAACACATCATAAACAAGAAGAAAACAGAAAAATTCGTTGAAAGCTGAGATTTCCAAACTACACTTCAGGTCTGTTAGCAAAGCCACGCTTAATCCAGCCAGCAGTTCATTTGCCAGGCTCGATAAAACCAAACAAGCCCATCATTTCAGTATCAGCTTCTCTTTGTCAGCAGTAAATGTTCCTTCCCTGACTACCTTCTCTCTGCATGTAGGTGGAAAAATCATGTGATCTCTCACTGAATCTTGATGTGTTCCTCGATTTTACAGAGTCAGCATTATGATTTTCAAAAATGTTTCACACATTGAATCTTGCAAATAGTTCACTAATGTGCAATTTTCCAGTTGTGGGAAAGTGAAGCTACTTTGAGTGGGTGCAGAAAGGGTTTTTAATTCATGTGACCTGCATAGATAAGCTATGATTAATGTTGGCAGGAGAAAACTATGGCGACACAGAGTTAAAACTCAGCTGCTAAGGATTAAACTTGAATTGCAGATTTACCGCCAAGAAGAAAGTTTAGAAGTACTAAACTGAAGGAGTTTGACAGCTGCTGAAACATATGGAGTTTTATGCTTTTGTGAGACGGTATATAAAGTGGTAGATGCAAATGGATCTTAAATAAACATCACTTTGAGTGGCGGCATATGTGTATTTTAAATGGGCCCACAGGCATCCTGCTCAGAATTTAAGCGAATACTGATGTTTGATGAATAGATTATATATTAGGGGTAGGGTTAGCTATTGTTTAGAAGAAAAGAAATAGGAGAGAAAACTCATTTTACTGTCATTGGGATATCATTGTTTTTCACATACCTGTGCAGGTCAGATGAACTATGAGGATTAGATTCTTCATTTGAAGCTTGAATTTTTACCAATTATTTATTTATTTATTTATTATTATTATTATCATTATTATTATTATTATTATTTTTTATTATTATTTTATTTTTTTTAATTTTACAAATACAGTGGCTATCTATGTTCTGGACCGTTTAACACTGAAAGAGAAACTGGGACTGGCCTTCCCATGAGCATCTCAACTTTAAAATGTTGGATGGATCAAATTCCACATTTGTGAGTGTTTTCTGATGTCAAACTCTTCCACTTACAGTTAAAACTCCAGGTGAAGCCATTGTTGTGCATTAAATTTATGATTTTGTGTGTTAATTGGAATACCACAAACCATGCCATTAATCGTGATTCATTGTAGTCAAAGTTGCAATTAAGTAGTTAAAACATTTTAATGAGAGAGAGACTATTGTGTTTGTCTAAACTAAAATTTTGGTTTATGTTTTTTGGCACGACCATATCCCAACTTCCATCAACTTAAGCTTTCTGAATAGTTACAATATTGAATGTAGCTGTCTGAGGTCAAATGAAAGAGAAAGTATAACCCAAAATACTCCATAGGACTGTAAAGTGGGAGTCTTGTCAGCATTTTTTTTTTCAGGCCAGTACAGTCTAGATAAAAGATACTCCAAATACGGTAAAAGAATGAAAAAAGACTGAATCTGCTCATCATCACTGGTGGCAGAGAGAATAATTTGTAGTTATGACACATTCGCTCCAATCATAGTCACTGAAGTTTGGCTTGAAAATGTCAAGAGTGGCCTTGTCCAATTAAAGAGCAGTCTTCTACATTTTCTGTTAATTCTCATTTCAGGCACTGGTTGTCTGAATAGGCTGACAAATTACATTTTGTTCTCTCTGATTCATTCTCTTCCTCTTTTCTTTAGCTGCTCTCTCACACTGTCTTCAGCCTTCCCTCCTCGTCGTTGCCCCTCTCATCTTGTCTCTCATTATTTCAATTGAAATGAGGAATGTGCATTGAATATTTGAATAAATTAAAGGGCTTATTTAAAAACATTTCTTAACCTGATTAGCTAGATCATTAGGCTATCCAGAGGGGTTTTGTACTGCATGGTTTGATCTGAGCAAGTCTACAACCACTCTTTGAAGGTCAGCATGCAGAAAAGGAAGCAGTGTGTCATCAGCTCATGTCTTCAATAATTTATGCTTTTTATGTCCAATTTCCTTTCCTACTGACTTTCCGTCTGACTATCCATCTATCTATCTATCTATCTATCTATCTATCTATCTATCTAGCTACACTTCTAAATGTTTGTTTCAGCTTCGTCTTCACAAGCTGTTCATAATTAATTATTATGCAAAAGTAAAATTTAGATGTCTTTTGCAAGTTTGACTAAAGGTACGTTTGAACATCTTGTAGACACTTTTCCATGAATATTTATGTGTTGTAGCTTGCCTGTGCATGTACTGCACAACACAGAAGGTTGTTTTGCATCAGAGAATATGAATAATGCCAGAAGTGAAAGCTGACCTCTATGTACAAAGACCATATATCAAGTTCACCTGCAACCACTCAAGGTGACATAACATATGTGCTCTGTTATAAATATTTTTCCTTTGTTTGTTTATTTTCTTCCATGCAATGCCTCACCATGGTCATTTTCTGGGTTAGGGAGGACGACAAAATATTTAGGATAAAAAGTGTTCCTGATTTTTGTCATTACCTATATCTGCTTGTTCATGGAGGCTGTTTTTTTTTTTTTGTTTGTTTGTTTGTTTTTTTGGCGCTTTTTTTTTTTTGCAAACATGCAAGAAACATTAGAGACAAGACAGGTCGATGAGGCTATTTGGAGCACTTGGGGCACAGTTGTTATATATGAAGGAAAGCATGTTTTGATACTTTGAGCTTGTCTTTCATTGTGTAAGCTCATTTGCACTTTATTTGTTAAAATGAGATTTTGAAATGCGCTCAGTTCAACTTCTTTTATCCACAAACTGGCTATGGTCAGCTTGAGTTTATGTAAAATCTCATATTTCATATTTAATATCTCATATCGAAAAAACCACATAATAATTTTAAACATTGCCTTTAGCAAATTCCACCTTTCCTCAGAACATCACTGTATACACCAAACACTATCTACTCACTAGTGTCATTAAACTTAATCTGCTTTTAGATTTCAGAGTGTTACTTGAAATGTACATTTTAAGAATTTTATATCCAAAGCAGCTTCCACTGCAGAATTTTCATTAGTTGATTGCAACTTGTGCATTGCTAGTTGCATTGCCTTATAGAAAATTCTGATATATTACGTTTTGTGACCTCATTGCACATGTCCTAAGCTTTGTGTATTCATTCATGTAATTTTAACATATTAAAAAGTGAATATTATTATGATCATATGTCTTTACATCACAATGAAATAATAGTACAATAAAGATGTCATGACCGAGGACGACTTTTTTTTAAGTTCAAAACTACACATTAAAGGAGTAGATTGTTAAAAATTTAGGACCGCATTTTCATGTAAAAATATGACATTTTGTTGCGTTTTGGGTTTCCAGTGCTCGAAGACACTGAAAACGAAACTTGTAGAAGGGAGCTGGAGTTTTTTGATAATGCTACAACTCAGTGGAAATGGGGGAAAATACAACTTTCTGAATATGAAAACTTGGGGCGGTGCAGGGACTGTTTTGGTTGACACATCTCTGCAACATTGCGTGGCGGTTGGTAGAGATGCGCCGATGGCTCATTTTTCCATCCACAACCGCTTCTTAAAATCTCCATCCGCTCACTATCCGCCCGCACGAACGATTTTTTTATCAATTTTCAAAACCGAACCCACCCGCCATCCACAGAATAGTTTTTAGGTGTATTGATCTTTAGGTGCGCATCTCTAGCGGTCGGGGACGGTGCCTCTGGATTGGCAGACTGGGGTGGTGGTCCCCCTTATTAAAAAGGGGGACCAGAGGATGTGCTCCAACTATAGGCAGAACACACTCTTCAGCCTCCCTGGGAAAGTTTATTCCAGGGTGCTGGAGAGGAGAATTCGACCGATAGTCGAATCTCGGATCCAGGATTTTTGTCCCGGTCGGGGAACAGTGGACCAGCTCTATACCCTCCATAGGGTGCTCGAGGGTTCGTGGGAGTTTGCCCAACCAGTCCACATGTGTTTTGTGGACTTGGAGAAGGCGTTTGACCGCATGCCTTGTGGGGAGTGCATCGGGAATACGGAGTCTGGGGTCCCTTGTTAAGGGCCTTCCAGTCTCTGTATAACCAGAGTAGGAGTCTGGTCCACATTGCCGGCAGTAAGTTGGACCTGTTCCCGGTGCTTGTTGGACTCTGGCAGGGCTGCCCTTTGTCACCGGTTCTGTTCATAATCTTTATGGACAGAATTTCTAGCTGCAGCCAGGGGCTGGAGGGGGTCCGGTTCGGAGACCACAGGATTTCATCTTTGCTTTTTGCAGATGATGTTGTCCTGTTGGCTCCATTGAACCTGGACCTGTAGCATGCACTGGGGCAGTTCGGAGTCGAGTGTGACGCGACAGGGATGTGAATCAGCACCTCCAAATCCGAGACCATGGTCCTCAACCGGAACAAGGTGGCTTGCCCTCTCCAGGTTGGTGGAGAGACTCTGGCCCAAGTGGAGGAGTTTAAGAATCTTGGGGTCTTGTTCATGAGTGAGGGACGGATGGAGCGTGAGATTGACAGGCGGATCGGTGCAGCGGCTGCAGTGATGCGGTCATTGTATTGGTCTGTCATGGCAAAGAAGGAGCTGAGCTGAAAGGCAAAGCTCTCAATTTACCGGTCAATCTACATTCCCACCCTCACCTATGGTCATGAGCTCTGGGTCATGACCGAAAGGACAAGATCCCAGATACAAGCGGCTGAAATGAGCTTCCTCCGTAGGGTGGCTGGGTGCTCCCTAACAGTTGGGGTGAGGAACTCATTCACCAGGGAGGAGCTCGGAGTAGAGCCGCTACTCCTCCACATCGAGAGGAGCCAGCTGAGGTGGCTTGGGCATCTTTTTAGGATGCCTCTTGGACACCTCCCTGGGGAGGTGTCCTGGCATGTCCCACCGAGAGGAGACCCCGGGGAAGATACTATGTCTCTCGGCTGGCCTGGGAACGCCTTGGGATCCTCCTGGAAGAGCTGGAGGAAGTGTCTGGGGACAGGGAAGTCTGGGCATCTCTGCTGAGACTGCTGCCCCCGCCACCCAGTCCTGATTAAGTGGTAGAAAATGGATGGATGGATGAATGGATGGATGGATGGATGGATGAACATGAAAACACTGGTATTGCACATGAGCAGAGCTGCCATAGTAAATAGTTCTTCTTCAAAAATAATGGCATATTCCAGAGTGACATGTCTCCCAGTCCATATTGTCCAGGGACTGTTTGCTCGTCTGAGTGGTTTCTTTACAAAAATAACCAACTGCACCTACTTGTAACCTAGCAAACTAACGATATCAATTTAAGGGTGACCAAAGCTGCTGTGTGAGCATGTGTGCGTTGGGCCTTAATTTACATTTAATGAAACATTCTGTTCTCTAGCATATCAAACAAACGTCAAATAGGACTGTACCTACGTGATATGAGTGAAAACTGTGACAGGGTTTGGAGTTATGGGCCATTAAATCATACACCCTATACCACCACATCTATGTGGCCTAACCCAAAAACAGATATTTAGGACATGTCACATTTCCAAGAAGGTGTTTATGAGTTAAGTGAACGTATAGGTCTCCACCACATAAAACAATAAACTCCAGTAACTGCGCCATCAGTCAAACCTCTTTATCTTTCCAAAGTTCGAACACACTGTTCACCTCGCAATCTGAATTTTCCTTGGTGTGAAACATCAGTGCTAAAATAACTCATCAGAAACCACAAGACAAAAAGAAAACAATTTATTGACAAAATGGCTTTTGTTGAATTGTGTTTTCTTTATTTTTATGATTGCACAGTTTTCCTAACTGTTGTGCCATGAGAAAATCATCAAAATTGCAGACCTGCTAATTATCTTAAATGGAACCTATTTTATTAATATATTGATTTCTGAAAAAAAAAACAAAACAGTTAGTTAAAATAACATTGTCTAGGCTGGAATAAACCTTTTTGTTTACCCAGACCAGCCAATACCGATAACTGATATATTCAGACAAAACAGCTCATTTAATAATTTGCTGTGCACCACGAATGAACTAGAATAATAACAGAAGCTTTTTTGTTTCTTCAAACCAAAGGAAAGGTGTGAAAACAAATTGATGAAAGAATAAAGTGGGAGAAACTGAATGAGAAAAGAGATTTAGAAGAGAACCAAGAAATGAATTAGAATCGTGGAAAAATGGGTATTGTGACATTTTATTCAAATTAGTGACAAATCCATCTACTTTGAGTTGGCAGGGCACCAGATGACTCATATTTTAAGTTAGCATACGAAAAAAAATGTAAATGCAGGTGCAAATTATGCAGGGGGAATGTGGAGGCAGATGACTGTTTTCATTTTGCCCTGCTGGATTTCTTTCCTGGAGAGATGTTAATGCCTGCTACTGCTCAGGTAAACAAAATAAACACACTGCTCCCCTCAGAACAACACACAGTTTTCACTTTAAAAATAAAGGAATAAATAAAGATAAAACAATAATCCTAATTAAATTCTAAGTCCCATAAAATGTCAAAAGAAAGGTCTTGAGCCACTTTCATGCTGTTGGTTGTTGACAATGTCATTTCTTAGAACGGTGCCACCCCCAAAAAAAGTAGTCAATGTCAAAAAGTTACAGTACACATTCACGTTAGAACAAAATTAATCTTATTCAAGACAGCAACTACCAGACACACCAGGTCCTCAGATCATTACTTCTTATAAATATGAAATGGAGTCAGTTTTGGGTGGAAATTAAACATGTTACTCTGTTACAATATAATTTGTCATAATGTCTTTGACTCCAATATTCCATTTATATCATTCAGCAGTTTCACATTGAAGAAGAAAGAAAGCTTGAAGTCACTGAATGATATCTGAAGGAATCACTAAATGTTAGAGAGAGTATTTATAGATCAACTTATAGATACATTTTTATATAAATATATTGTTTTTAGAATTTATACAAGACAATAAGTGGTAGGAGAGGAGATGTAAACAATAGAAATGATCAACAGTTTTAAAGTGATCAGGTGTTCTCTAATACATAAAGGGAGCAGGAAAAAAAAGCAAAACTAAAGGTCAAACAGGCTGACAGTTCAACTCATACATCCATAAATGTGCAACTTCAAATACAGTGAAACAATATAGCTGGTTGAAATTACAAATTAAGACAAAAAAAACTGCTTTAAGTAACAATCTAATTTTAAAAAAAGCTACACTTGTTTTTTTATGTATTTCTGTTAATCTACTCTGACAATATCCATTTATCCACAAAGTTACTCAAGTAAAGTACTCAAGCGTTTCTTTTTAAATTTATTTTAAGACCCCTTCAGCTGTCTCTAAGCAGCTCACACAATCAACAGCATTCACTCATTCAGACACAATGGAGACAGCTGTCATGCAATGTGTACTGGTGCCAACTGTTTATGAGTTCGACCAATTCAGTGAAAACCATCAAAATGGTCAAGAGGTATAGCCTGGAAGACTGTTGGCTGTAATTTGAAAAAGCAATTTACATGGTCTGTTAATCTTGATAAATTTCCAATTTGAAAAAGACCTGTAATTATTACCCCTGCTGTGTTGATATAACTTGTGATCCAGATTAATTATGCTGAAATTAATTAGCTTTCTAACATTACTACATGGTCCAAATGTAAATATATGTGTAGGGATATCCACCTTGCAAGCTCTGCTGTTAAAAAAGATAGTTCTGAATTTCAAAACATAATATTTTGTTTTATTTGTTTGTTTATTTATTTATTTATTGTCCTTTTCCTGCTTGTTGCTTATCAACTTAACTTCTTCATCACATCCGTCTGATGTGAGTAGGACCTGTTTTGATAGTGCTGCTGCCACACACTCACCTGTTCCATTTCTTCTGTTATCTCCCTTGTATTAAACCACCTACCTTAAAGTCTATATTCAACACACTGCTGTGTGTCTGTTTTGCTGCAACCTTCCTCCCTTTTGTTTGCTTCTTTATAAAAATTTCATTTCTTGCACTTTGAGCTAGAACTTATGGATACTGTTCGACGATTTGTCCACACCATCATGGATGCAACATTTCCCTCCATACATTGTTTGTCATACACATGCAGTTGCATTGTCGAAGTTCCTTTCAAAACGGAAAACAGCAATAATGGACATTTACTGATTGTTTGATTTGGTTGGTTTAATTAGCCAGTTTACAACTTACCAAAACACTTGGTGCAATGGTGCACAAAGGCATCTGCTTTGCACATGTTTCATAGTATGTAGTGTTTGTTAAAATTAAAACAACTGTTTAATTAACTGTATAGCACCAAGTGAAGAACAGTTCAGCTTACCATGCTTGGGACAAAGTGCATGTTTTTTTGGGCTTTTAGATTTTATCATGAAGACACCCAGAAAAAAAAAAAATCATTGATGCCTTGTTTTATGTCAGCTAAATCTTTTCACAGCGATAATTTTTATTTTTCAAGAAAACAAAAGTCGACAGAGTTTTCAACATTGCTTTAATGTGAGTATTTTTATGTTACCTTAAAGAGGTAAGCAGTTCCAGTTCTGAACTGCATAGCAGTGCTCCTTTTCCTGACATATTAAACAAGACAGAACAAGAAACTGTTCAGGCAATGCTCGCAAAGGAAATGTCCCAGTTAGTGATGTCAAAACAAATGTTTTGTTTGTGCCAGGAATACAGCAATTGCTCTGGCATCCTTTATTAGAGGTGGCCGCAACTGAATACGTTTAGCCTTTTGCTAGACAATATGACAACCATTACAGTAACTTAAAGCATTAATTAGCAGCGTTTTCTACATTTATGGAAATGTCTAATTTTCACTGTTTTTAACCCGACATTTTGAAATTTACTGGCACTTTCTGCAGAAAATCTTAATGGTTTGTTGCATGTAGTGTTCACTCAGTCAACACAGAAATGACACCAGTCCCAGCAGAAACAGCCCAATGCACGAGAAAACCCTCAAATGATTGCTCCCTGTGGTGTAACTCATGATGTTCTTTCTGTGATCACCTGCAGAATACATCAAAACTGATAACGACATCTATTCATCTGAGCATGAGCAGGCATTTAACAAGTGTGTTTGTTTGTGAATGTTATTGTCTTTGTGTTGGAGCTGTGATGGACTCTAGATTTACCTTTTTAATTTTCTATTGTCACTAAGTTCTCAGTGATCCAAAATCGGAAATGGCAAGTTAGGTTAACAAAATATAGGAAGTGGTCAATCACAAAGTTTGAGATCGGATAGGGAGATTATCTTATGATAAACTCAGGAAATAACAATCATGTAAAACAATTATAGCAAATACAATAATAGCAACAACTAAGTCAGATGATTTAGACTTCAAAAATGTAAAAAAAATAAAAATAAAATAAAGAAAACATAACAAAACACTACACTTTAGTGCCATGAGGTTTACACAAGCAATACTCCAAATTCATGAAGGCGTGAAGTGGAAAGCGTTACTTTGCACATCTGTCAGACACAATAAGTAGTGTAACCTGTAAATAGATCAGTTTTCATATGCGTGTGTGTGTATGTGTGTGTGTGTGTGTGTGTGTGTGTGTGCGCGCGCGTACGTTAACACAATGTCAAATTTGTGCAAATTTTTATATGCCCAAACATCTTGTAGAACAGGCCCTCTGAGTTAAAGGTTGCATAGAGGATTTTCCATGGAGAGAGAAATCCAGTGACAGTTAGTCCTTTTTGAAATGCTGCGCATGCATGACCCACACCCCCTCCTCCCCATGTAGCATGTAGCAACTTAGCATCATAGCGCTAACACTTAGCTACCAATGTGTCCTTTTGAACAACACAAAACACAGTGAATATGAGTAAAATCCTGTCCCTGACCCGTCCCTGCTCTCGGGTGGATCAGAGGAGGACGGGGGAGGTTTGTGTGGAGCTGCAAGACTGGAGCAGACGCTCGGAGCTCACAGCTGATCTGTGTGCGCGCTGCAGCCTGCAGGCGTAAACAAACCCACCCCCTCCTCCTCTCACTCTGCGGACTTTTTCATACAAGTCTTGTTTTAAGATTAAAACATACATTTTCGCCAAATGGCAAACACGTTGCAGCTATGATTAAGAAAAAATGTCTCAAGTCTACAGGTGAAAAGGTGTTGATAGCGGCAGCAGAGCCTAGCATGGATGGAGCGGGGAGGGGGGCACATAAAGGGCGTAGGAGCATGACAGTTATGATTCAAATGTAGAGAAGTTGATTGACACGTTAGAAAACCAATATATAACGAGGCTATCTCGTCAGATTACTGTGAGACAAAACAAAACAAACTATCAGAAAGCATGTGCAAACTTCACACTGCACATGGAACTGCTAGGTTGGGCAGAAAGAATCCTTCCTGTGGCAAAGTTGTAGAATTAACTACAGCCCCATCATGCTTCTGTACATGCACGAAAACATACTAAGCTCCTCACATATCAGTACTTCTAGCTTGACATCTTCAGCTAAACCTTAATGTTGCGCTGACCTACCCGGTAGCGTGTGGGGGCCGGACTGTCGCTCATCAGCGCGTGCCACCCGGCCCATTTAGAGGGCGGACTTGTTCATTCTCAAGATGAAACTTTTCATTGCTGTGTTCGAAACTGCATACTGCCTTCTACATACTTCCATACCCATACTGTCCATACTGCATACTATATACCCAGTCCATCAGACAGTATGCAAAGCGTTTACACTACAGCATACTACATAATAACCCACAATGCAATGCACTCCTCCCAGAGCCGAAATCGTCCGGCTCAAGCTGATTTCACTTTAGTTCTAAACTCTTCAAATGCATAACTTTATCGAGATTTTTTTTTTTTTAAATTAGGTGTCAAAGTGGTCGTTTAGAGCCCGAGTGTGTTGTTTGTTTGTCCGAATACCAACCGTTGATGATTTTGTTCGGACGAATTCAGCGAAATTTAAGCCAGCTGCAGTGAGCAATGCACTTCCGGTTATTTTCACAAAAATAAACCACCCCTTTCCCTTTCTCGTGCAAAAAAAACCTTAGCGATAAATCTGTGCTTTTACTTTGAAAACAAGAAGCCAAGCTTTCAGCAATATATCTTGCTTAACATCGCCGTTTGGACCATTGTCTCGTTAATGGAATTGGACCAGTTACGATGCCTTACCGACGGAGAGTTTTTTTGGCTCTTCAACGAAGATCGGCTCGCTGTCTTCGGTACATCATGGTCGCTTTCAACATGGACTTGTTGTCAGATGTAAGTGTTTTTTTGTTTTTTTTGAAACTATTTTTAATCAATGTAAATCCAGTCAGAAACCTCTAACATAACATACCTACTAGCACAAAAATTGGAGGGAAAATTATATCTATAACCATCCGTCACGTCCGTTGCGTTGCATCTTGGGTAATTTCAGTATGAGTAGTAAACCCACGATGTATACCCAACATTTCTGGCGAATGCAGTATGTATCCGGTAACTTCTCGCATACTCACAAATCGCATACTGTCAGTGTAAACGCACTGCATACTCAATAAGTTAGTATGAATAGTAGGTAAGTACGCGGTTTCGAACACAACCAATGTGTCAGTGGTGATCGGAGAGCGAGTCGTGTGCTACACTCGCTCCTAATACACTCTACGAGATGTGAAGTACCAGCAGACAAGTCTCGAAAAAGGCACCCGGTAAGAAAGACTCTGAGGCGGAAGTAGATCACGCTCATGCGGCTGTTTTGGGGCTAAATGCTAACTCGCGCTAGCGCTGCTATCAGTAGCTTTGTGTGTGAGCTGTGTGTACTCCGTTGTGTGTATTGTGTACATTGTGTATGGGAATCTTGTGTACGTGGTGTTGGCTCATGTGCAATAATTTATATGGAAAGTAGATACTTTAATTGGTACTGATTCATTCCAGATTATATGTGTGGTAAGTTAATTCCTGTTAAACTAGCTGCTGGATTATTTATTGAGAATGTGCAATATGTTTGGGCGTTTGTGCAGTTGATAATTCATATTTATATCATGTAGCTATGTGTTTGTTGGGATTGGTGGTGGCTTTTTTCTATATGCATTTCTACTTATTTATAGTGAGTAAGTGGTTTGGTCTGTAAAATTGAACACTGCTAAATTAAAGATGCTGTAGGCAGGATTTTGCTAGTCAATGCTAATTTTTCTGTGTTTTCTTTGAATTAAATGTTAGAGTATCCATTGATAATCCTTTAGGAGTGTAGCATAATTGCACTACCGTGAGGGCGCAGCGTTTCCATCTGTCTCTGTTCTGAGCTGAAAAGGAATCTCGACAGCTCCAGGTATCTTTGACCAATCAGAAGAGCCCCTGAGGCTCTAACCGTGATTGGTCGAGGGACGTTCGTCGCACGTTCTTGTGGGAGGGGCTAAACTTGCGTAAGGACGTGATGTCAGAGAAAACAGGACAGGATTGGCTGTGCTGGGTTTCAAATCGCCATCTTTGATGCGTCAAATCGCCATCTTGCTTAGGTAACCCTAAGCAAGATGGCGGAGATGCGGAATCCTGCCTACAGCACCTTTAACTTATTTATTCATATTTATTGTTTATTGTTCACTGTAAATTACATATACTCACTTGGTGTTTTAATCCTGTTTAGGTTTTTACCTACTACTACTACCACTACTACTACTACTACTACTACAGCTCCTTGACCTACTCTCAAATCTAAACCCAGTTTTATATGGTGGCATTCAACAAAACTTAAATAAAAGAAAGGAAATGAAAGGTGTCAAGTTGTCTGAGTAAATCCGCTACACGACTATGAGACTAGGGTGCACCTTCAAGCGTGGGGTGCAGTTTCTTAAAGATACGCTTGACACTTAAAGCACAGTGTGTAAGATGGCGCCTGATTAATTTGCTCCTCGCTGTTTTATCGTTACTATTGTCAGGAGAAATTTTCAGTTTGCATGTCACTACATATGTCTTGTATGTTTCTAAGTCAGGCTCAATGTGGCCTTTGTTATCACTCCACTGCTCCCCCATCTGCTTTCTGCCTTCCTGATGGAACATCATGCCAGGGGAGGCCTTCTGCGGCACAGACCCGCCCCGACCCATAATGCGACAGGCAGCCCCTGTTAGCCACAGTGACAAAAGACTCTGTTGGGTTTGTGTTTAATGAGGCGCTACTGTGTATTCATTCAATGATAACAGCCATATGGTTGTCATCACTGAAGATGCCTTCCCACTTTGCTGGAAAGTTCGGCACCATCTCCCAGCAATTAGCATGGTGATGCGCGGTGCATTTGGTTTGCTGTTTTTTATGTTTGCTTTTTAGTTAGTGGTATGAAACGTTTTAAAATTCAGAGTTGGGAACTCACATGGAGGATTTAGGAGTGGCATCTCATTAAAGAAAAGGTATCCATCATCTATGAATGAAGTACAATATTGGACATCATTTCTACTCTTACATCTATTTTGTTGTCATAATTACATTCAGTGATCACCTCGCTGGGAGCATTTATTTGATTCTGTCCAATACATTTACAGTAGCTTTTGATAAGACCTCGGCTACACTGTTAGCCTTCATCTAAATTAGTTGGTGCCGAACAAACATTTTATTTTATAAATACCCATCTCAGCTATCATGCCACTACACCTTCCTCACTCTCTTGTGTGCGTCTCCGGCCGTAAAACATCATCCTATTAGCATCCAAGACACTTAGCTGAGGAGCCGCTTCTCTCTTTATATGCAGGCTCAGGCACATGATCATTTCCATTACAATCATTTGGGCAAAAATATGCAGCAGACACAAACATGACATTAATTTTAATGTGGTGCCACAGCTCTGTTCAATTACATTCCATAAAATATTCACAGGGATTCTCCTCTTGATTTAGGCAAAGAGGGTATAGCACAGCTGGAACTTCATGGGTCTGTTAATACAGAAGATAATATGTGAGTGTGTAGGGATTTTTCTGAGCAGGTTTCGTTATATGCTGTGAGTAAAAACAGGGCTTCTGGCAGCCACCCTGGATTTCATTCAGGATCAGATCAAAAGTACTACCATGGGTTACACACTGCAACATCTGGGCCTGTGTAGGTGCTTGGAAGATATCCAACTTTAATCATGGAAGCACATACATCTGCATCAACATGGGCATGCAAATGTTTTCTGTTATTTTTAATACTTCAACCTGTCCATTTGGTATACACAAATAGGTTCTTTAGGGAGAAAAGCATTTACATACAATTGCTGTTATGAAAGTTTCCCTACAGTACACAAAAAGGAAAAGTAATATTTCTCTGTTGTATGAGAGTGCGGGACGTCACTGAATCTGCAGGTCGACACAAGGCATAAGAAGTCACTGAAATCAGCAAGGGTTTCACTTACAGTGATTATGTTTTACAGGTGTTTGTGGGTGTTTGCTGCCCAAGAAAGAACATGAAACACAGCAGTTTGGTTCCGCTGCCTTTTCTTATCTCTGCAGAGCAGAACATGGTAGATGCCTTTGTTAGAGACGCCCTGTATTACATGCAGATAGCATTTCTGTCTCTCTCTCTCTTATGCTGTTGCACTCTTACGCATACACTTATGAACACACACACACACACACACACACACACACACACACACACACACACACACACACACACACACACACACACACACACACACACACACACATTTAGGCATGCTGACAGGTCTGCTGAAATCAGCAGGTATGAATGATGCTGTTGGATGAAAAATAATGTCACAATCCAGACTATTGAACCTAACATTGAATATTACTAAACAGGTATTTCTTTATGTGTGCAAAATATTTTATGCATAGTTGCAAAAGTCAGAAATAACCCAGCAATAGTTTTACTATGGTGATATGGTGATGCTGCAATTGCTGTGTGCTGTGTATCTAGTTTCCATAACTTCAGCCACAATTTGATCGCCCAGTCTGTTGTCTGTTATGGAATCTCTTGTGTTTCGTTTTTGTTTTTTCATCCACCAGTCATCTAACTGCTTATTCATTCCAAAGAGGGTGACTTGGTTGAGAAGATGTTTCAAGTGCTAAACTCCTTAATTCATATGATGCATAATTAACCACTCACCTGAGGATGCAACTGTACAAAATTGTTATTCGTTTCTTTTGCAAATTCCAACTTCTGGTGTACTGTACCATGTTGTGGCTCTTTGGGCACAAACCCCCAATGCATCATCAGGGTTTCCTGTACAAACAGTGTGATTTTTGCTTGAATGTCAAAGAATCAAAAACATGAAAATAGTTAAACGACACTTTATACTAATACTTAATACTTAATACTAATTATTACAAGATATTTTGTGATATGTATTTTGGTTGTTTTTTTCCATACAGTCTATCTATCTATCTATCTATCTATCTATCTATCTATCTATCTGTCTGTCTGTCTGTCTGTCTGTCTGTCTGTCTGTCTAAGGTGATGCTAGCGCAGGGTCTACTCTCTCCTGGCGAGCTGGGAGGGCCAGACATTTCCTTCTGGTGTGACGCTCAGCCCTACTACGGCCCGTGTTTGGACATAGCTTTTTGTTCAGCGGCTTTTCCCTGCAGCTGAGGGCTCAATTTGATTTGAGGGTGTCCTCTCTGGTTGTTAGTGCTATATCTTTTTGGGTGTTTTTATCTAATTTCAGGTGAGGGTTGGGGCTGGGGGTGGTTGTTCTGTAAATAAAGTTTGATTGAATTAGTTATTGAAAACTACTTTATCTGCCTTTATTCTATTCATAATCCCATCTTTCATGAACAACACAAACAATTATGATAAGCCTAAAAATGAAATAGCATAGGACATAATTGCTATTTGATTGCATGTTTTCTTTTTTCACAATGAACCTGGAGCATTATGACTTATATAAGAAATGTAAAACTATTTGGTTTTGTTACAAGCAAACAGGCAAAGGAATGAAAGTGTAACTATCCTAAATGTGTTTTGTCTTTGCATTAAGTACATATTTTATTAACTTTCTCACATTTATTGAGCATTAGCTTTTTTTAATGATGTAAAAACCACACACTTGTTTGGTAATCTCTAAATTCGATTCCAGTACTGATCTCAATAACAATGAATCTGAATCTGAATCTGGGACGTTACCTAGCTACCTATTCATCCATCCATATGATGTGCCTAGTTTATCCAGCCCAGGATTGAAGTGGGCTTAAAGACAATTCCAGCTGACAATGGGAGAAAGGGTACATCCTGGCCAGGTGTTACCGCTCTATAATTTATATATTCAGACTCTAACTCAGAGGTATCGGGGGATGTGGCATAAAAGAAAGAGACCCAAGATGAAACGAGTCTTCCACAAGCTGAAGAGATGACATCTTTACTCACTCAGAACTACTGTTACATATTATCCATTTCTCCCGACGGAGCGAGCTGCGATTCGACAGCTGTTCGGTGGAGAGGAATGGTAAATCCTCCTGAAAACAATGGTGAAAAACCTGCTGTTCATTCAAAATTATATGTGATCATAATTAGAGAGAAAACAGTGTTTGTAAAACCGGTTGTGTTGATGATGACATTGTCAAAATATCAATGCATACTATTTTTTCTATTTGAAATAGGAAATACTCAGCATATTCTCTCCCAGCTGCAGACAAATTGAAAAACTTCCCCATCCAATTCAACAAAGGTGTTTAAATAAAATGTATCCAGATGGCGGGAGGGGGGAAAAAAAAATCTTGCAGTGTGACATTGCATACGGGGTTCTCTACAGGGATCAGTCAATGGAGACGCTGAGAAGTTGAAAATAAAATGTTCCCTCCACTTGACAAACTGTCAGGCATTTAGGTTTTTAGCATAAATCATCTTATTCTGTATATAATAGTGTAAGGGTGAATGGCTCTGCCGAGCAGATGGACTGTAATGTCAGCTAAATCCACCAATTCCCCATACAATTCCTGAGCTCATCTGAGACAAACCTATTCTATCAATATTAGACCATGTCTGCTCCCTGCTAAAAACAGACTTGCTGTTAGCGTTAGCATTTGAGACGGGACCTTTGAGGGGTGAAGGTGATTCCTAAAGAAAATAGATATCGAAGTCAACCTTTTTCGACAGCTTGACTCTTCGTATAATCATGACCTTACCTACCTAAACAGCGGGGGAAATACTGAGTCACATCTTGGGTGAGACACATCATGACATCTTAATAGCCGTACATGCTTCAACCAATCACAACATCAGATACATTTGTAATTGCAAACTCAGCAATCACAGTAGTGCTTTCAAAAAAGACTCAAAACCAACTTTAACATTGTAGCCTTTTACACAGAGTCAAAAAAGAACGTCAATTATTTCCATGTGAGAAATATGTTTGGTACAACTTTACTTTCTTGGTTAATCATATAAAGAAAGAAATAGCATAGTACTGTGAGGCAGCTGACAGTATGTTTTTCAAGATGGCTGACAACCAAAATTTCACTATTGCTTCTCTCTTCATGTTTTTTGTTTTTTTGTTTTCCTGAAAGGGAGTGGCTGTGAAGGCATAACAGGTAATGTGACCAAGGGGGTCTGGCAAGGTCTGAATGTCAGGTCATATCATGTGTACTCATACAATGAAACACGCGTCCAAGCTTGTTTGCCAACACACACTATCATGATAGCATATTGCCTGTATAATATGGTGCATACTTTCAATTTATGACAAGAAATGACATGCAAATAAGTTTACCTAATATGACAGTGTTATATGATCAAATAGTCATTGTGTGATAGTAAGCCACTTATGAGTTTAATGTATGAATGTGTGTGTGTGTGTGTGTGTGTGTGTGTGTGTGTGTGTGTGTGTGTGTGTGTGTGCGCGCGCGTGTGTGTGCGCATGCAAGCATGCATTCACATTTCTGGATTTAGATTTCATTGTCTGAGGCTGTTCACAGATGTTTTGTGGACTATAATTTTATATATTAATTCATGGAACATTTATGGAACATTGTGGTAGAATGCACCACTGGTTTGAAAGCGCTGGATACTGTGATACCTGTATCCTGTATCTGAACCAGGAACCAAATGCACTCAAGGACAGATTACTCTCCCCAAAAATAAATAAATAAATAAATAAATAAATAACAGATAAGGATGCATTAACCCTGTAATTCTGTAAAAATCACACTTATACCAGCAATTTCAAATACTGAAAACTGCCAATATAAAATCATGGACTACTAAAATAAAGCTCAGAATCGTGACTTCTTCTTCTCAAGATTTGTCTTCACTTCTCACAGTTCAGTAATATTGCATGAGGCATGATGATCTCTGAGTTAGTGAAGCTTTACTGTGAAAATCATGTCTGCTGATGAACAGACCCGCACGGACCTACAAAACGCATCCAATTTTGTTTAGTAATCAGTAGTGTCAGATTTTCTTGGACTTCATTATTTATTTATTTAATTATTTGTTGCCAAAAGGGATTTTAGACCCAGAAAATAAAATTATAATTTATGTGTGCAAGATTTAAAAATTACGATTAAGATACATTTTCAAACAGACCTGACAGTTCCTTGAATAAAGAAAAAGGATAAGAAAAAAAAATTGGGCCACATGTAAACCAGCTTTTCATCTTTTTACTGGAGCACAACCACAATAGACAAGTGGAGCAACGACACATTTCTTTAACCAAACAGACACAAGCACAAAAAAAAAAAAAAAAAAACTGGGGGAAAAAAACCCCTCACAACCTAACACATGTTACAGCAGTCTATAATGGACAATAAGCACAAAGGAAATATTTATTCGAGGCTGACAGGGAGAATTTGGCATTCCCCACCTGAGGGATCCCAGAGGATGCCTTATAGCAGCCCTTCAGCGTGCTGACAGATATCACAGCAGACAAGGCACCCGCTGAAAAGCTCTTCACTTCCTCCGGACTGTAAATACTCAGTTTTACTTTCTCTAAATCCCCCTGCCTGAGTATATGCATGTCATAATCTAACATTTGCACAAAACACAAGGGGAGGAGCACAGTTCTTGACTGGACTTTTTTTTTTTTCACTTGTGCACAATCACGAATTCTTCAGAATGACAGCGAGGTTTTCTACTCAAAATGTCATATTTGTTTTTTGTTTTTTTGGTTGTTTTTTTTTTTGCCCACTAACATTGAGACTGGGTTGTTCGAAATCAAACTGGTTAAACACTTGAAACGTAAAAAAAAGTCAACAGTTTTGCTTGTTGCAAAGAATACAGTCGTCACCTGTAGCGGAGCCAGAGTGGGGGCAAGGGGGCGGTCGCCCCAGGGCCCACAAGGTCATAGGGCCCCGTTTCATGTGATGTGTTCACATTTAATCGGAAATAAATTATTATAATAAAATGTGCAGTGTGTTCGAGAAGGTATATGTATCTGATTGTGGGCTCCAATTTGCCAATTCTTACATTACGACTGTCCATGAATGCATCAGAGCTGTAAGCCAGCGCTGATTGGCTGTGCGGCATTAACCAGTTTTTTCTTTGCACATGATCTGAACTCTTTGGAGGGAAGTTAAACAGTATGCTAAACACTATGCTAGCTGCTAGCGGTACTACCCAAAACCTAACATCGGAGCCACTGGTGAGTCAGTGAAACCTTCAAAAATATTATCTTTATCAGAATGCTGCGGTCTTAAACACCTGCCTATTTGAATGTGCCTTGTGTTGCTCTCAACTACAAGAGACCGCCGAGTCTATTTTTTCTAATATAGGTGAATTCCAAAAGATATAGATAGCTGTGTGTCTATATCTATCTGGACAAATTGCGTAATTTTAGAACAGCTGTGTTCATTTTATATTTAAGCTGTATCAAAGGTGGTGCAGATTTAGCCCGTGTGTTTTTATCAGAGTTTTCAGCACCATGGACAGCGGACGTTCTTAGATTGACACCTAACTGTCAGGCTGCATTTGTGTGTATGTGTGTGTGCGTGTGTGTCCGTGCATATGTGTATTTGTTCTTCAGAACAAGTTTGTGAACTGGTTTGTGACTTTATTCTGCTTTCTGAGGCATATAGGTTTGCTTGGCTCAATAAAAGTGAGCATTAGTGTGTTGTTTGATGGTAGGATGAGGGATTGTTTGAATGGTAAAATTATTATCATAAGGGCCCATCGAGAATGCTCCGCCCACGCTCCGCCTCTGGTCGTCACCTTTTCATCCGTGTGGATGAGCTTGATGTCAGCAAACTTGACACGGGGCAACAGAGAATGACTGGGTAAAAACAGAGTCTTCTTGGATATTAAAAATAATGTTTGTGAATGGTGGCAGCGTTGTAGGAACAAAAGGTGATTGGATAAGACATTGAATAAAAATACAAGCTGCTCTTCCCTTCAAAAGGGGTTTTCATCAAAGCAGTATGCGTGAAACACCTCATTCTCTTTGACTCTGTTGTGACAGGAGAGGGAGAGTGAAATAGACAGCGAGAACTACATCCAAGTTGGTCTTACACCCAAATCCAGTGACTAATCTCTGTTTTCATGTGCGTTGCTGACAGCTTCCCGATAAATGTTGACCTGAAATGTCAATTTTGATCCAATCATGCAGTATATTACAGACTGTGCTTGACCAAATATGGAATGCGTACTTTTCAATGACTGATATAGTATATCTCCTTTAGAAAAGGTTGATAAAGCATTCTGACTAATGATGATGATGATTAGAGATTGAGATTATAAGTGTAAATATTATAGTTTCTAAGGTGACCATAATCTGAAAACCACAAAGGAGGATGCCCTGCTCAGTTGCTTGGAGGTACTAGAAAAATGCTGCAAAACAAAGTAGCTTTATAAAAACCATACATTTAACATTTAGAATACTCCTTTTCTGTTTGAAGTGAAAATGTTGACGTAAGCTTAAATAATAACTCACAACATGCTCAAGTAAAAAGAAAATCAGAGGTAACCCACTGCTCAAAAACATGTTTTTCTTCTGCAAAAATATGAATATGTCTGGGGATAGGGAAGTTTGGGCATCCCTGCTGAGACTGCTGCCCCGGCGACCCGGCCCCGGATAAACGGTAGAAAATGGATGGATGGATGGAAAATATGAATAATGCCTCAAAATCTTCGTTAAAATCAAATAAAAAACTGTGGTGTTCTTCCATGTAATGTTTTGTGTGTGTGTGTGTGTGTGTGTGTGTGTGTGTGTGTGTGTGTGTGTGTGTGTGTGTGTGTGTGTGTGTGTGTGTGTGTGTGTGAAAAATAAAGAAAGAGAGGTTGTCTTTAAAGAAGAATAGAAAATATTTCTTAGGGACAGCCTTTTTTCTCTCTCTCTAAATCTGGGGAATTCTTTTAATAGTAATTTCTCTGACCGGGAATCGAACCCGGGCTGTGACGATGAGAGCGCCAAAACCGCAAGACCACCAGGGATAACATGAAACATGAATAACGGCTCTTTCTTTAAGAAAAAAGGAAATGAGCAGCATTTCTTTTCCAGTTTTCCTCGTCTTCCTTGTCTGCCATGCATATTTTGCTGAAGATCTGATGCTTCCCACCTTTATTGGCGCCTGACACATTGGTGCCAGCTTTGGAGACAGTGTACAATGCTTCTCTCCAGTCACAACCACAAATGCAAAGAGGGGTACTTTTTCTTCAGTTTCTCTGTAAAAGTGCATTTGCGCTTTGGCATTTTCTGTCTGAGAGAGCAGAGCAGGCAGTCAGAGCGTGTTTTCTGTTTTGATCTGAGGGAAGGAGTGGCCTGGGTCTTTTGTGTCGTGACGCATGCAGCGTGCAGCGTGCATGCTCAACAGCTTGACAGGTACATTTGAATAATACCAGTGGCCCAGTGCAGCATTTCATTATAAATATTAATAGTCTGTGAAACAAGCTGAGCAAAACCTGGACATTATAGAGAATTTTATAAAAAAAAAAAAAAAAAAAAAAAAAAAAAAGCCCATAATTTTACGATCAGAAAGGACATGTTTGCACACAAGAAGGCGTATGATCACCCTGACTGAATCGCCTGTTTACGTCCAAAGCAAACTTGTCGTATTTGTCATATTTCCTGTCTCTTTTACTTACATTTCCTGGCAAGTAACAGAGGGGATTACACTGACTCACAGGCCCAGTGTTTTCTTCTGCTTCTCTGTTTACTAACACATAGCTTTTACATGCCAGATGTTTAACATAGTCACATCTGCACAAACCGTATGTAGTAGGATCCCATGAGTAATGATGGATACTTTATTTGACTGTGTGTGAATTCACCATCCCCTCTTGCCTTCTTCTGTCTGCTTTATATACATTGCAGTAAATATTGACTTATCTGCAATATTGCCGCTTCTTCCTGAGTGAGATGTGCACACGTCACCTGAAATCTAAAAAGACACTTCTGCACAATATGCTAATCTATGGGGTGCCATTTCATCATGTGGATAATGTCCTTGTCTTCTACAGCATCACTTTGTGATTTATGCTGCTGGAGCATTTTTACATAAAATCTTGATTAGTGCAGCTGCAAGGCAGCCAATGGTTTTAAATGGCTTTTGGGAGAGAGTTTAATTTTGTCACACCAAGATGCAGTTGTTTAAATGGTGTTGATCTTGTTTGCATATTTGCAACTAACTCCTTTTATGAAATAACCTCCCCATGATTTTTAAAAATATATATTTCTGAGCTATCTGGACATCTGTCTCTTTCTACAAGTGTTAGGTGTGTGTGTTTTTGTGTGTGTGTGTGTTTTTGAGTTTGTGTATTTTTTTTCTTTTTAACCAGCGATCCATTCATGCTTACTCTTCCATTCCACTTCTCACCCGCCTCCCATCCACCTTTTTCTGTGCCTTCCTTTTAGTCATCCATCTGTGACAACCTGCACCTCCCTCACACACTTGAAGTTTGTCCATTTGTTGCTCTCTCTCACCACCCTGACACACCGCTCACCCATTTTGTATGTACGTTCTGTGCACACCCATTCTGTCCATCCTCTTTCTGGGCAGCTGTTTTTTGCCACACAACACAGATTTTGTATTCCCACAGTTTGGTATCAAATAATAATTTCTAGACAATAATTTAGTAAAAGTGTATTGTCTAATTGTTCTATTCAATCTTTCTCGCTATGAAATCAACCAATATCACCCATTATCTGCTGATCACATTTTGGGTTGACTTTGTGGAGTCAAGTGCACTTAAAAGCAGATAGTATGTATTTCTTGGTGACTTTTTGGAATGTCACTTATATTATTATGAATGCAATTTAAGTACATTTTGAACTGGGGATGTTTCTGAGGTAGTGAGCTGATCTTGTTTCCAGGAAGTCAGAAGGTCAAAAATGAGTCGCGTGACATTCATTTCTTTATCAAAAACAATGGATTTATTTTCTGATTATCAAGTGGGGTTCAACTCAACTTCAATTCAATAGTTTTTTTTTGGTTTTTTTTTTAATCAATGTCTGTGGCAGTAATTGTTCTGGGTTATAAAATATCTTGCTGTTCTGTCTTGACTGCTCTTGTCCTGTCCAAGGAGCAATGTGTTGCTTGATACAGCCTTCACTGCAGGAAATGATCAGAAACTAGCACAAACCAATCCGTCAAAGAAATGATATCACAATAGAAATAAACAATACATCTTGTTCAATTAAATACCAACACCATCAATGGTAGCAAAAAGATCAATATTAGGTATAAAGGAGGTTGTGTCCATCCGGTGGGTTGCAACTTTGAACGCACATCTCCCGCCTGTCCATAAGGCTGTTTTCACATATATTTGGGTCGAGCCAAAGGCAGCTGCACCAGTAAAAAAGATACAATTTTTCAATTTTCAACTAATACGGTTCCTTTTCACATATGCTTTTCAAGACCGCACAGAGCAGCCGCTCTAAACAAGGGAAGTGTGGGGTATCCATGATAACCAGGCGGAAGTTGATGTAAAACCAAAACAGCAGCCTTGCTCAGGGCTCATGCATTTCGGTCTTTTGTCACGCACTCACGCCACACATTATATTTTTCACGTTGAAAAAAAATATACCGGTAAATTAGTCTGGTGCGCCGCTGCTATGGAACCGCAAAGAATCAAACACGTGTGCAAGCCTGTCACGTACCTGTCAATCAAAAAAGGAAAGGGGCGGGGCTAAAATCACGCAACAACCAGTGGAAATAATAAAATAATAGCAATCACAAAAAATAAAAAAAATGGAACTGGTGTGCATTGCTGTACCATTCAGCGTGCTTGATTTGAGATTATATTGAATACTTAGTAATGGCGCACTTGTAGTTTGACTATTTCTGTATTCAGTTTAAAAATGAGATTCCTTTTTGATGCCACAAGGTGGAATTTGGGGCACTGGAGAGTTTAGTGATCAACTTGAGAGTCAAGCAACACATGGTTACAAAATATATTCATATAATACGACTTACGATATGCTGTATTTGAAAGTGCTTTCACTTGAAACGTAAAAATAAGAACAGTGTAGAGCTCCACGTAGCGTCAGACTGGAAGCCCTCACAAACACCACTTCTGCCTGAAATGATGGATATAGGGAAATTGTGAATAAAATGGTGGTCCTCAAAGTAATTTTTTCCAGCAAGATGAAAAGGGAGGCTTTTTGCCTTTTTTTCCTTCTTTTTCTTTTTTTTTTTTTTTTTTTACACTCAGTCTGGCTGGGGAGTGTTGGGGTGAAAAATGTCTAGGTGTTGTTCAATGGGTTTCAGGACACATTCTGGATAGGAGAAGACGAGGGGGCATTGCACTTACTTCAGAGAGAGAGAAAAAAATTCTAATCTCTTTCTTTCAGGATTTTTCTCCACAGTAGTGCCAGATAGAAATGAAAAAAATGAAACACACATTTCATTGCAGTATAACACAAAATTCCAATGTGACGGTCGGCGTCACTGTCCTCCTTGGGAAAACATCTGCTGCTATATATTGAGGAAAATTAACTTGTTGAAAGATACAAAAAGTTTTCCTCAGACGAGGACAATGTATCGTGTCTCAGGTTGTGCATATTTGTAAACAGTCATCAAATATGAGAAAAGCATGAAGAAAGCCAGTGATGCGGTAAACAGTCACATTTCAATAATGTGGTTTCCATTTACTTTACAGTATTAATACACAACTGACCTAGAAAAATGGAAAACAAAATTCAGGTATATGTCTCTATATCAAGTAAATCGCTGACATTATTGTGTCTAGCAGACCATACAGGTAGCATGTTATTTTAATGTGACAAAACAATGCTTTTTTTAATCTGTGCACAAATACCATTGATTTGTCTCAAAACTGTGCATTTCAAATAAGTAGCGATAGAGGGCCTGATAAAAGAGAAACAAACTGCATTGCCACTTCAGTAAATCAAAATCTCCAACTGCTGACTTACTGTGGGACACTGAATATGGTTTAATGACTTCAGTATTAAAGCAGAACACACAATGACTTGAAATGTAATGAAGATTAAACAAATAAAGATAGCAGCAAAGATAGCACGCAAATGCCCATCAGGGCCCAATTAAAGTACAGTGATATAAATAATACAGATGTGAACTGCTCTAAAAGTATGAAGGTTTGGTTGCTATTGGAAACTGCCTTACAAAGGGAGTGGCTAGTATTATCCTTATCGTCTGTGAACGCTGCCGTAAATAGTCTGTACACACTCAGACATGCACAAAGGCATTAATTCATCTTGACCCAGCGTTCAGACACACAGTCCCCTTGGTGCTCTCACAGTGTAGCATAATAAAAGTGACTTGTAACCACCCAAAAAAATACATCAAAGATGGTTATCTGATGGTTTTCTTTAAAGGTTCTTGTCCCTTATCAGCACTCCCCTCAACACGTTCACACCATTTTTGAAAAAAAAAAAAAAAAAAAAAAAAAATTCTGACCTTGTGTTCACAGTAACAGGAGAGACATTTGAAACTTCAGATATTGATCAATGTTCATTTGTGTATTGTTATGTTCCTCCTGTCTGGTACAGAAGTTTGGGGTATATGTTTGATGTATAAAATGAAATGACACCATTTAAGTGGCAGTTTGCCATAGAACGATAGCAATGATAATTAATGATACTACTACTAATGATAATAATAATAATAATAATAATAATAATCACCAAAGAAATGTAGAAGAAAAACAGAAACTTTAGTCTTCAAAGAGATAAAAGGAAAAAAAAAAAAATCGATAATACGGATAAATCAAAAGAAGATGAATAAGACAGAATAATGCTCTGATAGAGAGATTGGAAGAGTCTAAACATGATTCCCCTGCCAGATTGTTCCTGGGTGATGATCTTCTCACAGAAAAGGTTCTGTTGCCTTTTGTTTTATGAGATTTACAATTTCATTATTTAACGAAAACAGCACATCAATAAGCATTTGAAGACTCATCAAACCAACGTTTATGTTTCTTCAGAGACTGGCAAACATTTTTTAATTTGTAGACACAGACAAGAAACATGTGATAGCCTTCTGATATCATCTCATCTCTCCATCTGTGACTGTTCAGTAGTTCCACTGTTGGCTGTGGCCGGACTCCTCGGGCTGTGTGCTCAGGCACTATCTTACGTCTCTTTGTCGTCTAGCAAGGCATCCTCAACTAAACCTTAAAAGTTGATCACTTTCTCATTAACTCCACACAGACCCACCAGGTGCTGACCAGCCTTGATAACGTCCCACTGCAAACATCCAGCAGTCACTGGGAGGGGGAAGGAAGAAAGAAAGAAAGAAAGAAAGAAAGAAAGAAAGAAAGAAAGAAGCAGCGATAAAGCTGTGGAGAGAAGATGGATTGAAACATTTCTCAGTGGGTGTGTGGAGTTAATTCTGTGTGGAGTATTGGAAAAATAAGAAAAGAGATGAAACATTAGGAGACAACAACTAATGCTGAAGGAGGAGATCATAAAATAAATTATGCCTAAGGTCAAACATAGCAAAGTATGGAAATGAGATTACAGAGATGTATTGGTTGGTGTGATGTGACAGTTTTAGGCCGAGCGGTCTATGATGGACAAATAACACACTTTTTTACACCAAGTTAGAGGTGAGTGATCAACAAAGTGTGAGAAAGAGACAGTCAGGAGCGTGAGAATGAGAGATGAGCTGAGAACGGACAAATGGACAGCTACAAGGCGGACAGAAAGGAAGGGGTGAAGCACACAAGGGAGGCAGATGGATGGACAGATTGGGGGAGTGTATAGCTTTTCCATGATTAACTGCATTTCCGCCCTCACAGCATCCTGTTTCTTTTTTCCTCTGCCTTACCCGTCTTCTCCTCCATTTAATGGACCTATTTCTCCAGAGTCACTAAACCTTCCTGGTCACTGAAGCTTCATAATATTATATGGATATGAGTATATATGATTTTCCTATTGTGCTCCCCTTTCCAATTTTTATGTTTATGCAACAATAACTACGACAACAACAACAATAAAAAGAGATGAAAAACCATGTCAACTCTTAAAATTACAAGGTATTGCAAGGGTACAGTTTGTGTGCTCTGCCCTTTATTAACAGCTCAAAAAAACAGGTAGTCATCAGATGTATCTATATAAATTCAACAACAAAACAGCCATCAAATTACACTTTACATATAGCATGTTCAATGAAGAGGAATACAACATGACAATGGACAGAAAGATGGATGAATGGATGGACGGACGGACGGATGAACAGATGGATAGATATGCATACATTGGTGGAATATGACAGTGGAATAAAATACATGACAAGAGAATTTATTTACATTCATTTGGATCTCTTCTCAGCATGTTTCAATGTTGATTCAATATTTAGACACATTGTGAAAAATCCTCTGTTGCTCAAAGGCATCATCGTTCGCTGATAGATTATTTGCTTCTGATTGATTCAACAGCTTAATGTAGTTTTTTTTCCTCCTTGTATGCGTTTTGCATGATATTCAATACTTTTATTTCTGCCCATATTTACTTTTCAAAAATGAGAAAATAAGAAGCCCGTTTGAGTTCAATGGAATATTCATTAAAAGGCTTTCCCTACTGCTTGGGTACACCAGTGTGATAAAATGCAAATGTGAAAGTCATACCGCATTTGTAAACTTCAAAGTTAGCCCCCCCACCCCCCAAACCTGATTTGAGAGTAAAAATATAATATGGTGGAAACCTGGCTGTTTCAACTCAGGAAAAAAAATGATGTCATATTTTTATTTTTCATGATTAGTTATTTTTATTTATTTTTTTGGATCACTTCCCACTGCGATAATGGCCAGACGGCTCCCCACCTTGATCTGTCTAACACCAGGCGTCTTCATAGATTACCTGTCTAATACGATCATGTCACAGCTGACTGTTCTCTCACATTGTTACCCAGACAGATTAACAAATACTGTTATGATTAAAAGTGTTCGGTGCATTATATTGAGATTAAATATTTGAAAAAATGTGACTCTCAACATCTGTGACCAATAAAAACTGTGTATCATGTACAAATAACACCAGATCAATGACAGAAGATTTGATTTAAAAAAAAAAAAAGAAAAAAAAAAACGTGGGTACAATACATTGTACAAATGTTCTTTGCAGAAGATACATTTGATAAATTGATCATGATGGATGGAAAGATGTATGTGTAGATAGATAGCAGGGGCGTCACTAGGTTTTCAGTTCAGAGGGGGCTTAGCCCTCAGGAGACGCACAGGATGTCAGCGAACGTAGCGCACGAGCACAAAACTCCACAAACAGCTAAGAAATACAGAAATCATTCATTATTATTTCAGGTTGTTTTTTGATACAGTACAACTACAAATAAAGGTTTGGAGAGTAAGAGTTTGTTTACAGCTGCAGTTCGCAAACTGGGGTCTGCAAGCCATAGCTTGGGGTCCGAGAAAAAATGTCAAATAAATAATAAATTAATAACCATGCTGTATCAGTAAAAAAAAACCAAAAAAAACCAAAAAACAAGAAAGTATATATCCACATGTAGGTAGCAATCCACCAATAAACAAACTAATTACTCCCACAGCTATGGACCAATAAAAACTCTGACATGACTGACACATATCCCTAAATCTGTGATCCACTACTGGCATCGCACACAGCTTGCACAGAGTCTAAACCAGCAGAATTAGAAGATATCATGACCTTTATCTGGAGTTTGGTTTCACTGAGAACAGAGACAGAAGACCAGGATGTGTGGAGAATCTTCATCTGGTAGCAATTGAAGCCATGAGGCCACCAAGTTAAAGCAGCTCCTGATCCCCAAAAACCAGAGTTCAGAGACAAAACAGAGAAAAGAGTGAGGAACACATCAGCCTAAAAACAGGAATGGTGAATTACTCCAAATTTCATTGAGTTAATTTTATTTCTACAACACAGAGCTTAAGTACTTTGGCGGGAACGTTCAAAAACAAGATCATTCATATGGCAATCATAGTTACAAATGATAAATTGTGTCTAATTAACATGAGGATTATGAGGAGTCCTTGAAGAGTGTTCTTCCCTGTAAGAGGAACCTGGATCCTAAAAGTTTGAGAACTCTGGTCAATCATGGTAAATCCAGGTTATTTGTCATTTGACTGTATCCCATGTAACCCCAACTCACGAGGCTATTGAATATTGTCTGTAATTATTAGCACAATGATATGGGACCTGAGTTTGTTTTGCACTTTTAAGATACAATTATTAAGGACACAGCAAGTGAAATTATGAATCCATCAGTCCTTCAACAGGAATGTAGTTCATAAAATAAAATCTGTCCATTTAAATCCATTTTAACCACTGTTCCTTTAAAAAAAAAAAAAAGAAAAAAGAAAAGAAACAGTAAATCAGATAAAATAAAATGAACTTTGACTCTTTTTCATTCCATAAAACTATTTACACTATTTCCACAGATCTCATGCCCTGAAATAACTGGCTTTTCTCAGTGCTACAATGATAAAGGAGCACTCATTACCTCCGCCAAGGAGGTTATGTAATCACGGTTTGTTGGCTGGTTTGTTGGCTGGTTTGTTGGTTGGTTGGTTGGTTGGTTTGTTTGTTAGCAACATTACGGAAAAAAGTTATGGACAGATTGCAATAAAACTTTGTGGAAAGGTGGGTCTTGGGCTAACTTAGAATCCATTAAATTTTGGTGATGATCCGGATCACTGTCTGGATCCAGGAATTTTTTTTTTAAAGGATTCTTTATCATTGAGAGATAGGGCAGTCTTTGCACGCTGCACGCTGCACCGCTCTGCAGCGCTCCACTCCGATCACACCCCTGATCACAATGTTGTTTTATTATATATGGTGTTCTTATTGTTGTTGGTGACTGATTTGACCTGTGGCGGAGGTCTGCGCTCTCTGAGTGCCAAATTCTAGTTGTAAAAGAGATTATTGACACCAAAAAAAGTCAATGACATGTAAAAAGGCTAACTACAAAGTAAAAACCAGCCCAAAACAGTCTTCAAACACTGAAAGCACTACATGACTGATCAGATGACACAAGAAATTACAAAAAGGCTGAAAGGACCATGGTGCCCCTGAACCTTTGAGGTAAATGCAATCACTCACCTCGGGTTGGCAGTCAGATGGTACCCATCTCTCTTGGTGCTGTATGCAGGCCATCAGGCCTTCTAGAAAAAGTGCTGGCTTGCAGCAATGGAAAAAAAGAAGAGTTGTGGTTTACACAGATGAAACATTAGGCTAAAGAATGTTTAATGTAAAGCTTGTGGGCTGAAGTCACATCTAACTGCAACGCTGTCTTTATTTCTAATAAAATGTGCAGCTATATGGTTTGAACAGTAACTATAAATAAGCCACTGCATGCATCCCATTGAACAAATACAGGTGAAATCTTTAAAAAAAAATGTCTTTGCTGTTTATAATTTTCAATGGTTGGCTTGATTTTGGAGTAAAAGTTTACTGAGTGATATTACTCATTGGCCTGACTCCTAAATTAGTATAATAATCCAGACATTTCGAATTTAATATTTTCATTACAGTAGCTGTTGTTTGTGAGGGTGGTCCATATAAACTGGACAGTACACCACATAAAATTCTCATACGGGATAAATAAACTCTTGAACTGATTAGAAGAGAAAATGACAAACTGCTGTCTTAAAACGTCCCAATATACAATCACATATTTTATGTTATCAAGCATCAACAACTGGAAAAAGATACCACAAAAATGTTTCTGATAAAAAAAAAAAAATAGAATAACACACTGACAGTGCACAGCTCCTTGGATCTGCTACAATTTGCATAACTCCAACATCTTCACACAAGATCAGTTACATCTGAGATAAAGGGGCAAAGGAGAGAGAAATAATTGGCAAAAACAACCATTTTACAACTAGACGGCAGATCTGCCAGTTTTTTTTCCACATTTGGGACAGATATATGGTGAATGAGAAAAGTGTCTGACAGAGATGAGGCAGACTGGGAAGGACATCTGGGGTCTGTTGGAGACTGACGTGGTTCCCAGCTGTCAGAGAATTCCAGCTGCTCCACCGATCTTCTCCGCGCCAAAGAGAGAGGACCATGGGAATGATTTCAATCCGCCCCAGGTCTGACTCTAGATATCGTTGCCCTATGATGACTCGCTCACTTCATATTTCCCTAATATTTAAGCTTTCAAAAGGAACAGTGTTTGGACGTTTTTCTCAGTCAAATAAATTATTATTCTGCCAAACTGATCTTTAACAGGTAGATAGATCATCAGTGTGCCAAGGTGACAGCACATCTAAACTCACAGCCTTCCATGCAATGGAGAAAACATCGGGGCCAGTGGCCCAGTTTACATGGGTGTTTTTCTCAATCTGATTGAAAACAATCATATAAAAAGGATCTGTATACATGAACGCTAAAAAAAGCAATCTATGTTCTATCTCCGTATACACAGGCACCAGCTGAAATGGATTATACTGTGTCTGTGACAGGCGCAAAAGGTGTCTTTCCCTCCACATAGGCAACTTGATGAGAATTAACACTATTAATTAATTTCTGGCAAACATGTCCGAACTGTCAGTACTGTATCTGTACATACCTCCTTTTTGCAGTTGGGTTCTAGTCCCAATTTAGAAAGTAAATGTTATTTGCAAGGTAAAGCCAAAATATACACTTCATAAAACAAGCTCGGTTGTGTTTTGAAGAAAAAGAAAAGACATGTGAGGAGAAAGGAGTCAAATGCTGATGTGTCATGCTCAAGGTGTGAGAGCTGGCAGTCTGAGTAAACAATGTCTTCATTACAGTGTGTTCTTTCCATCTGTTTACCTACTCTTTGTCATTGATCCTCTGTCCCCCTTTTTCTACCATCAGTGTGTTTAAGGAGTGTCTCTTATGTAAGTCCTTGCTTAAGCATGCACATCTGGCTCAACTGGCAGTACACCATTGTATCATGCTGACTGGAGATGACTCACTGACTTAAAAGACTTGAAAAAAAACTGAAATGTTCTGAGATAATGCATATCTGCATATGTAAATTGTATATTTTTGAAGCCAATATAGCTTGCTGTAATACAATATTCTGAAGTATTAGTAACAGATTGGAGGCATCATAATATGATTGGGAAATACCAATTACCTCCCAAGAAGTCAGCACATTTATGCCAAATTTAATCAGAGACTCTGTGGTACTGTTGCCAAATCTTAGAGTCTACACATATGTGTTTGGATTTGTGCAATTTGTGATGCATATGTATGCATACATATACACTTGCATATGTACATGCATGCATGTGTGTGCGTGTATGCCTGCTGTGCCTAATATGAATAACCAGTCACATGTTACTTGTTATTAAAGTTTGTGGTTGGATTAGGGTTAGATTTAGCTATTTGTTAATGTTTAGCAGGTGCTTGTTTATAGAGTCCCAATGTGGGAACTAAAAAAAATCAATTTCTACTACAAGGAATTTAATATTTTATTCCTTTACATGAGTAAATAATGGACAAAGGCAAGAGAAGTGTGTGTGGTTGAGTAATACAGCGTGGATATTCAGTGTAATGTTTTAGTGATGGTAACATGACTGTCTGCATGTCCTTGAGTGTCTCTTTTTATGCACTTACAGCAGAGATGAATCGGTATGTTGGAGTGAGCCAGGGACCTAATTTTTCCAAGCAAATGAGTGAATGAAGACAGATTACAAGTGTGTGAATATTTACAGTTACAAGTGTCTGCATGCAAATGAGTTGAATGTACGAGACGATGTCCTTGTGGATCACTGTGCAATGTGCAAACTCACATTTTGTAAAATAAACAAATACACATCCTGAGAAGAAATGAATAAGTCAGCAATGTGGAGCCTCAACCTTTCCTGTAAATGCTGTGATTTATTTCTGTCTGCAGTCATACAGCAGTTGGTTAAAATTGCACAAGGTGATGCTTTATCATACTTGGAATGCATGTATTTGGTTAAGCAAAAGGGTGTGTGCATGTGTGTCTGTTAAAGGGGTGCTACTTATATTTAATCCAAACCAAATTCTTTCCATCATTTTAATGTGAAACACTATCTCTATCAAATGTTCACCAGTAGCAAAAAAAAACAAAAAAACAAAAACAAAAAACAAAAAAACAGCATTTTTGACTCTGCAATAAAAGCATGAATGCACAATCATGCTTCTCCATACTCACTAACAGACTGTCAATGGAGGGGGTAGGCAGATGTATAGAACTCCAGTATTCCGGTTGGGGTGGAGGGGGTGGAGGGGGTGGTTGGGTACAAGACACCCAATGGGAGAAGCTGGCACAGATGGAGCCCCAGACTCACTGAGCAGCACTCGATGTCAGCTGCATGGCTCAAGAGAGCCCCTGGGACCTGCGAGGCCTTTGGCAGACACAAGCATTTTGTTTTTGTCAGCAATTAGTTTAATGGAGCAAAATCAAAAATCACTTCAGACCACTGTAGTTATGAAAAGAAATGACAGAGGTGGCCGTTTTTGGCCATTAACCAAGTTAAGCTGTTTGCATAAACTCAAAGTGTGACATTTAAGGCCCTTGCAGATCTTACAGGAGCATCTAAAGAGATCATTTGGAGCTGTTAATTAGGTTGTGACTACTTGACAAAGACAATTTTTACATTAGGAAGAATGGCTGCTAAAACCTTTTATTTTTTTAATTTGACACAAACTATTTATTTTTCCTGTAAAAAAATTATATTAATCTGTGATGTTTAACTTCACCTCCAAGTGAATTTGTCTGCTGGAAAGAAAAAGAAGAAAGAAATAGCTTTTGCAAGTTACAAAAATAAATGGCTCAATTGTTCTACTTGTCTGCCTTGGTGTACGTCCGTACCCCTTATCCTTCATTGAACAAGTTTGCTTCAGTGACCATGAAAACATGGAAGCAAGTAATGCTGCCAATTAGACCTCTTTCACTTCCTTTGACAAAAGAAAGCTTCAGACATGGTCCGACAGTGTGTGTCTATGTGGGACAATATGTGTGCTTGCATGTGCACACAAGGGACAGACTTCTACTTCTCGCTGATATGCTCCATACAATAAGCAGTGCAATTAAAAAAAAAAAAAAAAAAAGTATTCTTGGAGCACTTCTGCATCACAGGGAACAACATCTTTTTTCCTGATGGATTGCAAAGAGATTAAAAATGCAACATCCAAACAAGTGGAGAAAAAAAGAAAACATGAGATGCATCATTTATAATAGTGAATCCTGTGGACCTGAAAATATGCATTTTCATTTATTGTGTTGGGCATTTGATGCTTTAGATAGTTTACTGATTGCACTGATTACAACAGTTCAAAATGTTTCACGAACCCAATATCTACAATAACAACAACAACAACAACAATAATAATAATAATAATAATAATAATAATAATAATAATAATAATAATAATAATAATAATAATAATAATAACAATTATAATAATAATATAATAATTTAATAGGTTGACATTAATTTTGGCTTTGGGGTCACTTGACTGGAGCTATCCATGTCAAGATTCTGAAATGTTTGTTTGTTTTTAAGTGCTTCAACTCAATTATTTTGTAAATATTACAGTAAGAACCTTCCTTGATTCATTAAGTGAGTGCTATTATAGGAGTAGTGTGTTCATGCAGCTAAATATTACTAGATGACTGACAAATGTCACCAAGCTTGAGGGCAGCTTGCTCTGTCCGCTGCTATTTTTTTGTAAAGGTAGATACAGAATGTGAGATGTTGATGTGAAGGTTGAGGCATTTGTTTAAGTTTCAGCAGACAGAGCTTCTGCTCACAAATAACTTTTTGCATTTCTTAAAAAAAGTATACGAAAGTGTTGTTTTGTTTTGTGATATTGTTAAATTCAACAGAGGTGAGGGGCTTTTGAATAAAATGCTCCATAACTTATGGTTTCTATAGTGGAAAATATTAGATGGAGTCAGTAAGTACAGTCAGTAAGAACTGCTGTACAAGCCATGAAAAATCAGATCAGTAAAAAGCAGCATGTCTTGTTTTCTGGCTGTATCATGATCACACATTAACATGCAAATCTATGTACTCTTAAACACAACACTGCAATTTTATTAATGATCTGCTGAAAGTGTCAAACTAAGGCTTTGTAACAAATCCTCGTTATTTGAGTTATATCAACACGAAGACAAATGTGTGTGTGTGTGTGTGTGTGTGTGTGTGTGTGTGTGTGTGTGTGTGTGTATGTGTGTGCGCACGTGGGCGCGCTTATCACCAACTAATGTCAAAACTTTGTACTGAAGACAAAGGTTCTTATATGTTGTACCATTAACCACATAATTTAATGTCTCTTTATGCATAATGCTATTATTAAAAAAATAGAAAAAAAAAAACAAAAACAAGTAATACACAGACTTTCTCAGTCTGCTGCCACCATCTTAAAAATGTTTTTTTCTTTCTTTTTTTAAATAAATGTAAACCAACAACAGAACTTCTTATGCAGTCTCAGTTTGTCTTCTTTGCTTTCAGCATCTGTGTCACAACAGACATCACACAATTTCATTTCCATTAATTGACTATTTTGAAGTGGAGCGACAAGAGTTTTCCTTCATCATGTTATCAAGAAGCAGCTGCCAGCTGCAGAGCAAACTCATAATGCACTCAGCTACTTTGTGGCCTTCAGATTCTCATTGTGTTTGGCACTGCTGATCGACTGCTGATGTATAACTATCATTTTTATCAGTTGACATGGTGCATCTGGACCCTCTGTGCACTTATTCTATAGTTCCATTCTCTTGTATTGTTTTAAGGAGAATATATAAATGCATAACTTAATCAGTCATTTCAACAACCAGTAGCAAAATGCACATAACATTGACTGTTCTGAAGACATGTATACATGGATTAATAATCAGTATTACCACCTTCAACCCCATCCTCAGCTGTCACATCACAACGAACTATATCTTTCAATATTCTTTACAACTTCAGCACATTAAAATAATAAAACCACAACGAGTAAAAGTACATTGTCTGAATGTGAGGTATAATGGTGCCAACATCCTGATGAGCTGTTTGTAAAGTGACTGATAAATGTGGACTTTAATTCAGAGAGGGTTCTGTCATGTTCTTGGTAACGTAAGTGGATCTGTCTTACACTATCAATCAGATTTTTGTTCTTGGAAGACTATTCTCTCCATTTTAGATGCTGACAGCACGAGGAGAAGCTTTTAAGTGATTTCTCCAATTCTCAGTAAAAAAGAGTCACATAAGTCTGAACAGCTGCTGGATAGCAGAAAGGATTAAATTTTTGATGCAGAGTGCCGTCTGCATTGCCTGCCACTTATGGAGACATCTGAATGGCGGGTTCTGTAAAAGTAATCTGTACATTTTGTTCTCAATTTGTTAAATCAACCTTAGAAAATTTGACTACATTATCTATAAATTGACTGACTTGTTTCATTCATGTAAATCTTTAAAAGTAAAGAGAATGATTGACAGAGCTGATGAAAATGCCACGGTAAACAATGGCTACAGTCGTGGCTAAATGAGGCACTTTGCTAAAAGTGCCGGTGATAGGAATTCATCACATTTATCTTCTCAGTCAATTTAGACTGTGCATCGGTCAAATGTTGTGCTGCATTTTAACCATCAGCCTTGTCAAATGGTAAATGCTATCGTTCCATTCTTTGCCTCCATCTACTTGTTTATTTGTGCCATCTTTTTTCATTTTAATGAGTAATATCCTGAAAGAAATTATAGCCACACACAGCACAATTTAGTCTTTAGCGAGAGATAATTACCACTCTAAGGATTTTCACGTCTGACTGTCTGAGAGGACTCTAATTGTTTTTGACTTTTTTTTTTTTTTTTTTTTTTGAATTGCAGCACATTAACACATCTGTACTTGTCACACTAAGAGTAGCTGGTTCGTAATGAAGTGGAAGGCAGATTGCACATGACTTCTACTGTAGGAGGATATATGGGTAATTAGCAAAGACAAGTAATGCAAGAATTAATGACAGCTCAATCGCATTGCTATGAAGGCAACCTGAACTTTCCGCTGTTTTAATAGCTCCCTTTACTTTATGTTGCATTTCCTTTACATAGGTGCTAGTACAGTACATTTCATGTGTCGATAGAATTGCTCAGTCATCAAGCTCCTTGGATCGAGCTCTACTCAGCAGCAATAAATTAATCAAATCTGCAAAAACTGTAAGATCATATGACTTGGGGTGGGACAACCATTTCTGTGTATGGGTGCTTAAGCGATTTGTATCTGGCTGAGTTTTCTGCGGTACACCAGCTCTCTCCAAACGCACACTTGTGAGTTGATTAAAGTTTCTAACTTGATGCTATCAGTGAGTTCTGGATGGGATAGTAGCAACATGGTCTGAGTTCTCTTATTCTAATGCTGATGAAGCAGTTGCAGAAGATGGATGGATGGATGGATGGATGGATGGATGGATGGATGTGTGTCTGCTCTCATTCGTACACTAAACTGCTGCTAATTTGCTATTTTCTGTGTTGCAGTCATTAGCAAGATGAATGATTAAAGGGTCAACAAAAAAAATTGCAACAGAAAAAGGAAGAGATTACTATAGCAGCACTTTACTCATTTTAATCTGCTTTTAGCTTTCAGTAAGCTGTAAAAAAAAAAAAAAAAAAAAAAGAGTAAATCAGTCCATACAGTACATAGGGGAATTCTCATCTAAAGGTATTATCTAGACAATTACTGTTAAGGTAATTTTAAAGTAGGAGAAACAAAGAACAAAGACAGATAACTGATGACTTGCTGAGGATGAGTTATAAACCAGACAGAACGTTTGTCTCTCTGTAATTCCGAGGACGCTGACATTTTGAAACTCTGCTATAATTTGGTATTGTGGCCAACACTGAGGCCAGTTTCATCTGAAGTATCGTGACCTAATATGCTCTAGAAAGAATATGTTCAAAGAAACCGAATACTATCATCACAATAAAAAAAGGACGTAAACACCTTTTTCTATCAGTTGTAAGTTTTGCAGAACAAGCAGATCAAATAAATGTAGATGTCAGCGCAGCAAAAATAATGACAGATGATAGTCAGTAAATATCTTTATATATGAACACATATCTATTACTGCCACTAAAAACTCACTATTGTATGTTAAAGTTACTGTGATTCTGTCCCTAAAACCATAGTGAGCACTGGTCTATTTTGTTTTCAAAACAAATAGATTTTAATCCAAGCAGTCGCATGCAGCAATCCCGTTTTTACACATATTTACTACATTTTTAATCTTACACATATCTTTTATGTCCACCCTATATTGCCTTTTCGCCCCCTTTCATCTTCTTTCATGCACACATTGCTTCCATCTCTGGAGTGGGTCATTTACTTCTCGCTCTTTGGCTGCAGCCGCAGTCAAACAGTGAGAAATGGTTAATCTGTGTAACATTCTGTGCTCCCCCTGCACACTTACAGTGTGTGTTCTGTCACCCGAAGAGAAAATACTCACTATATTTATAAAGCTTTTATCATTCTCAGAGATGCAGATATAAGAATAAGTAATGATGTCTGCAGCTACCCCCCCACCTCCCCCGAGACTTCAGATCTATAGCATAAGCTTTTATTATAGGGAAATGAAAACATGATATGAAGCAATATTTTGAGCAGTGCATGAAGACCAATTATTCATTGCATAAGTAGTATTCACTGGAAAATGGATCAAATCTGTTGAATGCCGGCAAACATAATTCAGAGGTAATTATAAAATTGCCAGTTTTTCTGTCCTAGTCTGGAGACAGAATGATGAATAACATACATGACACAGTTTCAAATTGTGTGTACAGAACAAGGCTACAGTAAACACAATTTACATCCTTTTTTCTCAGCAAGCAGGATTTACTGGGTTAGTTTATAATTGAGTCTAGTGGTGCATGAACTTTCTACAGCTGCAGTCTGTCCAGGCACGGCTTTCTGTCTCTCTGCAGGCCACAGCTTTCTTCGGTCGACTCTGCCACACACTGGAGCAGTCACTGTATGCTGGAGATCCTGATATAAACAAAAAGTAATTATTAATGCAGTAGTTGGAGGTTGTTGGCAAGATCTCTACATGGTTCAGTGAACAACACACTGTCCTTCAAAACAACATTTGCTTCATTTCAGGGGCAATTATTTCAACTTTGAGTCTTGCCATAGAACCTACCACCCTATAATAAATCAGCAGAGTTTAAATTTGATATTATTCAGTGATTTCTAGAGTACTTTTCTAATTGTCATTAAGAATTTCAAATTTATGCCTCAGCTAATGTGTCAATTAAAAGAATAATAATAATAATAATAATAATGAACACATGGGGATAATGTCCTCATTTAAGGGAATGTGTGTTCTACTTTGAGTTTCCTGCTAAGCTCTGCAAAGTTGAAATTGTGGATTAGCGACACTTTAAGACTCACCAGCCAGCACAGTCACCACATGGCTACACAGTGAATGTGTCCATGTTTTCATTGCCTGCAAAGGTCTGCTTGGATGATGAGATTCATGGTGCGCAGAAGCCCACAGATACTGGTGGTGTGGTGACAGACCCTGACTGTCAGTTGCTGGTAAAGCCCGAAGTGGAAAGCAAAGACAGGAAAAGATGGAAGCGCCAACAGTTTACATAATAAAACAGAGTTTGTGTAACACTTCTGTTTTCAGTTTGTTTGCCATCATTTCTCAGTTTTCCACTCTTCATTGGAAAATTATCATTATTTTATTTCTAGCATCTGCAAACATCGCTTCCAGTGTTTTCTGTTCATAGTATCTTGTCAGCTCCACTTTGTTCATGGTTCTACTTTGTGCAGTGTTGTCTGGCCATCTGGCCTGGTCATGTCTTTTACTTCTATTGACTTTGATATTCTTTCACACCAACAGGTGTGTGAATGAGAAAACCTTTTTTTTTTAAGTTTCAGCAACTCCGTTGTCAATCGTCATCCAGAATGCAATGACACAAAAATAAGGATAATATAAAAGTGAATTAAATATTGTTAGTCTTTAATATTTGTTGAAATGAGAAAAACTGAGTTTAGTTACTTCATTCATTTTTTTTTTCATTTGATCAGACACTTTACTGCTTGCTTTCTGCTTTTGTGATGCTTCACCAATAGATCTTTGACCCTTTGAGACTCATTCAAAGAGTTTTATTTTTCTGAAGTGGAGAAAAATTGTCTAGTAGCATCAGAATTGTACTAACAGTTAGACAGGATGATGTGAGTTCATGGACGTCTGCAATTGCTATTGAACCACCACACAAAAGTGTGCATGAAGAGTGTGCTGCAAACAGTCCTTCTGTTAAGTAAAACTGCTCCTAGCAGGTCTCTCTGAAACTTTAGGAGAGGGAAAGTAAAAAAAAAAGAAAGAAAAGAAAATATGAAGGCAGAGTCCTGAAAATTCCCTTTCCATGTTAGCAGTCTACCATACAGATAGCATCTTTCATTAACTTTTATTAACTCATTAACTCTTTCTTTCATTAACATCTGTACTTTAGTATTTAACAGGACAATGGTCAGCAGGGCGACTGTGCCCCCAAAACACAAATAGATTGGTGCATTCTAAACAGGACCTGTGTCCCTCTGAAATGAACCAGTTTGGATCAGTCTATTTACAGACTTTGATATTCTGTGGCTTGTAATTTCTAATTTTGATGGAAAAAAATCAGAACACTGATTTAATAGTGGATGATACCTTGATATGTAGATTTGCTGTTCTATCAGTGATCCTGGGGTCATTGGTGATCCTGAAAGCAATGCAACGCTGCTATAAACTGACTGTAATAAGCCCTTTAGATGCTTATCATTGCATCAGGGTAACATTAGATGTCATTATAATTAACATTAGATTTTTATCTAATTATTTTAATGATTACAACAACATTTCAGTGATTCAAACTGAACGTTATCCTTCATCGTTATCTTTTTTGTTTTGCTTAAAATTGATCTAAGATATTGTTGCATATTTGGACATCTGTTGTTTTGCTGAGTTCATCAACTCATGCAATCCATATTTTCATTCAAAAAAAATGTGAGAAAAGATGGGATGATATACAAGTTTGAGGAACATGATCAACTTTGAAATCAAATGCTGCACCTGCTTTCAGCTCGGCAGCTTGCTGACTGTGGTGCATCACTCGACATTCACAGTGGTATGCAGAGGGAAACAGTGAATGAGTCGGACCACTTTTTGATTTACTGTTTCAAGCCCAATACAGGTCCACTTTGTCCATGGTGACGGTAATCATGCAACATGACAGCAGCAGTTTAATTTTCACTGTCACATATTATTCGTCCATGAACTGTTTGAATAAATGTGCAAGTTAAAGGTGTTGTAGGCAGGATTCGGCATCTCCGCCATCTTGTTTAGGTTTACCTAAGCAAGATGGCGACTTGACCCATCTAAGATGGTGATTTGAAACCCAGCACAGCCAATCCTGTCCTGTTTTCTCTGACATCACGCCCTTACATAAGTTAAGCCCCTCCCACAAGAACATGCGAAGAACGCCCCTCAACCAATCACGCTTAGAGCCTCAGGAGCTCTTCTGATTGGTCAAAGATACCTGGAGCTGTGGAGATTCCTTTTCAGCTCAGAACAGAGACAGATGGAAACGCTGCGCCCTCGCGGTAGTGCAATTATACTCCCAAAGGATTATCAATGGGTACTCTAACATTTAATCCAAAGAAAACACAGAAAAATTAGCATTGACTAGCAAAATCCTGCCTACAGCACCTTTAAATTACCACTCACCTATGTCACTAAGTTAACAGCTGAAGATAATTTTTAGCCTCATAAAGACAAAAACATTTCTGATCTGTAACAGCTTGACATTGACACCCCCTGTGTCTTCATATTCAATAGTCTTAGAAACACAAAACGAGTCTAAAGAGAAAAGTAAGAGTTGAACCAAAGTTACTGCAGGACATTTACAAAGCTCAGCAAATTCTCACTATGGCCCACATTAATTTGTTATCTTCCTATATCACAACTGCAAGTCACTAAAATGTGCCTCTGTCTTTCTGGTCTATGTCCCTTCCTGCAGAATCTCTGAAGTTTATGATCTGTGTCTCCTTCACCCTTCAAGCCTGCAGCCAGTGGATTAGCTTAATGTCTGAAATCAACTTGTTTGTTGTTGCTCTCTGCCTGCGTCATCTCTCTTGCTATCCCATAAACCCACATTGTACAAAAGTATGATCTCCAGCTTTGCTGTGTCAGCAAGTTCTTTCTGCTAAAAGGGAGGTTTTTCTCTCCAATGTCATCAATTACTGACTTCTTCTTTCTCTTTTTTGATAAAGAATGGACGTACTATAACTGGCACTCTGTCAAAACGACATTTTCTGTGTACATGAATGCATGTTTCTCTGTGTACGAAGAGGGAAGCCTCCAAGTGCCATTGAGTCTTTGAGGGTGGTAGCCTGCTAAAAGGTTGACAATCTTCTATTTTCTCTAAGCCACTGAGCAGGTTATAGAGTGGGAGAATGTGATTGTATTTATTTATTTGTTTGTTTGTTTGTTTTTTAAGGAAAACAGGTCCCACTAATATATTTGCCACATTTGGCAGCATCATCCTGCAACACTTTCTCTCTTTGTTACTGGCTTCCTCTGTTCCCCATGACCTCTTCCTACTGTCTGTCCTCAATGATGTGGGATACCTTTATAGACGGTGTGAATGGACCAGACCAACTGGATAAATGTGAATAAAAGGGATGAGTGACAGAGGAGTCACTCGGATGGTGTAACTCATCTGATGTACTGACAAACATGACTGTGTATCAAACACAGACTGTGGAATATGTACTTTAAAAAATATAAACTATAAGCACAAATGCTGCATTTACTGTAATTAATAATTATCTACATAGTTAATTAAGATCAGTCTAAATTTGGAGAAGCTCAATGAGAATCCTTCTTGTTGTTCTGGGAACTGCAGTTTACATTGCGAATGTAAAATCAACAAATGTGTCCTCCATCAAACAAAGACCCAAACCTACATTTTGCACGTATTAATCTGATTGTACTGTCATTTTTTTTTTTTTTTTTTTTTTTTTTTTTTACCTAATTACACTCTGCTCATAGTGCATGTTGAGTTACAATAAATAATTCATGCTTTTCTAATCCATGTCTGGTCTGCTTCTGAGTGTGAGGTCCAACAATACTAAAAGGTCTGGAGCAAAGTTGCTCTTTCTCTTCATTTTCAATTGGAATCATTTCATTATTTCAGCAGTAAGGTTGACATTAGTAAGAGCAGAAAAAAAAGTCCATCAATAGTCCTAAGTGTTTTTGATGACTCTCTCCCTCCCTGAAAGGTTACTGTGGTACTGACAAGTCGTCCACAACAGCAGCCGTCAGAGCAACGTCAACAACGGAAGGGTGACTTTTGCTTTTATGTTATATTTTGTTCTGTTTTTAGTGCTTTGTTTCTACTCTAAGACTCATTCTTTAGATTACATTTTAACTGCAAGAACTGTTTTCTAGTTAAAATGACAGCTTAGAAGATAACTTTATTCAATTCAGCTTTATTTATAAACTGCCAATTACAACATAGTCATTTCGAGACACTTTTACAGAGCAAACCCAACAGATCCAACATGAAACTTTCCTTGCAGATGCTAAAGAGGAGCCTTCTTTAAACACCTAATACACTGTATGTAAATGCTAAAGCTTTTCTTTGGCCTGCAGACAAACTTGTACAGATTAAGAGTATTTCAAGAGACTCTCATTTCTTGGGGCTATCTGGTGAAATGCCCAAAGCACGTCCTTTGCCCTGCCCTAAAATCTACACTTATATGCATCACTTCGTTTTAATTTTAATTGCCTGGCCCTAAAATATTTTTATCTATTAATAATAATAGTAATAATAATAATAATAATAGTAATAATAATAATAATAATAATAGTGAATCCCTAAAGGATCATCTTTAAAATGAAACTGTAATAAGCAAGATTTAAATTGGAATACGAACTGAAATTACTAAAAAATTGTTGCAGCAACTGACACTCCTCGTTTTATTTTTTCTGTCTGTGTATATATTTCTAGTTTGCTTTGTTTGGAAAAAAATAATTTATCTTTCCTCTGAAATTACATGTGTATGACTTCCTCCTCCATTGGCTTGGACACTGATACAATTATTTGTCATGTTTTCTTAAAACATCTTCTTCTTTAATGTAATTTGAAAACTATATGATAGAGTCCTAAGCAGCTCTAAAATTGAGCATGGTCACAGAATGATGGCTGGCATGTATATAAAATGAAGAACATTCACTTCAAATAAAAACAAATGGGAGTCTGCACATTTGATGTGTAACACAAGGTTTGAAAACACAGGGTTTGAAAACCCTAACCGAGCCCTGTTTTCTCTTGACAAAACCAAAAATAAATTAATTTAAATCCAATTTTAACGAAATGTGTTTTGAAAAACAATGAAGAAACTTTTTTTTTTTAATTGCAATTATTGAACTATCACCTTTATGGAAAGCTTTCAAATGGTTATATGGAGTGAATACTTTAAAATAAAGATACAATGTGGTGGAATAAAAGTCACTGTCAGACTGCTCTCACTGGCTTAGCCTGAAAAATTACTGATTTCAGGCTTTTGCATCTACCTGCTGTTGAAGTGAAGTGAAAAAATGTCTGGACTTATTTTACACTGTTTGGAAAATGGATGTGCTGCTGAGGGGTGTCTTGATGCATCTTGATGAAATGAAATGATTCTTGCCAAGTCTGCAGAGATAGCTATCTATTGATAAGGTAATTAAAATCACAGCAATAATCTAAGACTGACTCACCACCTTTGATTTCCCATTTCCATGACTTTATTTGAGTCGCATAACTTATTTCAATCGTCTGTGTCACTCCGTCCTACCTTTTCATTCATATTTTGGAACATCTGCTAAAATGCTGAATCTGAAATGTTCTTCAGAAGAAAATTACTTATTTTCTCAGTCTATAAAATCTATTGAAACTTTCTTCCAGGGTTTTCTCAACCCTGGCAGTGGTGGTGAGTATCCTCATTGCATGGAAAACATCGTGGAGTCACTTTCTGACTTTTACTTTTAAAAAGGTCACTTATTTATCTGTATTTAATTCACAGCTAGCTTCATGCTTTTTTGCAAAAATTGAGGCACAGTCATACCAATGTCCAGTTTTTTATTTTGCAATGAAATTACCAAATTTAGATTTTAATTTCTAAAAATGTAGAAAATGATTGCAGATCAGAGACTGAATAGTTCATTATCAATGTTATGGTGTTATATAGGATGACATTTAAATGAATCAAGCAGGTTATATCTTTACAATTTATTTGTGTGAGTTCACAGCAGAAACACTGAGGCCAGTTGTACTCACTGGACATGTTATCCCCTGAGGCTGGTTTGGCGACACTTCAATAAAATAATAGCAGCAACAGATTATTTGTTTGGAACACAGGTGCCATGAGGGTTGGAGGTAAAATTAACATAACGTGGAGCTTAAAATATTGGTCTTTTATTGATGAAACAGCTCTGAACAACCAATAACATTTGTTATTTCAAGGGCTTGAAAATCATTGTATTATCTAAACAGACGCACACCTGCGACCATGACTCTATTCCTCTTACCCACTAGGGATTTGTCCAGCAGCTCAAATGTATTGGGGTTGCAGGAGCAGAAGCAGATGCAGGTTTATCATCAAGTCAGGAATGGAGCTGTATTTTACATAGTAGACCTGTATCAGGGATGGCAGTTTTATTTGTTGTTAATAATGTTTCAAATGTTTGATCAGATTACTACAGCTTTACTTGAATAGGTGTTTAGAAGTGCTGAAGCACAACACGTCAGCGCACTGAATGCATGCATGGTGAAGTAAAGGAAATAGAACTCGTACATGTGAAATGAGGAGCGGAACTGTTAAAACACTGAACTTTTCCAAAAACATGGAGTCTTTTCAGCATGGGCTTGGTATTACTAATTTTAATTAACTGTTAAATTTTCAGGTCATGTTTAAACTGACAGTTTATCAAAAACAATGTGCTGTAAAATAAGTGTTAGATTTTGTCTGATTCTCTTAAACGATCACACACATCGTTTTGGCTTACTCTCAGCCATGGACAACAAACAAGGAGCTGTTTGTAATGTGCATGTGAAGTGTATTTTTACCTGAAATTTTGATTCTGTTTGTGCATAGTGGTATTGTGAGGCACTGTGGCTTGCATCTATATCTGAAAGATGCTCTCCAAATCATGTTAAAGATCAAGTAGAGGTATAGAGGCCTACCTGAACGTGTGGGCTTTCTGCGTATTCAGGGTCTGAAATGACTTGAAGGACTCTTCGATCATTCATTTTCATATCATAGTCACGCTTATGTTTTCACTTGTGTGCATTGGAGTACCCTTGCTACTGTTAATAAGCCACACCAAAAATTCTAAGAATCTATACAAAGCTCCTTGATCTGATCCATTGCTAGAAATAGCTCAACTCCAAAGGCAGGGATGCTGGCAGAACTTGCTTGTTTTGTTCATTGACATTCCCCAAACAAAAGCTGAAAAAGAAGCCTGTCTTCTTAAAGGGGAGAAACAAAGTATGAGGATATCTTCCAAGAGGTGCCAGAGGGATCTGTCTCTCTTTCCTTTCCATCTCCCTGCCATGACCGGGAGGGGGTTTTCTGAGGAAAACAACGGCGCTGTGAACAGCGAGTGCATTGAGCGCTAGAGGCCAAACGGAGGAGGAAGCAACACTTAATGTAAGGGAATGGATTAGAGAGGCTGATTATGCCTCTGAGGTGAGAGCAGAATAAAGTGAAAGAGAGGAAAAACTGGAGTGAACAAGACTGAATTTGTTTGAATGTGAGCATGCTCGCATTTCCAGGAGGCCTAGAAATGACTATGTGCAGATTTTATGAATTTTTCAAAGTGTTTATTCACAGGTTGATGTGTGTGTGTGTGTGTGTGTGTGTGTGTGTGTGTGTGTGTGTGTGTGTGTGTGTGTGTGTGTGTGAGTGTGTGTGTGTGTGTGTGTTTTCAAGTAATACACTATTGGATTTGGTACACTTTCTACATTAAGTGTATTTGAAATCCTTACAGTGTACAGTGAGTGTGTTCAAAGATTAATATAACTGCATATGTTGTATGTGAGGCTGCGCAGTGATTAGTGATCTTGCCTCACGACAAGAAGGTCCTGGTTTCAAGTACCGGCCTTTCTGTAGAGTTTGCATGTTCTCCCGTGTGTGTGTGGGTTCTCTCCTGGTTCTCTATGGCTTCCTCCCAAATCATGCATGTCAGGCTAATTGGTGACCCTAAATTGGCCTTAGGTGTGAATGTGTTTGTGAATGGTTGTCTGTCCATATGTGTCAGCCCAGCTGGGATTTGAACACAGGGCCTTCTTTCTGTGAGGCAAGAACGCTAATCACTGCGTCACCTGCATAAACATTATATAGCACAGGAATTATTAGTGTCACGTAGAAGATCAAGCATTCATAAGTATGATGTCGATGTGAACATGTGAGAGTGTGCATATTTAGGTTTTTTTAAGAATGGAAATTTAGCTGTTGGTAAGGAAGGATTTTTCAACTTGTCTTCCAAAATAACCTTTTTGTCTTGTGTAATACTGAAAAGGTAGATACGTCTCTCCTGAGAGGCTCCGTATACAGACTTGTCCCAGATCTCAAGACTCCACTTTTAATGTATCACTGACACAACCAAACAGGAGCACAGAATGCATTTTTTCTTAGGTGAAATCCTTGAAAAAGTTGTATACAAACAGTTATTGAAATGCAAATGCAAAGCAATCAGGCTGTAGATCACATCACAGCAGTGAAACAGCTTGAGGCAAAGTAGTCAAGAACCCTAAACAAACAAATGATAAGAAGCTGTTAGTTCTTGTATTACTTGGACATAAAATCCAAATTCAGAGCCTATGAGACCAGTAGCTCATCAGATTTTATATCAAAGTGGTTTCAAGTCTGACTTCAAAGATATGAGTGGGCTGGCGCGGTTGGGATTGAGGATGTAGTGGGGTGGGGTGGGAGTGGAGGGTGGAGGGTGCAGGGTGATATCAGCTGACAAATGAAATCACAAACAGGGCTTTATTGCAATGGTCAGTGACCAAATGCATAGCCATCATAAAGCATGCATTGGAGATTAAGGTAACCACTAATCAACGAAAACAAAACACAAGGCTGTAAGAAATCAAATTTCTTCAAAATGTCTTTCAGTGTGAATTTCAAGTATGTCGCAGTATTAGCAGGAAATCGCGAGATGTATCTGTGTATCTATGTATCTGTGCTGCTGTATGCTGCTGTATGGGTCTCAGTACAGAGGGGGGCGGAGCATTCTCGACAGGTCCTTATGATAGTAATTTTACCATTCAAACAATACCTCATCCTACCATCAAACAACACACTAATGCTCACTTGTATTGAGCCAAGCAAACCTATATGCCTCAGAAAGGAGAATAAAGTCACAAACCAGTTCACAAACTTGTTCTGAAGAACAAATACACATATGCACGCACACACGCACACACACACACACACACACACACACACACACACATACAAATGCAGCCTGGCTAGTGTCAATCTCAGAGCGTCCGCTGTCCATGGTGCTGAAAGCTCAGATAAAAAGTCACGGGTTGCATCTGTACTATCTTTCATACAGCTTAAATTTAAAATGAATGCAGCTGGTCTAAAATTACACAATTTATTCAGACAGATATAGACACAGCTATCTATATCTTTTGGAATTCACGTACAGTATATTAGAAAAAAAAAATAGACTCAGCGGTCTCTTGTACACAAGGCACATTCAAATAGCCAGGTTTTTAAAGGGATACTTCAACATTTTGGCAAATTGGCCCATTTAGCACAATTCCTTAGTCATTTGGAACAGCATACTTACTGTTTTTGTGAGGGCGAGCTATTGTTTATTCAGAGGTGAGTCAGGGAAGGTTTTCGGGACGGACACAATGGAAGTGGATGGTATTTTTGCTTCCCCTCGTCAAACTCATCAAATACAAAATCCAACAACCCTAAAACACTTTGGTGGACACGCTATAATCCGCACATTCACTATGCTGTGGAACACCAACAAATATTATTGTAGCGTTACAACACTGAAGCAAATACTGGGAACTACTTTTTCTTTTGAAATCACTACACCCAGACGCCATATTTAGTAAGTAGTTCCGTCTTAGCAATCTTCGCATAAAGAACTCAATCTGGTAATTTTGCATTAATATTTCACAGCGTAGTGAATGTGCGGATTATAGCGTGTCCACCAAAGTGTTTTGGGGTTGTTGGATTTTGTATTTGATGAGTTTGACGAGGGGAAGAAAAAATACCATTCACTTCCTTTGTGTCCGTCCCAAAAACCTTCCCTGACTCACCTCTGAATAAACAATAGCTCACCCTCACAAAAAAAGTAAGTGTGCTGTTCCAAATGACTAAAGAATTGCGCTAAATGGGCCAATTTGCCAAAATGTTGAAGTATCCCTTTAAGACCGCAGCATTCTGATAAAGATAATATTTTTGAAGGTTTCACTGACTCACCAGTGGCTCTGATGTTAGGTTTTGGGTAATACCGCTAGCGGCTAGCATAGTGTTTAGCATACTGTTTAACTTCCCGCCAAAGAGTTCAGATCAAGTGCAAAGAAAAAAGTCGTTCATGCCGCACAGTCAATCAGCTTACAGCTTACATCAGGCTTACAGCTCTGATGTATTCATGGACAGTCCGTAATGTAAGAATTGGCAAATTGGAGCCCACACTCATATGCGCATACCTTCTCGCATACACTGCACATTTTATTATAAACATTTATTTCCCATTAAATGTGAACGCATCACATGAAACGGGGCCCTATGACCTTGTGGGCCCTGAGGCGACCGCCCCCCTTGCCCCCACTCTGGCTCCGCTACGGTTCAGCAGGTTGGGGGTGGCCAACTCCAGCAAAAACAGCATCTTGAAATGTAGTCATTCTTTTCAAATTATTTCTGAAGTGTCAGTAAGTTGAGTTTGCCCCTGGGACTTTCACCTCAACAGGGAGTCACTCATTCAGTTTTACATGTGCTCCAATCTTTCATCTAAAAGAAATTCAACAAGTTTAAACCAACTTGTTAGTAGATGAATGTAGAATATATTGAATATTTGTAGTTTTTGTACAAATTCACTTGGAGCATTTTCTCCTAAAATACTTGTGTCAAGACCTCCCATTTGATAATTAAATTCAACCAATGACAGATAACTAAATTTACCATTACTGAGGAATATTCTACCTGTTCAGTGGCTGCACCGCCGTCATGACATGCAGTTTCTCAGGTCTTGAGATTATAGTATTTGTCCTTTCCAGAAATAGATTGAGAAGTGGTATATAATATTAGAAATTATGGAAGGACTTCCTATAATATTCATCCTGAAGAAGTGCAATCCATGTATTGTGATATCCATGATAAAGCTAATCTTCAAACATTGCTGCTTTCTTAGTCCTTCACAGACACTTAAACAGGTCTCACACAAAAAAGTTTGTACGCATAACCTTCCTGGTATAGTTGTATGTGAGGAAATGTATAGGTACATATCGAAATATATACAAATATAACCGTTATCAAATATATTCTGCTCACATCACTATGTTTCTCTTTGTGTATGAAAATGTTTTTGAAGTATTACTACTATAAAATGGCAATAGATTTTATTTGTGTTCTTTGCATTGACACAAATGTCTCCTTTGTATCTCTTGCTAAAGATGCTGCCGTGTGACCACGATTCTCAGAACTACAGCATTATGTTACCCACTCACATTGTAAAGTAGTCAAGTCATGAGGCTGCCTTGTCCTTACTAAACAGTAAAAATGTGTAAGACTTGACTTTCCTTCTGGACTTTGACTTCTCTCACCATCTGCCATTGCAATAAATTCTCAAAAGCTTTTAGTCTGTTTGTGTCAGCCACACAGTATAATTCCTTCCAATCTGACCCAGTGGCACACAGTCAAAATGCCATGTAGAGGCAGAGAGAGGGCACCAATTTGCTAAGTGATGTTCTTGTTTGTCTGTTGTTTCAGTAAGTCATCACCGCAACGATTCAAAAATCAATATGGTTATGACTTATTGATGCTGAAGTTACAGGTTGCACTACACTTAAGTTACAGTACATAGAACTTAAGCGGATGTTAAAGGTGACAGCTTTGAGCAATGTAGGTTATCACTTGCAAATAAATATGGATTTTAATGCCAGTGTAGTCGCTGAATGCATACACAGGCTTTAACACAAGGAACAAGCAAAGCTCAGTAGTATCCAAATCACCAGTAACCATTTTTTTTGATCAGTGAGCACTTTTTTCATAATTCACTCTACTTCACATCATGAACTATATGCACAGTTTAGTTATGAACAATACATTATTTTATTAAACACGTAAACAGCGGTCCATGCGTTGAGGACATCATGATACGTGCACCACTGGATCACATCCAGAGAGTTACACAGTCACCCCCTCAGATTTAGAGGTGTTGTGTGCTACTTATTAAAAAAAAAAAAATCCTCTGTAAAAGTCTGACTGTCCCTATTCAAGTATTTTGAAGGACGTCTTTGACGTGGGGCAGTAATCACACACTTTTATAAAGCGCAGTTCAGAAGAGCACTTGTGTTAACTATGAGTAACTGTAATTACATTTCTTATGAAAACAGTTTTCATGTAATTTACATGACAGTCAGACATTTCTTTCATTATGTTTTAGGTTGTGTTGTTTTCTTCTCAACTATGGAATGAACATTTTGATGTGCATTTCTGTACTTTCAACACTTAGATATGGCAGAAATGTAAAATATTTAATTTAATTGTTAAAACAATCACAGTTTTTCTTTTCAGATTTTTTTAGATGTCTGGACAGTAGAGGTATATGAAATCCGTTTTATTTTTTCCCCAAATCCGTTTTATTTTTTCCCAAATTCCGTTTTTTCCGTTTAAATATTTCTGAATTTGGTATTTTGTTTTTTATGCTCATTTTTACCTTAAAAAAAGGTGTCTGGTAAGTGGAAATGAATAAATGTCCACAATTTAATAGAATATAACAGTCCATTTGATGTTTAAAGTCCTGCAACAAAGAAATACTTTTCAATTAGTCGCATGCGTCTTTGCGAGTCCAGTCCACGGTATGTTAACAGTATTTACAAAAAAGCTTTTCCCCTGAGGCATAAAAGTCCGTGTACTGTTCTTCTCTGTATTTAGCGCTTAGCGTGGAGTTTCATAACTTTTTTGAACGTGTGAGAGGGGAGGGAGCAGCTCGCTTGGACATCGTGTTGTTGCGTCGCGTTTCGTCGCGGCTGGAACGCGCGTTCACATTTGTTTTCAATTGTATTTTGACGCAAAATTGCGGAAAGCATTTGGCGTTGTGAACGCAGCTTTAGCATGTTAGCAGCGCTGTGGAAGTGACGTACACGTTGCAGCAGCTCGGGCGGTCCCCCCGGCATGTTTGCTTTGCACTATAAGGTTCCATTTTCTCCCGAAAACTGAATTTCAGACCAGATTAGGACGAATTCCGCAATATTCTGCGTTTTATTCCAATTCCGTTTTTATTGGTCATTTCCGCGATTCCGTCCGCGATTCCGTTAACACCGATTTCATATGGCTCTACTGGACATTTTATGTATGTTGGTATTTGCTGACATATCGCATCGTCCTGTTGAATATGAGAATAGACCTCAACTATATGTACAAGATCCATATGTACATACATATATCCATTGTATATGTATATATAAGATCCATCCTAATTCTTCTCGCTTTATCCAGCCCTCAGGAGGTTTGTGCTGATGCCTGCTAGATGAAAACCACCTCATGATCTGGAGAGTGAGATGGACGATCCCCTGCTGCTACACATGAATAACATACAAATCCTAAGAGCAAAAACACTCTAATGTTCAACTCAAACAGGAGACACTTTTGCTGTGACAGGGTTAACAGCATAATTATGCACTGTGTTAACACCATCTCAAAAAGTGTTTGATTCAACATAGAAAAATAAATCAACTCATATCCTTTTCGTAGAGTTGATTGATTATTCTCAAAATGTGTCTATGAAAAATTTGAAAACCTTAAGCCCCCGGCCCAATGCATTCACGCACACACTCCACCACCACCATTGGGAAGTGTAATGCCCAAATTAAATCATGGAAATCTCGACGTAGAAGTGAGTATAGTAACAAAGGTGTGTGACAGTCTGTCTCGACAATGAAACTTTTTTTAAATGTTTTATGCGAAGACCGTTGCAATGAGCAATGACAGTTTCTGCTGAATTTTGTTAATCAAGTTACAATCTTTACTTTTTTCTTTACTCCTTTTGTTAGTCAAATTCAGATAATCACATATCCAATCATATTAATGCCAAACTTTATAACATCTCTGTGTTTCTAAATATTAAATTTTAGTACTGATAAGTAACATATGTCAGAATGTATCCAGGTTAAAACCCAAATCAGAGAAAGTTTATGAATATCTTTATGTTTCCTTGAAACATTCACTGGCTGGACCTCACAATTATAATACAGAAATGTCTCCTCTCTTTTTGCCGGGCTTTCTCGTTTTTTCATCTTATGCATCAACAAAGATCGGCCACTACCTCAAGCATGCCTTTATTGCTTTATGAAAACTAATATTGTTTGCACAAGATACTGTAATGACTTTCATTCGCACTGACATGATGTTGCCTCCCTTTTTCTGCATTTTCATCAAAATATTCACCGCCTCTGACGGGAATGCAAATGATTTCATTGGTAAATCAGATATATCTGCTGATAGAAAAAAAAACTAAACCTTTCCATACTTCCTGACTGTGTTATTTAAAAATGCATTATCTTCAGCCATGTTAATGTTTAATAGCCAGAGGAAGAAAATAATTTCCAACTGTAGTGGTTCTTGAAAATAAAGCTTATACGGTGTCATAGGGCCATGCACTGTGTGTGAACTGATGTTGACTTCAGGATGGCGCAATGGTTCATCCCCTGAATGCAAACCCACAATCACAGTTATGATAGAATTCTTGAGGAGACTTGGAAGAAAAAAAAAGGATACAGGCAGCTTTAATTGAGCAACTTTCAAGATGAACGTTTGATCCTTATGGACAAAACAATACAGAAGTGTTTGCCGTACGTATGCATGGGTGCTAGCCAGCTCTCAATTGCGAACCTGGGAATAATTGGATTTACTCCACCACTCATTCTATAGTCTTCACTATCAATTTAAAGATCTCATAAAACAAGATGTTATAAAAAATGGAGGCCAATGCTGCACTGTATAGTAAAGGGAGCACTTTTAATGTATTAAGAGTGTGTAAAAATGCTACATGCTTTTGAAAGTTACTGGGATTTTGTGAGGTATGGGTGCTTTATTTACACTCTCACATCAACTTTATGCCTTGAAGTGTGAGTGTGTCTAACACACATTTCCATTAAATTCAGCCCGTTCTCGTTTGGCTCCCATGGAAAGATCAAGTAGGCTAAAAAGGCAGTGAGGCTACAGATCCTGTCATGTTCGTCTTGCTCTTCTCTTCCCTATCACTGCACTGCCTCCCTGCACACCCACTTCCTGTCTTGACTTACTTTCCCAGGTTTAGAAGCACACCACTGACTGTTTATTAATTCTTTATATCACACTTGTTTGTTGTTTGAAAGGTGTGAAATGGGGGCAGTGTGTGTGTGTGTGTGTGTGTGTGTGTGTGTGTGTGTGAGAGAGAGAGAGAGAGAGAGAGAGAGAGAGAGAGAGAGAGAGAGTGGGGGAGGTGGTAGTATGGTGCTTTGGGGGGCCTAAGGCAAGACAGAATGTAAGCACAGCATGAGTAATGAAATAATGACTGAAATAAAAAAAAAAAAAAAGGACGAGGTAGGCCACGCTCTCTCTCTATCCGGGGGCCGACAGGTGTTTGCCGGAGCACCACTGCAGAATCCATTTGAGGGCTGTCAGAGGATGGCAGCCAAGAAGAAAGGGTGGTGTAATTACAAGGCATTCGCACAGGCACAGTGCTTTGGCCCCCAATCACGTGTCAAAGAAAGGAGACTAAAACAGTGGCCTTGTGGTCTTTCTTTTGTTTATTTATTCTGTCTTCTCACCAAAGCAAAGTGCATTTTTATTGAACCAAGATATGAGAAATAGAGAATACATTTAATAAGGGCTGGTGGTCACCATTTACTCTTGAGAGGGAGCGAAACAGGTCAATAGGCCTGATAACCAGCATAGCAGTATTTATGGGCCTCTGAACTGAAGGTCAATAGTGCCTGGTGTTGGGAATCAGATGTTTTAAAGTGTTTCTGGAACACACGACAGTAATACCAGTAACTGGTTAAGTTAATTGAACTAATTAAATTAATAGCACTTACTGAAGTTTATGAGGGCTCATTAATCATTGCTTGTGTCATAGATTAAAATAAATGAATAAATAAAACAGCTGTGGAGCTCCTGTCTTACCCTGGCTGCTTCCTGGCTGTTAACCAAAGCTTACCTTTACTGGAGCAGCTGTGTCTTATTACTTCTGAATTTAATCATCCTGAGAGCATCATAGCAGATAACTGACATTATGTGACATTGCTGTTAACTGTAAATATGAAAATGCTCATCGCTGTAAATAACAACTGTTTTACCTTACCAGTTCCTCTCTGCCATCGTCTGAATGTTGGTGGGTGATTTCAGCTGTTTTGTTTATGCTGAGTGCTGCACAACTGCTCAGCATTGTGTACCCCCTTGCAGGTGAAAAGACTAAACTGTATTGATAAAAGATGCATCAAATGAGATCATGATATTAAATATATGTGCCACCATTTCATCTTCTACTAACTGATATAACTTTAGCAGAACTTGTTGACTGAATCGTTTCTCAGAATGACCCACACAGTGCTGACAGCTCAGCTAATGTATCACAGCAGCAATACAATAACACTACCACGTTCACATTATTTTGACCACCTCATTAAGGGGGACAATAAAAGACATGATTTTACTTTTCAAAATAATCAATAGTATGTGTAAGTATAGACTTATAAGTAACTCCATAACTTTTTGAAGTAGCGCATAACTGTGATGAAGTGCTACATTTTTAATAATTTACACAACACCGGTGATGCCATCATGGAATATGTCAACATTTTCAAATCACTGAAATGCTGCCAATGAAATAATTAGTAAATAGATAAGTATTAGGGACATGTCAGAATAAGTGTCATGCAAATTGATTTGTATTAACATTAATTAATTTCTGGCTGTGGTTGTTCATCTTGTGCAAAAATGTGACAATAATTGGATCTTCATTGAATGGGCACATCAGGATTAGTTAATTAAACCATAAACTCACACAATGTCTGCTTTCCGAGTCTCAATTTAAATATTTTTATTTCCCTGTTCATTTTAGGTTATTTCAACCTGGGTAATTTGTTGAGAGAAAGACAATTAACTGTGACTGTGTTAGTGGGAGCAGCATTAACTTTTTTCTCCATTGCAGTTCGTCAGACTGAGTAACTTCTTTTGTGGTTCCTCAGTATAACTGATGTCCCCCAATGACATTTGAAACAGCATTAATTAAACTTTAATGAAGAGTTATTCTGAAACCATCGGGGAGTGTTGCTGTTGTAATAGCAAAAAGTTAACACTTGTAATTCTTTGACAAAGATGGATTACAACAATGACCCAGATGTCAAATTTTGTCTAAGTTACCCAGGTCCTAGTTTTCCTTGAAAAACCTTTAAAGTACGGTATTCAAAATATGTGGGGAGCAGAATACCTTTGAAACTAGTTCAGTGGGTTGTCATCGCCCTCATAATTCCCTCCTGAGATTTCTATTCTATCGTATTCCATCAATATTGCAGACCAGTACAGTCTTAATTTCTATCAGTTGATGGAAGCCCACAACCCTGAACATGGCATGGCGATAGAGGACATGGATGAACTGCTGCCCATCTCAGCGGGTACTCTCTGAAGTTTGTCTTCAGTCAAGTCAAAGATTTGGGACCAAAGGAGTGTGTAAATAAAGTCAGAATGGTTTAATGTTGACTGGACATTCCAGCATGCATTTCTTTTGCCTGAATGAACTTCTGCCAGTCTGTTTCTGAGGAGGTGGTCTTCAGAATAAAAATGGTCCTGTGAGAACAACCATGTGTGTGTAGTCACTGCAGCTGTGGGCAAGTGTGCAACTGATGTGGAGAGGCCTTGAAGTTCTCCACATCCAGATCACTGATGGAGTTCAGAAGTCTAGAATTTCCTTACCTGCTGGTACCTGATCATGTATTTAGAGCAGCTTCCCACAAAATCCCATCATAAATAGACTTACAGTTTGCTAAATAGAGTATGATTGCAATGGAAGATCAACATTTGAAGCCAACGTTGGATAATGATAATGCTAATTCTGTGATTCATACAAAGACAAATCCAAGTGGCTTACAGTGAAGAGAGAGAGAAAACGGCTGGGGACCGATGCCATGTTGCGGTGGTTACACCCAACTTAATGAGTGTATTTGACATTAGATTTGTATATTAGGCAGATCAGTTACCTGAGATACAATCCATATCAAGTGGATTCAGTTCATTTCATGTCACAGCTCAGTGTAATGAAGTGGGTGAAATCTATAACCCGCGACTAAGACCATCTGAACTGTCCAATTTGAAGCTCCAATTCCCTGTATTGCAGTGGGTGGAGGAGGACTGAAGCCGATGATCCCGGAGCAAAGAAAATATGCTGCTTTGCCTTCTAAAGCCTGTTGTTTACAATCTACTGGCAACATGCAGGGACTAACTGTAATGTTTTGGGTTGGGTCATAATAAATCCTGCGGCCTATGGCTGGATCATGGTTCAAAGGATAGTTATCATTATCGCATTTTGTTTATAAGATCTTTGAGATCAGTGCTGTTTTGGTTGTTGATTCTGCCACTGACACCATGGAATAATGACACATAAAAGAAATCAAATAATAAGTACAACTTTGCATAGAGTTTAATGGTCATGATACTGAATTACAATAACAGAAGCCAAGTGTGAATCCTGCCACCACGAAGCAAAGTATTCTGGCAGGCTAAGATGTGTTCAGTTCTTTTTTCAAGCAATGCTATGATTTCAGCTTACGTTCTGGAAGACAGAAATCCAGATAGACTTTGTTTATTTATTTACTGGATAATCACCTTATGCTTTTGCTCTGATGTTTGTTTGACTTATGCCTTATGGTGAGATCACTGCATTTGTACAATTGACGCACACTAGGATGATATTCACTGGGATGTGTTTTGGAGTCTTGTGCTGACCATATTTCTTTTTCTCTGTCAATATTGAAAAACTATTAGCTCTGGCTTCGACCCATAATCTTGTGAAGTGTTGTATTCTTCAGAAAAGTAAATGAGTAATAGCATCTTGTCCAAATAGAAAACACACTGAAAGCAGGCAAAAATTTCTGAATGATTTATTTTAAAACAGCTATGACTTATTTTATCATTCCATATTTCACAAAGAAACAAGTTGTTTTGGGTTTTTTATTTTACTTATAGATAGATAGATAGATAGATAGATAGATAGATAGATAGATCTAGATATCACAAATTTATATGGATCAGTTAGTAACATGATTATTGGCCATAAAATGTGAATCATTTAGATCTAATTATTTATATTAAATATTTGTAATCGCTTAAATGCCACATTTTTATTATTATGTCACTTTTTAAATTAACATTATTTAAAGGACATTCTTGAAAAAGGGATTAGTTGCTAACTCACACTTCAATAAAACATCAAATCAAATCTGATTATGTATAATTTTTTGACTTAATGGCGTATGGATAACAACAATTGGAATGTTTGTCAAAGAGTACTTCTACTCCCTGTAGAGGGATGTCTAAAGTTTTCCCAGTGTTTACAATGACCTGCTTTCAAGAACTGGGGATAAATGTAAAGAACAGTAATGAGAACAACTTTGAAAACCCTAGTGAATTAAAATAGAGAAAAAAAATGTCATAAAATTAAGTGGAAATGTGTAAATTAAACTAATCTAGACACCAGAAGGCTAAACTAAAATAAGTGCAGTACTGGTTTTCGACAATAGCAAAAGTGGAAGCTCTGATAAAGCCACGTGAAACATAAAGGCAAGAAGTTTTTCCACTGCTTGCTGTGTGCTTTACTGGCTTAGTTTGTGATATTCTGCCACAGCCTGTCTTACCTGGAGTATTAGTACTAGTCATCAAATTTGTTTGATTACTTTGGGATTAGCTGGCATTATCTCTACATTGTTTTTTCATGGAATTCTTGTTTGAAGAGGGGAGATTCCCTGTGCAAATTTGATTTGTAACAACACATGATCAGTGATGGGGGTAACTGCCTGAAAGTTAACAGCGTTACCACACAATACTTTTTATTTTAGTAACAAGTACCCTAACTAATTGCTTTTCCCAGTGTTGCAACGCTGACAATGATATGAAGTGTGGTTCCGTTACCATAGTTCACTTCCAGTTAAGTTCAGCTGAGCTGGCAGGGCATGAATTTTGTGTACAAAAAGAAGGAACAATATTGGTACAAGGTTCATCACGTCAAGTCATCTCATATTATCACACAGCAACATTTTAATCATTTAGATGAATGAATTCGTATTTGTAAATTAGTATCAACTGTCAATTTATGTCATTATCATTAATCTTTAAAAGGAAGGTTTCTTCCTTAGAAAAAAAGAAAAGTTTTTCCATTCCACAATCAATCGTGTCATAATCTAATTTGCATATCTGGTCATTTGCATATCGACACACAAATTATTTGATGACATCATTCAAAATAGATACACTGTTGCAAACCCCTTAGTTAGGTTCTAAAGGATATCATCAATCAGAAAGAAGGAACTGGATTGCAAAGTGACAGAGATACAGCCATGAAGAGCCCTGGTCATTCAAAGACAACTTTTAAATGGAAGTACAGTCATCTACTGACATATATACATCTGTTGTGTTTTATTCTTTATGCTTGCCCCTGGCAAGGCGCAAAGCTTACTATCCTAGCTCGGCCGAGCCCAGGGTCAACATTTTAAACTTGTTCTTCTGATGCAAAAACTGCACCGAAATTGGAACAGCACAACAAAAAGCACATCAAAATGTGCAGAAAATTAGGGAATGGTGTGCTGTGACAATTCTCAGCATTGTTACAAACCGTTTCTGAGAAAATTCCCAAGAACCGGGCATTTTTTTCCCCATGTAAATGAATAAGCTGGCTGAAAAAAACAAACTTTTAAAAATCATTCCCGAACATGTCCGTTGTGTCTCGTCAAACTTTCACATAGAGATGCCATTAAACCTTTAAAATATGGTTGTATTTGTCCTATTCAGATAGGAAAAACCCATTTCAATGTCTTCTACAAGATTTAAACTGAGTTTGGTAAGAATTTCAGGCATTTTTGGGGGTTTATAATGGGAGTGGATGGGAGAGGTGGGAGAGTGGCAATTAGAGTGTGAGAGGCTCTCAATTTAAACCAAGAAAATGTAACTCAGTTACCTTTTTGAAGAACTCTAAATAATCACTTTTTTAAAGCAACTTGCCCAACACTGTACGTATACAATAGGCAACACACTTATAAAACTCTTTATAAGGGGACGTGGTTTCAATCTTTCATCCTGGAAACTGTTGGTTCACAGCAACTTAAAAAGTATTTCAGTACAATGAAGATTATGAGATGAAAGATGATGAGAACAATATATTGATTATCCAAAGTAAAGAAATAGTGCATTTCATGTTTGTTGTCCTGCTCTTTTTGATTTACTTTTATTGTATTTCTATATTCTGTTTTTCCTTCAGTTTTATTTATTTATTTATTTATTTATTTATTTATTTATTTATTTGTCCCTCAAAAAATAACAAACTAAGTAGATAAAATTGTTTGAAAATCAATTATAACACAAGAATGCTGAATTGAAAAATTTTTCATTTCATGTCAGAGCCATTTCATTAACTGTATCATTTGATGTTGCTTTATAATCATTTTCATGTGTTTGTCGGTAGTTTTCCTCATGGGGACTCCATAAACAGGAGGAGAAAGAGAAGTGGATGTGTCTAACTTCTAGGACACAGCTTTAGGTTACCGGTTCCTTCCAGTATTTTTTTAGTGTCCTTGCATTTAAGGTATTTATTTGTTTTAACATGAAAACGTCTTTTTTTATATAGTAAATACATCTTTATTATAAACATAACCTGAAGTGTATTTTTGACTTCAAGTCTATTTTTTTGTCTTGTGTGCCGTGTTCTGACTACTGCCAAATCACAGGTGACCTACACTTACTACCCCTCCTGTGTAGAAACAGACACCAAGCTGCTGCTCTACTAATATGATTTTTCTAGTGCACTTCCTGTTTATACAATATAGCTTTTAAAGGTTTTTGGGCCACAGGATACATTTCTTCAATAAAAAATAATCTGTTAGCAGCCAGCAAGTGAAATATATGCCTTGTATTGAAGAAAGCATTGCAATGGTCAATCAACAATCAAAGTCAAACGGCCTGCCAACAAATCTCTTACCACAGCTTCCCTGGATGTATCCCCATGCCGTGTGTGTGTGTGCGCACGCATCTGTGTGTGTGTGTGTTAGTGCATGCTTGTGTGCGTATGTACTCACGCGTCCATGCATGCAAAACTGTTTTCCTCACCCAGCGCCATCTCAGGTGGCTAGTAAATGATGAGAGAAAATAGAGAAGCTAATTAGCATCGTATGCATAAATGAAGTGTTTGTGATGTTGCATTCTCACCCGCTTCCACCCTCCTAGTGCATGTCCATCAAATTAGCAACATCATTACCAGAACCTCTTTTCAGCATATTTCCTCCTACTTTCTGTTTATTCTCGCCACTCCTTCATGATTTGAAAATCTTTTCCGATAATCTATTGAAGCACAATTTATATTTACAGCAAACGGTACCGCCGCCAATTCAGAAGGTGAGCTAAGAAGTGCAGGATATCATGTTGATAAGGCAACAGAGAGGCTTCTGTTTTTTCATGACACAAGCAGAAGAAAAGAGGTCATGAATTTATATGAGTTTCAACAGCAATGAAGCACCGAAGAGCATTGCCGGTGCCAGGTTTACCAGGCCGAGGCCCGCCCGACACAGTAATTTTATGGGTTCATCCAAAGCTAGTGAGGTGTAAAATAGACTGTGGCGATAGCCCAAACAGACTCTATGGCAGCCCTTGTGTCTCCACTTGGCTCTGAAATCATATTCAGGGATAACAATGAGTTGAGATGCTGCACAGAAAGTCATAGCAACCTGAGACACAAGGTGTGCCATAAGCAGTTCGCTCTGCATGATAATTTGTAGCTTTCCTAAAGGGTACTTGAAAAGCAATACATCAAATAAGTCTTTTAATTCTCCATGGCGACAGTTTATATGTCCAAACTTGGTCAGGTAGCAACACTTTCTGAAATGTTTTAGATGTGTTACTGCTCCAACACGTGATTGTAATGAGTGATTGAACTCAGGTGTTTCCCAGGTGTTTTCCAAACATTTGGTGAATATTAAAAAGGTTTTATGAAGCGACCAGAAACATATATTGACATTGAAGCCAATATGAATTGCAAAAGTATTTATTAACCAGATGAAAAATCATAAATTACAGAAGCAAAGTCTGAATCGTTCACTTCCACTAAAGTAACTGCATAGAGAAATGAGAGAATTAGGTGTGTTGAAAGAGGAAGACTAATAGGACAAGACTGATCAATCTTGTCAATGTGCTGTTGATAACTTTTATTTGAGTGAAATTTACTAATGGCCTTCCCTGGTGTTGTGTAATATTCATATGCATCAGTAAATGGACAGCAGTCAGAGCACCATTCAGCAGCTTACTGAACTATTGAGTCTGCAGTGTAAGTGTCTTCTCTGCAGTCATGCTTTTAACCATGACAAAACTCTAAAATCTGATCATGGAGTAAGTAACAAACTTAAAACTTTTCACTAGAATTTCACCTTCTTGCATCATAAACACCACATCTGTCAACCACTGAACTTGGCACCAAAGAGGGGCTGAAAATCATTGGCCCTAGACTTGAAAATCATTTTATATTTAAATTGAAACCAGGGAGCATCACACCAGACACTTGGCAGGGAGCTTTCCAACAGTCAACGCGCATCAAAAGCCTTTTTCAGTTTAAATGTCTTTCAGCAAAAATGCTAAATCCCTACCCACCGTCTCACATAACGGCTGATTCTGGCTCAAAATTCACCTTTGCATGTGGTGTCATCTGCCAAAGCACTGAGGGAGGCAATCAGAAACATGGACAAATAGGGACGGAAGAGAACTACAAAGCACTTGTGTAAGAGGCTTGTGGAGCGTTTCACCTGATGTGGGCTAATTGTGGATCAACAAAATAGACCCATGAACAACACAACATTTGCAACTTTCCAGCTGAATATACATTAACATAAACTTTCACTCTCCACTGAGTAAATAATGAATACATTCATTATATAAATCAAATAATCTGCTTCGACAAGGCAGATCTATAAACATCTGCCAGCTGGTAGGTAAAGTTCACATTAGACTCTCCTGATCCACTGAAACAATACATGAAAGTGCTGTTTAGCTTAGAGCTCCAGATGGAAGTCGTTCAATTTTTAAGCAATATTTTCAGTAGGTCCGCAGACATATCTGAGATGTCTCAAAGAGTGTCAATCTCAAACTGTAACTTGTTGTTCTCAAGAGTCCATTTTTTGAAAAACTGCAGCATATAACTCCTTCAGCAACACTATATGTATGTGTATAATGTCAGCATGAACAAAACTCCCTAATGGCTGATTTTTCTTTTCTTTTTGTGTATATTTTTTCAACAAAACAATGGGAATGTTGCATGAGTCTGTGCTTGAAAACATCCGTTCACTATCCATACTGCAATAATATGCATTTTTTTTCTGAGTGATAAATGAATGCGCTTCATAATTTACGATATGTCTGTGCTCTCTTCTGCGATGGACTGTGTGCAGACATTTTGTTTATATAGTTTTTGTATTTATTTATCACCACAAAACAGAAACAAAAACAGTGGTGGTTTTTCTTTAATTTCTGTTAATACATATACATACAAACAAGTTTCAAGATAATATCGAGGAAATGTAACCTTGTGTCTTTTCTTCACACAACTGGTGTTCATATGCATCTGAGTTGCATATCCAAAGCTGCCACCTGCTACTTTGGAACAGCACAGTGACAGTATTGGAAGACTGACTGGACTGGGCAGCCTGTTGTTGTAAATGTTTGGAACTGTAATGAATATGCAGTCTAAGAGAGCTAGCTTCTATACTCTGGGGAGGGGGGGAAAGTTAAGATACAGTGTATGTGCTGTCAGCAAATAATGTCATCTCAGTTGTTTGTTTTGATTTTATTCAACTACAGCATTCTCCTTTCGAACAGAGACCTACCTCTATAACAATTTATTATTTATGTTCTGAAGCATTGTCCATTTTAAAGTCTTAATCTAAACATTTTCAGTAGATTCAAATGTTTGGGCTGATCTCTAACTCCAGTCTTTAAATGGTTTTGTCAAAATCAGGGTGTGTTTTCCTTCTCTATTGGGCAGCAAGCAAACTAATGGAGTGAGTCCTACACATCAGTTCAGACAGGCAGTTCCAAACTACTTTGCCACACACATGACATTCTCTAATTTCATCTGCTCTCCACTCGCATCCAATGCTTCTGTTTTAACTTTTCTCACTCTGCAGCACTGCTGCTCCTGGTATAATGCTGTCTACAAGCCTCGCTGTATCATCAGCGCTGCTTCACATACACACAATTTAATGAATGCAGCAAACTGTGGAGAGTTGAGGGTTTCATTATCAACTGTTTGATATCAGTTCAAATATGATTCACACCAAGCGGTTTTTTTTTTTTTTTTGTTTGTTTAAAATGACATTGATCAAACTCAATTCAAGATTGAATGCTATGATTATATTATACATTATATATTATACACACACACACACACACACACACACACACACACCACAAAAAAACACAAAATGATGCAAATACACAAACTAAACCACTACACTTGGTACCAATTATACATTCTGTTTGGGATTCGGCAACTAGCTCTGCTGCCACTTTCATTTGGCACTTACATGGCAGTCATGTAATAAGGCCAGTCTGCAGGATCAGTGGTGGGACACGGGGTCACATCAACCCTCTGATTTGATGTCACAATTATTGCCTCCGGGTTCAGCAGTCCTCATCAGAATGAGCCTTCGAGTGTGCAGGATTGGGAAGTTTGATGTGCAGTAGTACTACAAATTTTCATATGCTTTGGGTTTGAAGTAAGTTCATAGTTTTTATAACCACCCCAAAAGTATGATAGAGAAGAACTGTGTTTTATTCCCATGATAAAAGAATCAAGACTGTCTACGTCCAACAAGTAATTGTCACTGAAAAGAAAGAAATTAGTACAAGACTATCAGCAGTTGAAGTACTTGTTCCAATAGTTCAAACCAGCTTTTAATTGGAGCATTTAAACAAACATATCATATTTTATGTGAATGGCTTTTCTTATATTTGCATCAGATACAAATACATTTTATATGTAATAAAGCACCTTCAGCATATTTGGACAAACTGAAAGAACTAGCTAAGCTAACTTGCAAAATGTAAAAAAAAAAAAAGATCAGTAATTGAGATTGAAGATGGAAATGAGAGATAACAATGCAAACTCAGCACAGAATTGACAGTCTGATTCATGGACGGGTATTTTAAATAAACACGAATCTGTTGGAAAAATAAACTATCCATCCATCCATCCATCTTCCACTGCTTATCCGGGGCCGGGTCGAGGGGGCAGCAGTCTAAGCAGAGATGCCCAGACTTCCCTGTCCCCAGACACTTCCTCCAGCTCTTCTGGGAGGATCCCAAGGCGTTCCCAGGCCAGCCGAGAGACAGTCTCTCCAGCGTGTCCTAGGTCTTCGCTGGGGTTTCCTCCTGGTGGGACCTGCCCGAAACACATCCCCAGGGAGGCGTCCAGGAGGTGTCCTATAAGAAATAAATAAACTAATGATTTAAAATTGCCTGGTTAAAGAGGCATCATCATTACATTCTCTTTGCAGGTTCAAGTAGTTGACACGAGGGAGCCTGCGTTCTCTGACTCACATCTAGCATTTTCCCAGATGCTTGAAACTGCAAGATCTTTTTTTTTTTTTTTTTTAAATCAGATACCGGTCATTTTTACAATAACACATTTTTAACAATATTTTCCAAACCATACAAAACAAAAGAAAAGCAATTTTGTTTTGTTATTTTAACTTTTTTATGATTGAAATGTACAATTCTTTGTGTTTGAGTTCTTTGAAATAAATAAGATTTGCACTTCTCTTTCATGGTTTTTGCTTTGTCTCACTGATTGCACACGTCAGATGATGAATTCTTATAAAGCAAGCCACACTACTCTACACCAATAGTAAAACAAATGTTTCTGATATTAATGGCAAGGTTCTAAAAGGTTGTAAATCCTGCAGAATAGAATAGAATAGAATAGAATAGAATAGAATAGAATAGAATAGAATAGAGGGAGATGGAGAGGGACTGACTGACACACTTGTCACAATGAAGTAGTTCTCAAGTGTTTTCAGCTTGTTGTGCACCTAACTCGCCACTGTTGCCTAGAAACGGTAACCAGTTGCTGTTCTGTGACGTCTTGAGGTCATTTGCATTATTTATATCACCTTCTTGGTTTCATTTACATAAAAATAGGAATGCCCTCATAATATAAGCTAGTTTCATGTTGCTTCTCAGTTGGCCTTGTTGGAAAAAGAAAAAGAAAAAAAAAAAAACTGCATCAGAACAGCATCGGTGCATAGATGAGGGGGTATGTAGATCACTATTCTATGACTATATGTGCATCCGTTCAAGTTTTGCTACATCCTTTGGAGAGTTACATTTTGGAGAGCAACACTTTTGTTGCAGTGCTTACAGCTGTTAGTGTGTGTAAGAAAAACAGAAGAAAAGGACTGAAAACATAGCATGGCCGTTTTAGCACGGGTTTAGATCATATGCATACTGTAAGTTATCCATTTACTGAGTCTTTAGCTACACTTTTACCATCACAAAAAGTCAGTGTGAAAATTTACTTGGTGGTCAGTCATTTCTGTGCTTGAAGTATATTTCCAAAGATGCCAGCGATGTGTTTGTTTTAAATTTGAGCCGCTGTGTACATGGATGGCAGGGGGATGTATACAGTACTGCATGGTTGTCAAAGCTATACTTAACCAAAAGTGTCCCAGAGCATTTGTTGTGGCGTCGGGAGATGATTAATGATTGTTGACACAAACACAAACGCTGGGAAGCAGAGACAGAGTGAGACAGATGAGGCAGATAGAGGCACGGGGAGAAGCTCAAGTTAAATACCTCCATATCAACGTTGCAGACGCTGAGGATAATAGGCCTCTAAAGGCACTTCTTCTTCACCACAACCACCTCCCTAAAGGGTTGCAAGAGTACAATTTGTATAAGAGGCAAAGGCGGGGAGAAACACTTGGTGAAGAGAAAAAGCAGACCCCTGGGTAATGCTGTTAAGGCCATATTATTTGACAATCTGGAAGCTTTCACGCTTTATATTCTTGTCGTCTTTACAGGTAAAAGACCGAGTGGCCTCCGCAGGTCTCCCAGGTTCATGAACTCCTACAATTTGTGCTTAAGCACTGAACCACTGAACTAATAAGCCACCACCCATAAAAAACTACAGTTAACTGGCAGACAGCAGGGTGCCAGCATGGGTTAGATCACCTCATCCAGGGTCTTCTTTGATCATATTGCTGTCTTCGCCGTAATAAGAACCTCTGCTGTGTTTAAGCAAGTAATGACCCACTACTGTTCCTAAAGTTTAGTTTATCTCACTTGATATCGCAGAGCTCAGTAGGACCGCAGAGCTGGAGCTTTTGAATGCACCTGAATAAAAAGTGTAGTCATATAGCTAGTCTGTTTAGTTTAACTACCAACCTTACATGGATCTAATTATTTTACAATGAGGTGTTTTCAAGCAGCAATAGCTGTTATTCTGGAAACTGGTGCAACTGTGTTGTTACATGTCTACTTTTGATATTTTGTTAGTTGCTAAATTCTTTATTATTTACCGATCTGAAAGCGGTGATTACAGATTTTTATTTTTTGAAGAATGTCTGGCATTTTGATATATTAGAATATGATAAGATAATTGCTGGGACTCTCAAAATAAGAGTTCAAGGAAACTCTGGTGCCAATTCCATTTAAGAGAAGAAGTAGTTTAATTGCCATAAATAAAGTCTGCACATATTTTAAGCCAATCGCTTTATCGCTTTGCTAAAACACCCCCACCCCCCAAAAAAACAACAAAAAAAACAAAAAACATACAGTTCCATTTTAATGAAACCTTCCATATATTTGGTCAACAAAACAATTGCTTTTAAGGCATCAGGGTTTTCTTTTTATTGTAATTGTTTTATTGTTTGTTTTGGGTTTTTTTAATTAGGAAACGACAGTAGTAATACACCTGATATCACCTTAGACCAGGTGTAAGGTATACTCTAGCAGAAGCCAGTCTTAAACATGTCTTTAAGGTGGTCTGTTGGGTAAAACTTGTGCTAGCACAAGGCTGCTATTTTACATGGGTTCAATCAGTATTGAGGTACAATAATAGTAACTAGTATCTTGACAGTACCAAAACCCTCATTTGTTCCTTTGAATGTACACAGTATTCAGTTTTAATCTTTCTACTCCTGTTCTGTTTACACCTAACTCTGTATCTGTTTTCAGAGAGAAAGGTACCCTCAGATGTTATCTGAGCATTGTCTTTTTATCTTATGTTATCACAGTCTAAGCGCTCACAGGCATCAGTTCCAATTCATTAGAAAAGTCCACATATCTATTTAGCTGTAGTCTTCTTAATATCAGTCACAACCTTTAAGCTAACCGCTGAAGTGTTTACTGCCGAAGTGTCACTAACTGTCCTGTTCTTACTTGTTTGGTTAAACACTGAACACACAGCTACCAAAAATGTCTACACCAGACAAGTTATTGTTTATATCATCTGTTAAATATGTGGTGAAACGTTGGAAGAAAAAAAAACTCTTTTGGAGCGTTTATTCGTGAATACCTTTTCATCTGAATAACATCACTGCTGAGGGGGAAGGAAAAGGGTATCAATCGATCATCACGTGAGTGTCTCCTACAGTTATTTCAGTGATTTAGATCCCAAACTCTCTCAGAAAGCATCACTGTAACCTCTGGCATTCCTAAGCAAATGATTATGTTGTAATGTGTTCCATCTGACAACTGCTGCTATATCAGTATCCTCGCATTTATTCCATTAACTTTTAATTACCATACCTGCTAAAGGGGATCCATTTAATTTTCAATTTCTCAGGATTTCTTCTGTTATGAAGCCCTTGAATAATAACCCATCCTTTTTACATCAATTACTTGTCAGACGTAGAAATATATTATGCACTGGGATTTCTGATTGAAACCCCCACCCCCACCCCACCCACCCGAAAAGAGGCAATTGCCTTTTTTTCAAATGTGAAAAACAGCACAAAATGTATGTCAGTAGTCGCTACAAAAGTAACAAAATTCCCTATGAATTAACACTGAAAGAAGTTAAGCTTTTTTAATCATCAACATATATTTAGTTTTGTAGATATATCAGATGTTTCATTAGCTTCTCATTCATATGTGTTATTGCACATTTGCTTGTGTGTGCACATAGACTGTGCAGGTTATGCTAACAGATTGCTGTACAATGCACAATGTGATTTATTGTGTTGTTTTATTGCCAGGGTGTTTTTAAGTCAATTTGAATGGAGGTGCAGTTCCTTTGCTGGCTCCCCACAGCTTTTATTTACAGACTTTATGATAGCATATTTTCTGTGTTACATTTCAAGCTTCGACTGATCATCCCATATATTCTCTGTGGATATTTGTCGCTTATCTTTCTTCATCAGTTCAGCTCATCCAGCCCGATCTAGTTAACAAGAACTGGTGAAGCCACTTTGATAAGAAGGTAAATGTCTTCCAAGACATACAGCCATGTTCAGCTGACTTGATTGTATTTCTTTTTATTCCTTTCCTTCAATTAAATTTCTGTATTCTATTCTATTCTATTCTTTAACTCTGAATTGCATCACTCCATGGAGTAAACAAAACGAGTAATGGTACCATTTCCAGCAGATCATTTTTATGTTAATGTTGCCTAATGCAACCCTCATTCGAATACTCCTGTTTATGATGTCACTCGTGGTTTTATTACTAGTTCATCATGTGCAATAAAAAAGGAAAAAAAAATTGCACAAAACTGAAAGCAGAATCAATGTATGCGAGAGTACAATTTAGCAGACTTTATGAGGGATCTTACTGAATCAGGCTCGTAGTGACCAGCACAACTAAAAGCTGTCATACTTCAGTCCTCCATTGTCTAATGTACTGCTCATTTCATTGTGCTTCCATTGTAGAAACACAATACCAACAGGTGTGAAGGTACTGTGAACACTTTAATGTGAGCCTTGCATCAGAAGCAAGGGATTACCTCAAGAAAGACTCTGACCTCTTATATAGGTGCATGAGGATCCTTAGTAGAACAGTAACAGTAGAATCAAGAGGAGCCCAAGTGTTGCAGGAGGCATAAGTACCATCACTGCCATTAAAGTAATGAAGAAAATGTGGGAAGACTATGCGGGAAGGATTGTGTTTTAGAGAAAAGAGATCAAGAGGGAGACCAAGAAATACTCTGCTTGTCATTAATACATTACCTGTGTCTCCTATCTCCACTTTCAGTAAGAACCAGCGATGTTGTCCTAGACACTGTCTTCCACATTGTTTTGAATGGAGAAAAAAAAATACATTGGTTGGTAGCTCCAGTGTAAAGAAGTAAAGTACCAACAACAACAATAATAATAATAATAATAATAAGCGACATTTGATATCCATCCAGTTACAGTTTGTTGTACAGTTTTGGTATTTTATTTTATTTCTGTACTTCCTATGTGTGATTCACAGACAAGTCAGGTAATGAAAGAAAATGAAGACCCTTTTCATATCTTTCTTTCTTTTTTCTTTTTTTTTTTTGTGCTACCTGCTAAGAGGTAGCTGGCTACAACTGGCTTGATTTTCATTAGAAACCATGAGAAGGAAATGATGCAGAACTAAATACTGCATGCTATGTGCAAATCCAAAACTGAAATCTGGTCTTATCTGCTGTGCCTGTTTTCCTCTCCTAATGGTGCTCTTATCCCCTTAAGGTGATGTTCTCTGGTTGTGACAAGGTAGTGTTATTGTTAGAGGTGATGCACCTCACCAAGGTTAAGTCAGATCTTATCATGGCCCTCGTGTGAGAGAGATGCTGTTTTGCAGGCAGTTGAAGTGAAGCACAGAGAGTCAGCAAAGGCTGGGTGATAATATACTGATGAGCCACAGTTCAACTTACTGACTCACGGCATTTTTTCAACAAATGTGTACAGCTTTGGTGCATAATGTTAAACTAGGCCATGGTGGGTCCTGCACTGTTTAGTGGAGCATGAAACTATTAATGTCACTGTGTAAAGTGTAATTTTTTTGTGTTGTTACCATGTAATGATAAGGATAAGGGGAATTCATCATAAAGCATTCAAAGCTCTAATTATTGTGTATTTTTTCTAGTTTTTTGAAGGATCTCTGGACAAAGCACACACATTGCATTCAGCTTCAATAAAGCAACCTGGCAAGACAGTCAATGAACTAAAAGTATTTTTCTTCTTTTTTCTCTCTTTTTAATTTCCTTACTATTTCTGCTGACAAACATCAGTTTACCAGCAATACTTGGTAAATTATTATTATCGTCATATTAAAGTGTTCTTTGGTCTACATACCACAGAAGAGTTTCACTCAATGTGTGAGAATTGGTTGTTTTTAGCCCCACTAGGGACTTTCTGTACTGCTCATCAGGCAAACGGGAAAGTAGAATCCATTGAGTGTTTACTTGAAGTGTCATCCACAGATCTATTTACCACTTTACCCAACTTGAGGTTGCAGGGAGCTGAAGCAGTCCCAGCAGGAAATGAGTAAACACAGCATACACTCTTTACAAGATTACAGTTTGTCTATCAAAGCTTAAACACAGAAAATTAAGGATCATTTTACAGTCACCATTTCATTTGCAAAGCCATGCCTTTGGACTGTGGGAGGAAACTGAAGTGCCCAGAAATAACCTGTGCACAGTGAGAACATGCAAACTCTGCATGTATTCTCTGGCTGACAAGAGTGTGAACCACTACACCACCACGCAGCCCATACCAGAAATAGTACTTACCAAAAATTAGTGGGGAGAGAAGTAGGAAACCCTTGTGAAAACCTCCTACTTGCAAAAAAAAAAACGGCATCACTCCAAGGCTGTTTTTTTTGTTTGTTTTTTTTCCTCACAGAAACCAGCCACTGCAAGTGGTAATGTATACCAAACATGCTCATTCACAAAATCTATTTCTGTGTATGTGCATGCATGACTGGTAAAGAAAGAATAGCGCTGCCACAAAGACAAAAAATATATACCTCATGAATCAGAACAGAATTATTTGAAGCAAGGACCAAATACGGAAACTAGGCGGAGTGAGGACAGATTTAATATGCACTCTATTTTCCACGTTTTACTTTTTGTAATAAAATTGAATAAGCACACCCAAATCTATGTTAACAAGGCTATGCATATCCTCTAAACTGCTGTGATGGCAAGCCAACCTTGTGAAGATCCTGTATTTACGCTGATTTCATCTTCTGTGGGTTTCTCTTTTCGGAGGGATGTTCACACCTTCGCCCACCTGAATGTCCTGTCAGGCTGTTGCTATAGATATCCACAAAGAGCACAGTGAGGGGGAGAAGCCAACGAATGAGGGAAAGAAAGTAAGAAGAGGCGAATAAGGAGGAGATGCAGCGGAAAAGAGACAGAGTTAGGAAGCAGAGAGCTTACACAGAGTGAAAGGGTGCAGACACCGAAAGGGGAACAATAATCCATCTCGTACTGAGTTTATCAAGAGTGAGAGAATGTGTAAGAGGTGAAAAGAGAGAATGATGACAGGTGAAGAGCGGGAGAATGAGCTCTCTACCTGTCAGGGCATCAAAGCCTTGTCGTGTCATACTCACTCGCTCCCACACCCACTCATCCCCTCAATGCCTCAACCTAATGAGCCAAGTGCCTCTCACTGGCTCCTGTATACAGCAGCACCCTCACACAATCATTATAAGTCTCTGTTATAGACAATTTATTGCCCTGTACAGCAGTGTTTCTATTTCCATTCTCTGTTATCACAGCCTGCACCCACCATACTGTCATGTTACCTGCTTACTGACTTTTTCCAGACTTAAAGGCAAAGTCCTTACTTATGCCACTTCACATGCGACATAGTGGTCATTATGTGTTTGCTGTACCTCTCACTAAACCTATTGACAAGTGCAGATTTCCAGTTTTTTTTTTTTTCTTTTTTTCTTTTTTTTTTTGCTCTATTCACCAATAAACTGAGGAACTAAACCGGTCCTGCCCTTGATATCATTTTGTACCCCAGGCTTGTAGCACCTTGTTGTAACCAACAACCCGAGAGATGCATGAATAGGATGCTTTAAGAAAACAGCACTTAAAACATTATAGTATTGGTTCTACAGAGTCTCTAGAATCAGTTATCTAAGCTACCTAAATCTAGTAGAGACACCTACATCATGAGAGTGAGGATTTTTCACAATGTAGGAGGTTTAAGTCATTTTATTCATTTATTAAACAAATTATTTGTTGAATTCTTGTATGTGTGTGTGTAGTTTTTTTCTTTCATTATTGCTTTTAAAGCTTAATTTTAAAATGACAACAACAAAAAAAGGCTCATTAACATGCTGTGGTTGGTTTAAAACTCCCCAGCAAATTATGCTTCTGGCCTATTCAAATGCATCCATTTTTTTGTTGTTTTAATTTTGTCAAACTTATTTTACAAACTCCTTTTTTGACTCATCAATATGTTTGTTTAATTTCAAAAAAAATAAAGCTGAAAAGTTTTTCTTCAAACTGGTGAACCTTGCTACCTAATTTTCTCAGTACTATTTTAATTCAAAGGTCTTAGAGAAAATTGTTGCTAAGCAACTATCAGAGTTGTGGAAAGTTGCTACTTTTGACTCAAAAACGTATGGTATTTCAATCAATAAAGAGAAAGGTAGAAACGCTTGTGGTATTTTGATCAATAAAGAGAAAGGTAGAATTTCAAGACCAGCACAGAGCGGGTTTCATTAGTAAATATGAAAATGTTTGTTGTCTCCTGAGAATATTTCTGGAAATGACTTTCCGTGGTAATAGATATATAGCATTTTACAAAATAGAAATTTTCAATATTTTTATGCAGCTTTAATTTATTTTGCCTTCTTCCTCTTATTCATTTGTGTTATTTAATCATGTAACTTTGTCTAACCAGTGCTATAGTCCGTGATCCAGCTCAATCAAAACTATTTCAACTGGCTTTTTAAAGATCACATTTTCTGAAGCGCCAGATGTGCCTTGGGCCATTGAACTCAGAGAAATGATGGTTTACCTGGATGATACCAGAGCGGGTGGCATGCTGACGCAGAATGTTTCAATAACCACACCATCCAACTGTTGTCTTGAATACTGACAAAACCAGAAACAGCTTCATGGTAAACCCCCTCCCACATTTTATTGCATAAATTATGGTGGGATCCAAACATCCACATACCACCTGGTGAAAAATACAGTTTTTAATTCATCATGGTCATCATGAAAGACACAGAAAGAGGTAGCTTAGTTCAGGCAGGTTGACGCAAATGACTGATGTTGAGAGGTCTCTGCTCCTCAAACTATGGGAAGCAAAGATGCTGGGATTGATCTAAGGTACAATTAATTTGGGAGTTTTATAGCTATTGACTTACAGTAAATGCATTTATCCCTTGCAGCAGAGGACACTTTTCCCCCTCTCTGATGAATATGAGTACACGCTTTATGGAAAGATTCATTAAAAACCAGGAATTAATCTCTGATCATGAAGTTAGAAATGGGAATTCTGGTATTTTTCAACATATAGTCAGGATTAGTGTGGGTTTTGTGGCTCTTTGTGTTTCACACTGTTCCCTTTAGGACCTTCATTGAGTTGAAGACAAAGAAATATATATATATATATATATATATATACATATATATATATATATATATATATATATATATATATATATATATATATATATATATATATATATATATATATATATATATATTTAGTCTTATTTGGAGACTTTTGTTGTTACTGTTGTTGTTGTTGTTTTTGTTGTTTGTTTCTTCACAGCATTGGCCTGGTGGTTGACACTTTTACTTCATAACAAACATATTGTGAGTTCTTGGCTAGTGAGTGCAGTTTGCATGTTCTTTGGGACTTGAGAGTCTGACTGTGTGTTAATTTAGTAATTCTATTTCGGCAGTTTTGCTTGTTTGTTTGTTTGTGGGGTGTTACTTGTCTATGTATTCATAATATAGATTACAGTATGCTATGGAGCCTCCAAGAGGAAAAAAAGAGATCCCAAGTTACTTGTGCACATGAACTGTTACTTATTTCATGGGCATGGTATAGATTTCACATACAAACTAGAAACATTTCTCGTGCAATGGGGAAAGACTTCGGGTGTAATTAGCATTTTTAAAAAAGCGCAAAAATCCACCCCAGCTTCCATGCTGTCCAGGTGATGCGGTTGACGTTGCTGTCTGTGGAGCTCTGACGTTCGTGAAGGAGCTGAAGCTATGAAAAGAGAAAATCGATGGGGAATAAATCTTTGTGTCAGGTTAGTTTTTGTTCTTGCTATATTTTTGAATTAAAACTGGCCTAAACCAATTTAAAATCTCAGGCATTAGTCTGGACAAATTTAGACAGTGTTTTGAACGACTGTTTAATTAAAAAAAAAAGAAAGAAAAACTTCCTTCTTCCTTGAAAGAGCTGAAAATCACAGCTCCCACATTGTACTTTATGTAATTCTCACAAAAAACCTATGTCGTGCTCACAAATATCTCATCCACACAACAAGCTTTTTTCTCCTGACATCTCCTGAGGGGCCCTGTAGCAAACAATGTTTTAATTCTATAATTTTAAAGAATTTTGAGGTTTTCTTGATTAAAAAAAAAGGTTTTGTAGACATGAAATTCATTTACTTAGAAAAGATTTATTGTCAATTTCAGAAACTTGGTTTGAACAGACTTCAAAGAGGGTACTTTAACCCTGCTCTGTTGATGCTTCCCTTTTTATCATGACTATATTTTACTATTGCAGATAACGATTGCATGACAGATTCCCAATTTCATTTCCTGTATTAGGTTTTGCTCATTAAATCAAAGACTGAATAATAGGGATGGGACGAGATCTCGCGAGATCGAATGCCGCGAGGTTGCGTACGTTTATATAAAGGCAAAAACTCTTTATTAACTGGAATATTGACGGAGTAATACATTACATGGTGTACAGCCATATAAACATGTGCAAAACCCTGAATATGCTCATATTCATATTTAAAAACCCGGTCGAAAGGGACATGAAATACTGTTCTGCGCATGTTCTATCCGCAAGGAATCTTGGTCTTTTGAGTACACAAACTACTTGTGATAGAGTTTAATTGATACGACGTAAAGAAAATGTGCGGAAACGATCGTTCAGTTCTTGTCTTTTATTGAAAAAATGGTGCATCGCATCAACAAACATTTTACCTTGTCTTGCTGGCTCACACTCTTTTTCTAACAACATGCAGAGAGAGCCTGCAGCGGCGCCCTTCTTCCTCTGTGGTGTCTGTGTAAAATAAGGTTGAACATGAAAACAGCACACCTAGTGGCATGAAGTGCAAATGCAGTCATGGCGTCGTTTGTGCGCCGCGGTTTGAACGTGAATAGGCGAACTAGGCAGCAGCCTAGGGCGCAGTGTACAGGGGAGGGCGCCGTGGCCGTACAAGGGGCGCCCCGACCCGACACTCCGTGCTCCGACGCTGCATGTGAGTACCGCGCCGCTCCCCACAGCTCAGCACCAACCCACCACCTTACCACCAAATGCAACCAAGAACCTCCATTATTATCATTATTATTATTAGAAAAACCAGGTCTAAAATTCGACGTTCTGTAGACGTCGTAAAAAGACGTCGTCTGGCGTTACAGTCTGCACCTTCAGCGGACCAAGATTGGACGCACAAAAATGACCCTAAAAAGACATTGTTTCAACGTGTGTTTGTGCAGGGGGTTGATGTCTTGCACCACCCACTTATTTCTTCTTGATTGTGTGGATTAGTGAAGAAGGTTGGACAACTTACTTATTCGTTGTTTTTGTCTGTTGTATGTTTGTCTGCTTTGTATTGAAATCAAATATTCCAAAGAACTGAATTTAAGCTTGGATAACAAAGAAACAGCCAGAGTCAGCATGGATTTGAAGTAACAGTTGCTTGTATAACGCACCCACTTGGTGCTGTAACACTGCTTCTGCTGTGAACTGAGAGCTGGAGTTATTCTATTCATGCTAAATGTCACAACATCATGACGCTCCAAGCCTGGTAGCTGACCTCCACCGGACTCACATCTTTTAACTCTTTATAATTCTGAAACTGTGGTATGTGTACCACCAATGGTAGACAACTTCCTTTATAGTTTGAAATCATTTAAAATCATTACGTTAATACAGAACTTTGAATGAAATAATATAAAATATAGGGAATTTATATCAAATTAAATTTATATTTTGAATAAGTATGTAAGTAATAAGGCCCAGTCTCCACAACAATGAAACCATTTAAAACACAAAACACTTGTCAGGTTTTGGGTGTCTGTTTACAAGACAATGGTGGCTGTTGCCACGCTCACTTTTTGCGTCACTTTTTGAAAATGGCTTCCGAGATGGAATTTTTCTGAGATACTCCCTCTCTGCCCGAGAGACGACGGGAGAGCCGCTTCTGTGCGTGCACGCCACTGCTGAGGGTGGAACAGTTTTAGAATATTTGAGGATTTTAGGTGTGACAATTTTGAAATGCTTGTTTTATAATGTGTGACAGTTTTGAAATATTTGAGAATTTTCGAATGTTTGATCATTTTAGAGCTGTGATTCTCAAACTGCGGTACATGGTTACCACTAGGGGTACATGAGCCCCCTCTAGTGGTATGTGGGAGCAAGTCATGATTATATATCTGAAATAAGAAAAAAAATTCAACAATATATTAAATGATCAAAATAGTTCAAAACGTTCCATAGCATGAAAAAAATGCATTTTATATCGAAAGCATTACATAAGTTATAAGTCTATAGCTAACAGGATAAGCCTCCACTCCTGTAGCTCAGTTCAGTCAAAGTGGCAAAGGGCTTGATATTTTCTCAGGTGGTACACCTTGTATCTCTCAACACATATTACCAAAGCAAATCATACCAAAGCAAAGTACACTGATCAAACCTAAAGGTACACCCACAATAATAATCTCAGTTTTACTTCAAATTGTTAAAAAACCTTAAATTTAATGTGGTATTTAATTTGGTATCGAGGTTGTGGATTTCATTGATGCTTACCCATCATTATTGTGACTTGCTAGTACATCATCCCTCTTCATTTTCCCAATTGTTATTGGTTATGACTGTGTTATTATAGTATAATGTGATGTGATCATAAGACAGAAAGAAACTATCACCTGGAAGTAAATTAGACAGGAAGTGTAGAACTAATTTTTTTTTTTTTTTTTTTTTTTTTTTTTGCCTTTTGGACAGATACATTTTTTTCTCTGTAAGAAAAAACTGAACTTAATATGCTATGACTAATAATAGCGCATTAACATCACTGAAGATTCAGATTTTGAAGAAAACAATGTAACCAAGGGAACGTGTCCAACCTGTTATTACTAATGACAGTGAAAAGTGAAAAGTAATATGCATCCTCTTCACAAAGAGAATGACTGCAGGTATCCAAGAAACATAAGTCTCAATTTTGAATAGACATCCAGCTTTCATTTTTAGCCCATGCACTCACACAAACATACACAGACTTCTTCGATTTAAACAGAAAAAATATTTTAAAGGTCTGCGAATACGTATCTCTATTCCTGATCGATAATTAGTTTCAATATTGACATCAATTTAAAAAAGAAAAATGAAATTTGTAGGGTAAAAGTAAAGTTAATGTCAACTGCTAAAAATATATGCTGAATAATAAATATCTGATTTATGGTTTTAATTTAAAATATTTTTTCCCCCATTGCCTTGGTTTATGTCAGACAGAATGATAAGGTACATTCAGTCCATTATGTGATGAAAAATAACTGAGGATGAAATGCTCCAATGGGAGAGACCTTTGGGGTAAAACACACTGTTGTTGCTGTTGTTTATACCACTCAGTGTTGCATCAAAAAGCATCAAAGGATTTTTATACATATCAGTACAGCAGGTAAGATGGATTTCTCCTGAAAACTGTTGGAATATCACAATCATTTTTTTGTTTTTGTTTTTGTTTTTTTTTTGTTTGTTTGTTTCAATATATCAACTGCAACACTGTGGCTCATGATCATTTTGTAAATGCTTTTAAAATGTTAATGACAACATGTTCTTCAATTTCCATGACACAGACTTTCTTTTGAATTTCAGGTGAGATTAATGCAAACCATAGTATGGTGTCGCACTTTTTATGCATGGGGGACATAATTTTGTTCACGCCTGACAAGTATCACATAGGAAGGTACAGTAATGTCACATTCATCTGCATAAAATGTGCTTAATTGATGTTCATTCCTCCATATAATGTAAAGCCAATAATATTTATTTCCTGTATAAATTATCAAGACAGTCTGCCCTTTGTTAATGCAAGTGGCTAATCTAGTGCCATCCAGGCTGTCGGAAAGCACATAGGCCATTTGGAGGAGACTTTTTCCAATGCACCAGGCAAAGAGTGCCACTTCAACATAAAATCCTTTCGGTAATTAAATCTTGCACACTTTGCAACATACTTTTCTTTCCACTCTGCACAAAAGAAGGGCTATTACTTAAACATTTAGGAAAGAATGGTTTAATATATAACTTGTCTGCCCTTATGCTAAAATAACAAATGAAATATCTTGTTATTAAAGATTCTTTATCAGATCGTAAAGGGAAGCAAAGTTCATTTGAGGAGTCATTCAGCGCAAAAAATTCCCACTTCCTGTTTACATGGCAACGAAAGAAAAATAACAATGAACAAAATACACTTATGAGTGAACTATTTTCAGTTTTTTTAACAGCAGAATAGCTGGTTCATCATTCACTTGTCCAAGCTCTATATTAATCAGCACATTTCCCACTTGGAAGCTGAAACTCTCCAACATGCTCTGTTACAAAACTATGTCATTACGTCTTTACCTTAGCCGTGGATATGCTGTGCATGCTGCTTGGTATTACACAAATGAGAACGATCCACGAGACAGTCACAGTTCAGCATTCAAACATCTGAGGGCTGATTTGGTGTTTTCTCATATTCGTCACTTTAATCTGTTGATACCCTTGCTGCATAATTAAAAAAAAAGTCTAATTGAGTGAAGTGACATAAAGTCAAAGTTATGTGAGAAACATCCCATGAGATAAACAAACTTTCACAAATAAGTTAAAAAAAAAAAAAGTTGTCAACTGGAAATACAAATTGGTTTTACTTTGGCACAGTAAATAATTTTGGAGAGACTCATCTTCAGCCCAATGCCAAGTTTGAGCCAAGTTACACCCCTGAAATGGCCAATCAATGGACGACCTTGTCTGACTTCTCTTCAAAGCAGTGGCTCTTGATTGTTGGTGTTCGGTGCAAGGTGACAGAACACTACTTCTCCTCTAATTAAACCACTCATCCAGTCACTCTGATTGGCGGGTATTTCCCACACACAGGCAGACATATTAAAGAAGGAAAAAAAAGAAGAAGCATGGGAGAAGTGAGGTCAACTTGGTAATACGCTGAGTGGTGAAAAAGGAGAGGGAGGGAAAAAGTGGGACTGAGGAATTGAGGTAGGTAATGAGAAAGAGAGAGAATGGATCAGGAGGATGAAAAATGCTGTTAGAAAATCAAAGACAGGAGCCAACCTCTTTGTCTTTAAAGGAGAGTGGACCACTTCTTTTATCTTTATTTAAACAGGAGAAAAGCTGACAGAGACTCAGACGAGAGCAAACACTTTGGGAAAGATTTGGAGCACAAGGTTCAAGCACAGGAGTCATTTTATGTGGAAACAGAAACATATCAGACATGATGATTATGTACTTATCACTTGTCCACCTGCAGTCCACTATCAGGCAACCTGAGTAGTTTCTCTTCAAATGTGCAGTGACAGAGAATTCGAGTAATTGCTTCGGTCATCTGACTTGGTGGAAGAGTTCGAAAGAGAGCTACTCTTGTTCCCTACAGTTGAGGTTAGTTGCCATTGTTTGCTATGACTTGGCATGAAGAAGCTTATCTCCTGCCAATCAGTAAATGTAAGTGTTTTTGTATTTTATTTTATTTTATTTTATTTTATTTTATTTTATTTTGCAGTCAGTCTGCACAATGCTTTCATTGTCTGTCTGGCCCTTTGTCTTTTCAAGCAAATATTACTGGGACTGTCACATGTTACAAGGCCTGTATCTATATGGCCTGCAAACTGTGGTTCCAGAGGAATGTGTGGCTCTTTAGCTCCTCTGCAATGGCTCCCTGTTGCCTACTTAGTGTTTTGTTTTTTTTTTACATCTGTTTTGAAGCTGCACATTAGACTGTACACCTCAATGGTTAATCAATTTAAAAGTAGGACACATGTTTTTTTGTTTTTTTTTTTTTTTTGTTCTCTCTCAATAGGAGTTTAGTGTCTATTTCAAAAAACTGTGGAAAACCTTTGGAATTGTTCTGATATCTTAATTGCAATATAAACTATATATAAAAGTGGGCAAAGTTTCTAATATGTTAAATGTATCTGTGTGGCTCCAGACACCACTTGTTTAGTGGGAGGGAGATAAATATGGCTCTTTTGGAGGTCAAATTTATTAAAAAGTGTCAGTAAGATTGAGAAGAATTTGAATACATTCACAAAAGAAATATAAAACAATATGACTCTATACACTTTGAAATAATGTCAAGTAGTTTTCAGCTATAGGTTAATTCATGGCTAATGTTGTAACCCTGAATAAAGCCTCTGCAGCTGAGACAGAGAAACGCTGGTGTCTATTAATACTTTGTAGTAGCTTGCGTTTTCATTGCAGTGCCTCTGTCTGATTCATCCACCTCAGAGGCATGGCAAGGTTACAGCAGACATTTTGCCTGAATAATATTACATTAACTGTTTTATTGATTGGTCTCACTGATGTAACTGTAATGTATGGAGATGCAGCAATTTGTGTTTCATTCAATTCACCTCCAGCAGCAAAGACAATTTAAAAAAAACATGTTTACTTTTTCCTTTTTTTGTTTTTGTCAATCCTCTTCTCTTTTTCCTTGTTTAATTAAATACGTGTCTTCATTGGGAAAAAGCAAAACAAGCAGAGTTGGTAAGATTTAAATATCCACTGACAAAGCGTATGTTAGGGACTGAAACATTGTGACAAGAAGTTGAAGTCAAACTGTATTAGTTCCCATTGAGCCGCTGGTTCTGCATCAATAGGCTGCTCACCATGTTCACTTTTTGGCTCGTAATACTGTATCTGGTTTCTCCTTACTCCTGCTAGTGCATGTTATCAGAGGAATGCACAATTATCAGAAGTAAAGAGAAATACAGGCAAAGAACAATCAAATGATCACTTCAGAGAGCTTCAATGGTTTGGTTTAGTGTAAATATAACACATCATTCTGCTGTATCCTGTGGATGAAGAACAGTTTCACCACTTCAGAGTTATGAATGTGAGCACTGCTGGAGACACGCACAACAAAGATGTTGGCTCCAGTGACGTCTCTATCTATACTATAAAAGAGATAACGCATGATGTTTGGCATTTATAGGAGAATAAGAATTTGTCAGCTTTAGCTATCTTGTAAAGTGCAGGCTAAGGTGATCTGTTCCTTGAAACTGAAAGCAGGCATTGTCAGGAGCAGGTGGTCGTCGCCGTATCGTCAATTAATTCCCCAGAGCGTATTCCACTTAACAGATGCCGACACCAGCATGCACAGGTTCAGGCTATCAAACCCTGTCATACTGAACTTACTATTGATGACAATGATTGTGAAATTTTAAACAGTCACCTAATAAAGGTTCCCTTTGCATCGCATAATGAACTTCAATAAATAAAAGACAGAAAAAAATCCCCTTTTGGACATTCTCTGAGTGATTGATAGCTGCAGTAACTGATTGGACCCTTTTTTAACCCAAAAAGCAATTGTTTTAAATGAAAATAAACAGATGATGGCTGGTTGTACAATGCATGTCTATCTGAATGCATGCAGTGCAGCAGTCCCTGAGAGATGACCACGACTTATTTGAACACAAAAGCGTGTTTTTCCCCAGCATATATAAATGCTCAAGCAATTACCTCTTGAAGTGGTGGTGTTAGTAACAATGCTGTAGGATAGTGCGTGATCAAGTTCTGCAGAAGCCTGATAACAAGTCCTTCATTTAAGACAGGTGTGTTAACTTGGAGCAGGGAGACATCTAAAACATGCAGGGCGGTCCTGCTTGAGATGGAGGATTGAGAAGCAATGCTTTAGAAGCTCCAACAGGCAGTACATTTCACTGTGAGTGCCTGTGCACCACAGCGTTGAGGAAAGCAGCCCTGCCACTTTAAAGATTTGATTAAGTAAAAACTGCAGCTGAAGTTGATTGATTAAACACCCTTGCAGTCTTTCAGCTTTTTTCTTCAGCAACGCAGCCAGCAGTGAAATCACAATGCGGGATAGAGCAGCTTCCTTATGCTTAACCATTAAACAAGAAAATGCATATGACAAAATGTTTCACATATTAAAGGAAGTTTAGTTTTACTACACTGACCTTGCTTAGAATATATATATATATATATATATATATATATATATATATATATATATATATATATATATATATATATGTATATATATATGTATATATATATATATATATATATATATATATATATATATATATATATATATATATATATTATATATATATATAGTAGCACTTACATTTTGAGAGGATGTGGGATGTGGTGGTTACATCAGGTGTGTGAGGAATGGGACAGCCAGAGACAGAGCACAGCTCGCATTGGACTGTTTCAGGCTACCTTGCTTTACCTCTCATCACTGGTTAAGTCAGGCAGTCGATGCTACTGGACTATACTTTAATTAAGGCGGGGAAAACAGCATGACTTCATCATGGCAGGTGGCACACTGAACAAAAAAAAAAAAAAAAAAAAAAAAACACATCTTTCGAAACAAGTTGAGTTTCAGGCTAAAACCAATTTTAAAACCTTAAGAAATGCAGCTCAACTAACATGACGGATTGTTTTGATGAGACATGACATGGTCCATTGATTTCTGGAAACACTCAATTAGAAAATTGCTTCGACGAAAGTAACGTTTCCTCTCATTCAGTAATACTTTGTATGTCTTTTGTTTTTCCCCCCGTCTGTTCCTCCTCTCGGAATGTATTTTCCAGGTCGGCCGACGCTGATTTGAGCACATGGGCATAAAATAATCATTTTAAATCAATAAAATGGTAAAAACAGAAGGCAAATGAAAGGCAGTAGAGAGGAGACGGAGCGAGCCGTGAGTTGAGGGGTGGCTGGAGAGGGAGGGCCGGACGCATGACATCATTCCCTCAGCTTCTGTGCACGGACAGACCTCCGGTTTCTCCAAGTGCGCACGGCGGCTGCTGCTGAGGGAGCGACTCCTCCTGCCGTACCCAGGCGCGTCCTGAGCAACCTGCGCTCTTGGGTGGATTAGAGAAAGAAAAAAACATTGTTTAACCAGGCAGAGGAAGCTGCGTGCTCCGCTCCTCACTGGACCTGCCGCAGGGACGCACACGTTCAACTCCATAACGAGGATTATTGCTTGCTTTAAACATGAAGATGTAGGGGGGTTTATCAGCGGAGAAGAAAGAAGCTGGAACTCCGACGCTGACTGAAAGGTAGGCACACTTCTCTCTCTCTCTTTCTTTCTTTCTTTCTTTTTTTAAGAGACAGTGCCACTTTTCCAATAAAAGCTGGTAATGTAAATCACAGTAGATGTTTAAAACATATACGTGTGGGCATTTGGTCTTAGAGCGCATAAGCCATGCGCTATTCTGCCGAATGAACACCTGCAAAGAGACGAAGGCAAGTGCCAGAAAAGGAGCATAATTTAAAAAAATACTGCAAAGAAGCTCGCCCAAGCTGCCACGGAGCTTTGCGATGGAGCGAGATCTATGGTCCCGGACTCAGCGGGAGATCCGACTCCACCACCGCAAAAAAGCCACAGCTGGTACTACTGCTGGTGGCTGAAGACCATATCTGCTGCTGGAAAAGGGAAGATATCAATCATTGCGAACGACGGCCGTAACAGACGCGGCTTCCCTCTCGGTTCTCCCACAGAGAATCATTTACAATGTTAATCTCATTTGAGAAACCCGGGTGGTTCTTGTAAAAGAAAGGCGAATGATATTCTCCTGCTCCTTTCTTGTGCTCCTATAAATGCTGTGGTTCTGAAACATAAAGCATATTTCTGAATCACCTTTTTTTTTTCTTTGCTGGGCGGGTGTGTGCGCGCGGGCGCGTTCTACTGTGTGTGTGTGTGTGTGTGTGTGTGTGTGTGTGTGTGTGTGGGGGGGGGGGGGGGGGGGGGGGGGGGGGTCCTCCTCTTCCCAGCAAGTGGAGCTCTACAGGGGGGTGTTTCATTGACCAAGTCAATCGCGTGATGCCTTGCTTCAGGATCTACCTACACGAGCATGCCCGCAGACTGTGGCAGATCTTTCAGGCGTCGCTCTTGAATGCCATCCCTCAGTTTCGGCTCCTCTCGCCGTGCACGCGGGCGCCGATTGGCTGGTGTGTTACTGAACGCCCGTGGTTTACATGTTGGACTTACGGGAGTAGTTCTGGTCCAGAGCTCCTGGTGGGGTTTTGCCTTTTGCGCAGCACTCTGTCAGTGGCTTGGAGAGAGGAGAGTTGGGTTTATTCCGAGGTGCGCCACTCGAGCCTTCCACGGCCGAGGTGGAGTCAGCACAGCAATGACACCGACTTTTTTTTTTTTTTCTGAGTGCAAGTGATGCCCTTGTTGAATGCTGGAAACTCCGCGGCGAAACAAATACGCTCTCTTCTTCGCGTCCCCTCATAAATCCGATCATTTTGATAGTGTGTGTATTTTTCTACAGTCCAATTAAAAAAAACTAAAGTTTGATTGTCTCAAGCTGTAAAATACATAAAATTTTTAACTTTTCTTTCACTTTTTCCGAAAGGTTTTTTTCCCCCTTTTTTTATGCGCAGTTTTTGTGGCACCAAATATGGACGAGGAAAGAAAACCTGTGATGATTAACTTAAACAGATAACGAAGAAAACCCGTGTGGGTAAAACTAATGCAGAAGCCCCTTTTTCGCCCTCTACGAAATTCTGGATCCTAATATCGTTTTGCATTAAATAATATTTCAGCAATCTGAAGAGTCTACTATACTATTTTCTCTCTTTTTATTTCATGTTTACACATTTGCAACAATACTATCTCTCTTCTATTTCCTAAAAGTTGTGTATTTTTCATCTTTCCCGTTCCCCGTTTCGATTGCAATGAGCGCATCACGGGTCTGCAAAGCTCATAAAAGTAGAGGAGAGAACAATATCTCGCCCGCGCTCGGGTTGTTAAAAGAAAATGGCTTTATTCATTTTTCTCTGTACCCGTGGTAACTTAGTTATAGCTTTTTTATGGTGCCTGGAAATGGCTTACAGGCTTGCAGTGCTATGTAATGTAATCAAATTTATGATGTTGCTGTGTATTACAATTCCCAGTTATGCTCCGTCATATGAGGAATTTAAAGTGACTCTACCCCCCCCCCCCCCCCCCCCCCCCCCCCTTCCCACTCCACACATGCACAAAAGACTGCCCTGGACCATCAGAGCAAGGCTGGTCTGTCCACCAATGAGTTGCATGAAAGGGAATGCACACCCTCAGACTGCACCAAACCTCTCTGGAAATCCTCTCTAAATCATATTCAGACTTATGGTACCAGAGATTTATTCTGGCAGCCAATCATATGCTTTTTGAGTTTTTGCCTTTTCCATATTTCATACACATTTTTTTTTTTCAATAACGGCTGAAAGTTTGGTCTCCTGCAAAGAAGACATTAAAATATGTGGAGCTGAACCACAGTAATGAAACAAATGATGTAATGCATGAGAGGCTGCGTACAGCTCAACTCACAAAGACACAGATTTGCATTCATTCTCTGCTTGCCTTTGAGAAGCTACATCTTTTTATCCACGACAGCACCCATAGGATTTTAGGCAACAATTTGTAAGACGTTAGAATTTCAGTTTTAATCATAGATCTAATCTTAGCTTCACTTTAGAGTGTTTCAGTCCCTTTTTCTGATATTAAGATGTGGTGCCACCCACTGATCACTACAGCAGGAGAGAGTCATTCATCGTCTGTCGGTGGAAAGACAGCCATTACAGGAGTACTTCCGTCATACTTAATGGGCTGGACACATTTTATGAAGCGTCTCCACACCTAGCATTCATTCACGGAGCAATCAAATACCCATGTTGAACAGCCTTAGAGACCGTGCATTCTAAAACCTAGTGGTACACAGTTTTTTTTAAATCATAATGGAACCGGTGAGAACTGGGTTTTTTTTTCTATAGTTATTAAAAACTTTTATTCTTTTAAAGAACAAGTACACAAACCATCAGAACACCAAATGGGGAAGGGTAGGGGGTAAATTAAAGTCAGATTCCAGGAAAACATTCTTCATTGGGAATTTTTTAGCAACACAATATTCGGTAGCTTCGTAACTCAGTATGTCAGGTGAAAGTTGAAATGCTTCTTTTCCACTGTACATTCACTCCAACCCCCCAAAAAAAGATCAACTTTACAAAACATCCACTGAAAAAGCCTTTGTAATTTGTAGTGCACAGGGGATCATAGGTCACCTTCCAGTGAGGTGAATCTCCATTATTGAAATGTGCCATTTGTTCGTTCCCACTGCACACTTTAGCCTGGCATCAATCAGCCGGACTCTTTTTGTGCATGAGACAGCTGATTTGATGGCGTGTCCAAGCATTCCGTCTTTGTTCCTGCAGCAATGTGCTTCAATCATGCTTACCTGTCACCAGTTGGACAGTCAAGATGGTTTCAGGTAAGACAAAGAGGCCACCCCTGCTCGAAAAGGCGATGTTGCACGTGTCAACATGCATAATGACAGAGGTGGGCTTGTTTAAAGACGCACATATAAACTGTGTTTACACAATGAAAAATACACATCACATGTCTATTCAGTACACTACACTTAAACAATGTTAAGCATTGACAATATTATCAATGCAGTGTGGAAATGGATGTTAAAAAAAATATGGCATCCGATCATTAAAGAATTCAAATCAGTAAAAGAAAGAAAGAGATGCCATATCATTAAAACACTTCAAAAACTTGTTCTTTTCGCCCACCTCCATACACATCAACAATCTAATTACCATGAGAGTTTGTGTTACTTGTCTTTTACAGACCAGCAGCTGTGTGTTTTTCTCTCACTGTCTTTTCCCCTGCCTGTGGCATAATTTGAAATTCTAAGTAGTGAATGTCAATTTCAGAACATCCAATTTCATAGAATTCTCACCTTGCACCTCTTGAGCCACATGCTAATGTAATGCAGTAATTTGTTTTCAGTGTATGTAAGTGCTCAGGGTCAAAAAATATGCTTATAGATTGTTGTCTATAACCAAAACATCTGTGTCTCTTATTCTACTCCTGTGGTGATTCAGATTGAGGTGATTATTAAAGAAAAAGGAAGAAAACCAATCTCAAGATGTGGTCGAGCTTTTTTTTTTTTTGTTTTTTTTTCACTGTCAAGCATATGTCCAGCTGTGGCAAATTGTACAGTAAATCTTGTCAGGAAGCATTATGTTCCTCAAATCCAGATGCTAATGAGTTCTGAAATATTCTCACAGCTAAGAAATAAAATTGTCCTTGCATCTTTTGAACACTGGTTTGTCATTTCAAGTGGTTCTTTATAAGCTCTTTAGAGAAAGTCCTGACTGTCAGAATGGGGGCAAAATGCACTATTCACAAGTTTTCCATGAACATTCCGCCCTGGTTTGAGCCTACCGTGGAGCTTGACACTTTAATGGCTTTGATATGTACACATTTTCCTGTTACATGCCAAGACGTCAGTGAGGGCAAAGCTAGGTGATCCAGGAATAATGTAAAATTTCTCTTCCGTTCCCAAGAAGTAAAAAGAGTTGTTGTGAAAGATGAGGGTAAAAGCCTCTGGGCCCTCCCTTCCCTGTCTAACGTGCCAAGTTTAATTTAAAAACACAGTTCCATTAAGCAAACGTCTGTATAGGTTTGCGAGTCACAATCCCAATCAAGACAATGCATACGACTTTGAGTGAGATCAGATTGAATGATAACATGAATTGAAATTATTTTATTCACCTTAATTTCTGCTCAGAATGTTTTTTTTTTTCTTTTTTTTTTTTTCTTTAATCGGCAATAATAAAGAAAAATGTGAAATCGTGTCATGGTTCAGTGTCACAGGTTAGAAAAATGCATCATAGTCATTAGGAGACCTAGTTCAGGTTAAAGCCTCACGTTAAGAATTCAAAAGCTCTTTACTCAAGGATAATTGCAGTGGTAATGTGTGTGCTTAGAGAACGTGAGATTATGCCAACAAATAATGTGTGCAGGTGTAGTACACAGTCTGAGGGGATATAGTGGAACGGAAGCCGAAACAAACCACTTGTTCCTGCAATGTATCTCATTTCTGGAAGGCTTTTTATTTGATACATTTTTTATACTAAAACCTACATTAATCAGCAGTTTAGGAATGGTAAAACATAATCTGATTTGCAATCAGGTTACAGGCAAGATGTATTTAATAGATGCTTCACTTGTATTTGTAACTGATGATTTTGTTGTCCACCATAAAGTACATGAGGTGTTGCTCCAGTTGAGGCAAGTAAAAGTATTACTCAGAGGTGAGGTGGGTTAATTTGGTTGGTTCAAGGTAATCTCTCAACATATTTTCTGGCTGAACCTCATGCCTTTTTTTGAATCTGTCATGTTTGCACAGCCCATCCATCCTACTTGTGTGCTACCTTCACCTAGACAGTTGGTTACGAGGGGGCTGGAGCTTATATCCCAGCAAAATGAGGAGAGGATAAATTAACAGTGTCATTAAACAAGAAAAAAAACTTCCTGGTTTAAACTTGTTTGTCAGCTGGTTGACGTGTCTCATCTGTTTGGAGTTTGCATGTTCTCCCTGTGGTCGTATAGGTTTGGCTTTCCATCAAAGTCCAAAAACACATTATTTAGTAATGATAACTCGGCTTTTGTTGGTGTGAATTAGTGACATTAATATTCTCTTTCACTTTGTTTTGCTCCTGTGATGGACTTGCATCTTGTCCACGGTGTACCCAGGACAAGCTGGGATAGGCTCCAGCCACCCACAACCCCAGAATGAAAAAAGCAGTAATAGATCATGGAGGAGTGGGAGTGATCAGAATGCTTGATGTTTGACTGCCACAAGAAGAGCATATTAATCAGGCTTATCAGGATAGATTATAATGTTTTAACTTTTTTTTTTTTTTCACATTAATGTCCTTTTTAAATGCCGTGTGAGTGGGTGCGTGGCTTATTTCTGTTACACACAGAACATGCCAATTAATATAGGGTGTGGTTTTTATTTTATCTAAATCCATTATATTTCTGGAAAAAGAAATTTTCTAAATAAACTATAGCACTGATAGCATAGTTTATGTTGCTAAGTTCTTGTTTGAATATAAGCCTCTTCTCCAGTATTTTTGTTATTATTGCAAAATACTGTCCACAGAATTGGGAAAATAATTGAAATGTGGAAAATGCATGAATTTGATGTTCCAAAAAAAAAAAAAATCTGCAATGAAAAAAAATGTGAAATGTGGAAAAACTATCAAAGAAAACACTGGCATATCTTTCCATTCACTCACCAATTGAATCTGACAGATCTAAAGTACTAACAAGCTGTCCACGTTTGCCAGCTTGGCGGGATGTTTTCCGGAAAACAAACAATTAGCAAACTTCCCACTGGATGAGACAGATGCAAATCTCCTTGGGGAGAGCTTTTTGCAAAGGGTTATTCGCCACTGCAGCCGCTTTTACACTCCCAAGGGTTGTAACTCCTGAAGGTCACGATAGCATTTCACCTCCCCCCTTGTCTCGCTCACGACAACTCCAGTGGGTATCGCCGGATGTTTCCCGCCAAGCTGGTGAGTGGAGGCTGATGATGGTAGGGGTCAGTGAATCTAATGCATTGTGACAACAGCAAGAATAACAAAACACTGTCTTGTCTTGCCTGTTTACTACTACCTTGCATCATAGTCAAAGGAATCATAAAGAATGAATGACTCATATACTTTCTTGGATAGCCATTTATGTTTGATACGGAAGTGTAGTGTAAGGGGCCAGCTGCAGTTGTCTGGAAATGTGGTGGGACGGCTACGGGGAGTGGGTGGGTGGCTGAAAGTGCTGGTGAGAAGAAGAAACAGATCACCGGCTGGAATTAAGACAGAGAGAGGGGAACATTGGTGGTGGCCTTGTACATTTCATCTACAGGACCTAATAAAACCCTCACAGGCCCACATTGATCTCTCCCAGAATAATCCATTTAGACTGAGCGTGCCTGGCCATGTGGGGCCTCTTCAATTATTTATGGGAGAATGCTGTGCAAGCTTCCGTTGGGATGCAACAGTGTGCCCTGGGAAACCTGTGAACTGCAGATTGCAGGAGAGCAGGGGAGACGCTACATTTGGAAAACGAGAACATGCGGTCAGAAGGAGATGGCTTGTAAGAGAGAGTGATGGGACAAGTGAAGAAGTGTGGAGATGCAAGGCAGCTTCAGGGGATGCAGGAAGCTTAGAAGGAAAGAAAAGTTCATGACAGGTAAAAAGGGATGAAGAGGGAAGGCACAAGGAAAAGGCGCTGAGCGGATGAGAAAGAACATAAAGACAAAGACATGAAGCGAGAGTTTCAGGTTTGTGCAGAGAGGTGGGAAAGCAGGGGGGCATTGATGGAACTATGAGAAAATGATGCTGGGAGAGAAGAAAGGGTGAAAAGAGGTAAATGAAAGGTAACACTATAAATTACAGGAAGGAAATGGATGGGTAAAAGAGCACAGAGAGGTAATTGAAAGAAGGATGTGAGAGAAAGAAATGTGTGGAAAGCAGCAAGTCAAAGATATTGGGGTGTGCATGAAAGAGATGCAGAGGAAAATTGTGGAAAAGGTGGATGGATTGAAAATAACAGAAATACAACATGTAAAAGGAGACTAAGATGGGATAGGAGAAAAAAAAATATGTGAAGAAGGAAGGTGAGAGGGAACAAGAGATTATCTAGATAAACATCAGAGGTAGAATTATAGATGAGAAAGGGTAGAAGAGTTGACTGGAAATGAGGCAGGAATAGATGGATAGGAAGAGGGTGGAGGATGGGACCTTTTTAAAGCAAGTCATGAACATCTATTGATCATGGCAGAGTTATGGTTGCCATTGTGCTAAGTGGAGACATGCCAGTGTGACTGCCTGCACAGTCGATCATTATTTCTGCTGCACTCACCTTTTGTTAGGCATTTAAAAAAAATCATCCCTTTCATTCGGTGGTGCGCCTTGCAGGACAACGTCAAAGGAAATCTTGCAGAACAGTTTGTCACTCATCTTATTTCAGCATGTGACAAGAAAAATGATGATTTGGGCAAGTTTTGATTCCTTTGTCAGCCAACATTATTTAAAATCTGAAGGCTGAAAGCATGATCATTTGTGGCAGCACACAAAAACTGCAATTGCCAAGCTACATATCCTCAGCCCCATCCTCTGCTGCTAGGTCTATGTTCTGCAATTATTAGCTTTTACAGCTCCCATAAATCCACCCAGATTTGTCTTACCTGATTTCCTTGGTGTAATTCCAAGCAACCTATTAGTCTTGTGATGCATGATTTTTTTTTTTTTTTTTTTTTTTTGTCTCTCACAGGACAAGCAGACTGAAAAATTCTGTCTATGTGGTTGACAGATTACGGTGAAGAACATACTACTCACTTAATGCTGGATATATCATGAAAGATGGACGTGAGGGTGGCTTCACATGTTGAAGCCTCTTGTGACGTTTTCTGCTCCTTGATATGTTTTGGTCAAATGTGTCATTAGTAGTGGAGCTATTAACTAACAATAATGTACCAGCAGGTTTTTTTCTTTAATTAGTGAGATACCATTTCCCACCGCTTGACGTTCTCCCAAGCACCCACCAAGGATTTATTGTTTGTCCACAGACATTGATTATCGGATTCTAGTAATTGTTTTGCCTTCGCTTGATTAACAAACCTGTGTTTTCTCCAGAGGCTAGCTCAGTAGGAGCTGTAAAGGCAAGAGAACAGCCAGCCAAACTTCGCCTGCTAAGGGAGGGTTGTTTACTAAAATTACAATGGACAGTCACTGAGAGGAACAGGGAAAGAGAAAAATGTAATTTTTTCCCCCTTTTTTGTGTGTTATTGTTATTTTGTTTTTGTTTTTTTTTTTTTAGCAAAAGGCATTGTTTTTTTCTAATTTCATTGTCTTAGGGTGAGGGCATCTGGTGAACAGTCAACTGTACACAAATCATTTAGGGTGGGTGGTCTCTCAGGCTCATGCATCCAGGTGTTTTGTGTTTGATTCCTGTCCAGCTCTATGCGAGATGATTGATGATAGATGTGCGGGCGGCTGTGAACACCATGGCATTGCTGGAATGTCAAGAATTTGAGGAGCCGGCCTCTTTTCTTGATCTTTTTTTTCTCTCTTTCTTCAGGCAGGTTTCAGAGATACGAGGCAAAAAGTAAGTGTGTATCCCGGCTGTTGAGGAACAGATAAACGTTGAGAAAGCATAGGTGGGGCATGGAGAGCTTTTTTAACGCCTTTGGGTCATGCTTTTCTGTTTGGAGTTTTTGCAGGATTTGGGGGACTGTAGGTGTTTTTTATTAGCATGCTTTTGTATTACTCATTTTCTGTACAATTCATTTTATAAGCGCTACAAATCAGGCCTTCACCTTTGAATTTGCTTGCTTTATAGAAATAGTCAAGAGAGCCTGTCTTTCTTAATATGCTACCAGCACCATGACTGAACACTTATTCGTCCCGGGAGAAATGGATGGCAAAGATCTGCTGTTCTTTTTAGATGTCACGCAAAGACTACTCTTCACACTTATGTATTTATATTGCTGCAGCTGCAACAGCAGCATTTTAGTTGTTTTGTTAAAAAGTCCAAAACCGTCTCCACAACTCATACAATCTATTTAACAGATTGCTGAATATAATTAGTAAAACTCCTCGTGTAAAAACACAGATGGTGACCGTCAATTGGTTTGATCAATAACAGCACTTTTGTCTAAACGTGAGTAATTTTTGGTTTGGTTTTGTCTGCGGATTTTATTACTGGTTCCCATATTAATTCAAACTGGTGCTTCTACACTTTTGTCAAGTTGATTAGAATTGTTTAAAAACTAAAGACATAACCCAGGTTGAATTCAGATAGAGGAGTTTAACAATGGCTGCCACTGTGATATTTAACCAACTGCCTTTGTCTTCTGTTTGACTTGCATCATTGAGTTTTTACCTGTTTGCAGTTTGACAGTTTGTGCTGCGAGCTCGAACCAGTTGGAAAGGCAGGAACAGGATGCTGAGGGAGAGGAGGAACGAGGTCTACTTAAAAGTAATTTATTTCCGCTGTCGCTTTGTTGGGTGAAGAGGAAGTGACAAATGCGAGCTGGTTGTTTATGAGCCCTGGCTAAGTGCTGGCAGGGCTGCTTTTCTCTGAGGTAGTTGGCTCTCTGTTTAATTCATGTCCTTGGGAGGTGCATTGCTTTGTGGCATGGTGTGTGGCAGGGGAGCTAATGAGAGGTGAACCTATCTGCTTCTTATTCTCCATCTGCCTTCCACACACTTTCCCCTTCCTTTATCCTGCTTCTTGCACCTGTCCCTCCTACTTTTCCTTCCTCGGTCTCTCTTTTGACTTCTTTTACACCTTTCCTTGTTCTTTTCGTTCTTCACCTCAGTTTTCCGCTTTCGCACTTTGAGCTGTGGAATCAGAAAAGCACGAAATGTGCAGAAAATCTTGTTCCGATTGCTCCAAGCATGCCCCGCTTATCTGGAATTGAAACAGGGAAATGGAGAACCCATCTTGCCGTCACTTCCTGCCAAATAAATCAGCCAGACTTTTGACAAACCCCAAATAGGACTGCCGATTTTTCAAAGCTGTCTCGTTCATCACTTTGATTCATCCTTCATGAGACGTATGGCATGTTTTCTTCAATGTCTACTCAGACACACACACACACACACACACACACACACACACACACAAACACACACACACACACACACACACACACACACACAGACGCAATCGGTCAGTTATTTAGCAGAGCATGCCAGATCACTACATTAAGTTGTCAGAGTGTTTGATAAAGGAAATCAAGTCAAGGCAGTTTGAGTGCCTGTTGGCTCCAAAATACCCAAGAAGACAGACAGGAGGACAACTGGGTGAGCTGAAATGTCAACCTCTCTGTCACCTCAGCTCAACTACATCCTCCACCTTCTCCTCACCCACTTGTATACTTTTGTAAGGTGCTTTTTTTAATTGACACGAAGAAGAAAAAAATCCTCCCCTTATCTGACTGCCTGCTACTGTTTTTTGTCATGGGTTCATTATATCCCCCGCCCTTCCTTGTCCTTCATTCAGTTTTTTTCTTCTTTGCCTTTAAAGCCATCACTCTCTCTTTATCTTACCCTCTCTGAAAACATCCCTTTTACAACAGATTACCTGTATTGTTGTCGCCTGTCCTGATTACCTGGTTCACTTGTTTTTATATTTATTTGTTTATACTTCCTTTGTCAACTTTGCAATGAATTAGCGTAGTCGCATGAATGTGTTTTACTTATTTATTTTTTAATGCTTATAAAGTGGTTCATATGGAGTGGTCTACATAACCAATCCCGGAGAATCATTTACAAAAGATGTTTAGTGGTTTCCAAATGACTTACTTAAAATTAGTGATATTTCAACCAAATGTACTTAATAATTTACAATACTGTATACATAATTGTTAATAATTAATAAGGAAATGATAAATCCCTTCCCAGTGATCGTAGTACATCCTGTTTTAGTTAGACCAGTGTGGGTTCAGGCAGCGCTTCCTCCATTACTGAGCTATCTGTACATATCCATTTGACACTACAGAGATAAGCCCAGCAGTGGAAAGCTTTCTTACTCCTATCCACCGCTTTGCAGAGCATGAAGAATTTTGTTTGACTGACACTTCTGTATGTCCTCACTACATTCAACTACTTCAACCCCTCAGAAAAAAAGGTAATACATTTTCACATAGATCTGTTAAGATAACCACCTGAGGCATACCTCCATACTTCAACACAATGCATTTGAAATCAATTTCTCACCTTAACCTGGAGGTCTGTCATGATTATGGTAACTGTTTTTTCTTATTTTCTGGTCAATATAATTAGGCTTGGTCTTCAAAATCCATAAGAACACGTGAACACAAGAACATGACACTTGCAGTTTTTTTTTAAATAAAATGTATGTGTACATATTTTTTTTAGTAATTTCAGCCATTGCAGCTGTTGTTCATGCATTAGCAGCAGACATTGGACCAACCATAAATTTCAAAGTTGTCACCCCAAACTGCGAGATGAGAGTCATTTTGAAAGTTTCTCTGCTGGGCAGTATGTAAAATAGTTTAGATGGTTTAAAAATGTTTGTTTTATAGTTTTGTTATGGCTACATTGAGCTGTTTCAGAAGAGTTAAAGAGTCAGATACATTCAGAGCAGCAGGTTGCGGCCGCCTGCTCGAGTCACTTACGACAGGAGCTGACAGGCGTTCAACAAAAGGGAAAATGCTTTCATTCAAGTTGGTCGTACAATATCATTAGCACATAAACTATATAGAAATATTATTCTTTGAATTTAAAGGTATGATCTAGGAGGTGGTGCTGCAACTGTTGCAGCTGTCAAACACAGGTTTTCCATATTGACCTTTCTTTTTAACTGCAAAGGTTTTTATCTCGGTATTCTCTGCTTTTTTCCATGCAATCCACACACACACACAGAGTGTTTGGCTCTTTGGTGAGTCTCGTTTGGCCATGGGAGCGAATGTGTGTGTGATTGTCTCTCTCTCTTTGTTCTAGACCTGCAATACACTGTCAGCCTGTCCTTTTGCCCAATGTCAGCTCGGGAAGGCTCCAGCCTCGTGTGAACCTAGCCAGGATAAAGCAAGTTTAGAAGATGAATGGATGAATGAATGGTAGGTAGCATGCCACTGAAACTTATACTTGATAAAGCACAGATGTTATTTGTTTGTTTATTGAAAGAAGAACACACATTTTATATAAAATACTTGCAAAATGAACAGATGCCAGTGAAAGACGTCTACAAAATGAACTGCTTTGAATCAAAGCTGAAAACAAAGGAGTGTTTTGAGTTCACTTATGAAAATATCTTAAAATTGGACCAAAAAGGAATTGATCGTAATAAAAAGTACTGTTCATGTGATGTGATATTAATATAATTAGTAGTAATAAACAACAACAAATGATGTGCATCACACGTCACAAAGCACAAGTTGTTAACATTCTTCTGCAGTCTATAAGTAAACTTTTTTTTCTGTCTTTCATTCTTTTTTTCAGTAGGTCATTTCCAAAAATAGCACTTAAGTGTGCAGTCTGTCATGGGACCCTATATACTGCTCCTGGGTCAAACGCCAGTCCCACTTAACATCGATAGTCACCTGCCATGTATTTTTCATGGCACTGAGTGCTTCTCCCTTCTCTCTCTCTCTCTCTCTCTCTCTCTCTCTCTCTCTCTCTCTCTCTCTCTCTCTCTCTCTCTCTCTCTCTCTCTCTCTCTCTCTCTCCTACATTCCCTCCAAACCAGCCCGTCCTGTCACTCTGAGATGTGGCTTCAACCTCTGGTGCAGTTTTTCATTGGCGCTCTTTGTTTTCATCTATTGTTCTTAAAAGCGATTATGACCATCAGACAGGCCCATTAAATATTTAGCAGCGCTCGGGCTGCTGCTTTCACTGCCTTCACAGGAACACGCAGCACAGATGTTCAAAGTGTCTCTCTCTCTCTCTCTCTCTCTCTCTCTCTGTCTCTGCAGCAGACGTGTGCGGCAGTTTGAGGGGCAGCCGCTCAATTAAATAAAAGCTGCTATTTGACACAGACTATCATGTATGTCTGAAAGGCAATGCTTCGGCGTTTCTGTCTCTTTATCTTTTAGACTCAGCCATGCAGACCTCTGCGTGTTTGTATGCACACGCGCCCGTGGTATATTTCCTGCTCAAGTGTATGTGTGGTCTCTGTGCAGTATTTACAGCCATAATTATTTCCTTGTCTGCTGTGCAATGTGTATTTTTCAGTGGCTGCCCCTCAAATTACTTTGCTGTTCAATATGGGAGAATTTATATGCAAGTCCATCCTTCATTTACACTGCTGAAAGAACTGAAATGATCTGTTGCTTGAGAGAACAATAAATAAGCTGCTCTGCTATTGATTTATTTAAAAAAAAAACAAAAAAAAAAAAACAGGGCGACAATGGCATCAAAAATTATCTCACAGTAGACTGCTACATTTAAAATATGAAGTTCAAACTCTCAACTACACTCATGTTCTTACATTGTTTGCTGTAAGCCACTACCCTGATTTTTAGTGTGCTTCACGCAAATCAGGTGTCACAAATCAACTTCTAGTGCTTTTTTCAAGGCAGTCATGTTTATTGCAGGATTCATGGTTAATTGTTGAATGCAAAGCATTTAATTGATAGAGGTTTTATAAGTTGAGAGGATTTAACACAACATTCATGGCTGGCTTCATTGTGCCCTCGCAGTGTAACACCACTATGTGGTCTAAGCCGGTGCCATTCAGAGAGACTTTAACAGAGCGAGCAACCAGGGGTTCAGTGTCTCGCTCAAGGATGTTTTGGCTTTTTTTTTTTTTTTTTTTAGATGAAATGTGACATGCCAGTTATGAGGCTTCTACTTCCGTGAGTGCACCCTGCCAGTTTGTCATCTTACTTTTATTGCATGACATGCAAAGGAGTGTGATAACATGGCATCATTTCGAGTTTCATCTTGTAGAAACAAGTCAAATAAAGGGAGCGCATAATGTAGTGGTTAGTCCTCTAGCCTCGCAGCTAGAGAATCCTCGGTTCGATTCCTGGTTCAGAGGGTTTTCTGTAAGATTTTTTTTTTTTTAGTTCTTGCTGTACATGTGTGTGTTTTCTTCGATCCTCTCTGCTTGCCCTGTTGTGAACTGGTGACTTGTCCAGTGTGGATTGTTTCCCCCTGCAGTCATAGGTTGGATAAGGTGGATCCGTGGATGGTTTGAAGTCAAATCAGGCAATTTTGTACGTATTTCGGGATTTTGTCTTTCATTCAAACAAACTCTACTGCTGCTCAACGATGCATCATCTGATCTAAAATCATGTCTCCATGCATTACTTGTGAAAGGTCCTCGTCTGTTTTGACTTTTTACACATTTTATGAGGCATTGGTAGTTCTCAGCTGATAAAAATTCCTCAACAATATTACTGCAAACACATTTCTCGATGAATATATAATTGTTGTAAAGAAAGTTCTGTTCCACTGTACATCCATCATTTTTTTATTCTCGCGAATGACATTAGAGTTGACACGGGCTGGATCCAATTTGAACCAACACAAAACAAAAGGCAGGTCTCATCTCAGACATTTCACCGGTTCATCGCAGAACTAATACAGACAGATGCACAATCGTTAACACGCACATACACTCACCATTACCAAGAACATAATAAACCCTGGCCTGTGGTAGAATGCCTGGAGTGCCCAGGCAACAAGAAACAAACAAACAAAAAGTACACAAAGCCTGCACAGCTCTAAATGAACCAAGACTGATGATTCATCGGGTTAGAATCAGGACCTTTACTGTCTGGCTATACTGCTACATCCCTCGCAACTGATATGTATCACAAATCTACTGTATATATACACATTTTGCTTCTAAGCCAAAAGGCTCCAGTGAAGTCAAACCACAAGCAGATTTAGTTCAAATGCAGTGAAGATCCTTTTAAAACTGAGTTTTGTTAATTGATGAAAGTCCTTGGTTTTAATGACAGTCTAGCGGTGGGCATTGAAAAGAAGGTGACAAGCTGTGATATGTGCTTATATGGGCCAGCCAGCTCACCCTCTCCCACTTCCTCCCTCTCCCAGAGTCTTTGCCTAATGGCTGATAATGAAGAGGGCATCTATGCAGAGATGACATGTGCACGTCCTCTACTGGACGCACGCACGCACACACACACACACACACACACACACACACACACACACACACACACACACACACACACACACGCACGCACGCACGCACGCACGCACGCACGTACACACACATACACTCGCACACAGCAACGATCACACTGGGCTGACTGCCCTTCAGAATACTAGGCCTGACATTAATCTTTAAATGACTGTTGTTTCTTCTCCAAGACTTTCAATCCATTAGTGGCTACGTCTTGAGATGGAGAGAGATTGCCAGAGAGGAAAAGGCAGGAAGGATGCAGGCAGGCAGTTTAGTGTGTATGTGTATGTATGTGTTGCGGACGGGGTGGGTTGGTGGAGAGAGAGCAATGGAAAGGATGATGTCAATGATAATGGAGGATGAGGACAGAGACAGAATGAAAGGGAGACAGAGAGAGGCGGAGACAACGGAGAAGTATCAGACAGACAGAGAGAGAGAGAGAGAGAGAGAGAGAGAGAGAGAGAGAGAGAGAGAGAGAGAGAGAGAGACGTTACAATGGATAAAAGTGAAACAAAGACTGGAGATATTTTTTTTTTTTATCCTGCCCATGCCAGCTACTGTACTACTCATATCACACACTCCTACTCACACACCTTGTTCTCCCGTTTTACTCCCAATGTCAAGGGAGTGAGTTAAAATTAAGATGAAGAGTAAAACACTGACTCAACACTGTGAGTTTTCTTGTTACGTTAACAGCTGACTGCACAACAAAATCAATAAACACTGAATTACAAAAACATAAAGGTCAAGGTTGGCAGTCATATAGTTACAATGTTGTTTTTCTACCTCTTGCTATCGGTTTTCTTAATACAATCATGAATCCATACTCTTGTTACTACTTTTCTTTTCAACTCTTTGTTATATCTGATCTATTAATTTTTTTTTTTTGTGATAATGCATCTGTCTTGCTTCTCTCTTTATTCCTCACATATTTTTTTGTCTGTTATTTCACTCAATCCATCAATGCTTCGCCACATCCCACTTTTCTTTTTTCACCGATTTGTCATTAGTTTTATCATTCTGTCTTCTAAATACGGCAGCTATCCTTTAATTTCCCCACTTGGCTCTGCACGTCCCCCCTCCTCTACTTCCCGTTTCCGTGTTTTCCCCTATCTCCTTTTTGTTACTCCCCTCTCGTCATCCCTTTCTTCCAGCTTACTCCTCATTCCTCTGTCTCTGCTCGGCCCTCTTCCCCACATCCTCCTATCCCCTCATCTCCCTCTCCCTCGCTCCCTCTCTCTGCTCCTCCAGTGTTGAGCTATAGTGACTCTGACATCATTACCCTTGTTGTGACAGGTTTCATTTGTACCCTGTGGACCTATACATCAGCCTGACTGATAGTCCGAGGCCCGGGGCCAGCAGAGCCCCGCCCAGGCTGGGACAGAGTAACAGACAGAAAGGTCCTAAAAACCACTTCAGCCCGGGTACCACTGGATATTTTTCCATTACTCGTTTTGATGTGTCAAACTCAATGCTGCTTCAGAACACGCCCCGAACATCACCGTGCTTGAAATAACAATCCACTGTGGTGGAAAAAACGAAAGGGAGAGAAAATATGTTGAAACACTCACACTGTTTGATTGACAGGTGATCTCTGCCGTACTGAAACACCAATAAGTGCTTTGTACTTAGATGGAGAAGAACATTAAGTCATTAAGTATGACATTTATCGTAAAAGTATTAATTTGTTTTATTTGAGTCTGTCGCAGCAGGATTTATATTGTGCTTACTTACATGTTTTCATGAAATTAGTCACAGCAGACCAGTCATGTTGCCTTTATATTGTGATTTTTTTTTAAAGCTGTTTGTAATGTTGCTGTTGCATGAATATGTGCTGAATATTGCGTTCATACAATACAGTGGCAGTATCAGTTTTAAACAGTCTGTTCAAAGTTCAAATTGTGACTTAATCATAACCCACCCACCCCAAATTTAAAATTATTTCTCTAAAGCATTTTACAGCACAGCACCCATTAATAATACTAGTTAGCGCTACCAAGTCATGTGAGGTCTTCCAGTCAACCCTGTTTCACATCCATCTCTGCACCCTCATAAATCCAGACAATACATCAACAATACCTTCAGACTGCTCACAGCCTCATTGATCTGTGGTCATTTTAATGTGTGGCTTATGAGCTCGCCAGCATCCTTTGTGGCCAGACAAAAATGAATCCACTTGAGTGTGGTGCTTTTAATGGCCAGACTATCCTGTTCTTTCACAATAGAACAGATCTCCATTGTGTTGATTCTGTTACACAGAGTAAAAAGCTTCGGGGGAAAACATTAGGGAAGAATCAGAGGAATTTTTAACAATAAAATGTCCATATAAAATTGACTTATGTGGGGATTCCAATTGTGAGATGAATCAACACTGAACTAAATTATAAACTACCCAATTCATTCTGCATTATGATGTTTTTAAAAATAGGAACATGATTTAACTTTTATCTTTTTAAATGTGGATCCATTATGATATTAGATTCCAACAAGAGCAAACATATTTTCATTTGAGATCCAGCCATCTCAGAATTTACCCGGCATCCATTTTTTTCAGTGTTGAACTCCTCTTCCTCCTCATCATAACCTTTTGCAGAAGGTGCATGCTTTTTTTTCCTTTTGTGTCATGCACCTGTGAGGGAGGTGGGGTGTTTGTGTCAATGCTTATGCATTTGTGAGCGAGGGTACACTCCTAGCTAAGATTCTGCTTGTGTGTGTGCTGAAGAAAAAGAGTGACCACACATAAAGGCACATTAATCATCCGGGTTTTTTTTTTTCCCCCCTCTGCCTTGTGCAGTGTAAGTTGAGGCCTGATGGATTGCTCCTCGCTCACACCGGATTCCAAAGGGAAAGGCTGTAGCCTATCGACAGACTGGAGACCCTTTGGGGAATCCCTAGTTTACCTTACAGCTCATACATCTCCAGACATTTAGGATGGTTCCTCAAATATAGTGGAAACAGTGTCTGTCTTGAGCAGTAGTTTTCCTGAATGTGAATTCACCACTGCACCTTTAAGATAAAGACTTAATTTGGTGGTACATTGCTATTATGTGTGCATAAAATGATTTAGGGTTGTCTTTAACATAACAGGTTCATTATTATTCATGCTGCACTCATGTGACAGTTTGGCAGACAGTCTCATTCATCGAGTCATCAGACATTAACGGAGCTCACAAGAACCCCAAATGGGAAGAAGACCAAACTGATAGCCCTTATTTTCTTTTCACGTTCTTCTTTCATTCATGGAAAATTAATTGAGAAGAGTCTAAGATGGATTGAATTCATTGAAAACTTTGACACTATTTTCCAAACAAAAAGCAATTAGGAATTTTGAGCATGTTTAAAATTCTAGGCAGACAGTTCAGAGACTCTGCAAATGTTATGAGATACTTCCAAAACTCTTTATAAATTCTGTTTACCATTTGTTGAACAGTTCAGTAAAATTGAAGCTTCACAGACAGAATGGAAGACATTATGTATTTCAGCAGCTTTGCTTTCTGATCTCACTTTTGTGTGACCTTCCTAAATCTAAGGCACCTGTTGCTTTAACATGCAGACACAGTATTAGTTCGCTTCTTTTTCTGAAGCAAAATAAATAAATAGATAAAAAGAAATGAGAAGCATACTTTGAAAGTGAAAAGGGAAAAATATATAGGCATAATTTATGACTCGTTTTGAGACACTGAGAAATAGTAAACAGCAAGAAGCTGGAGAGGAAGTTAGAGAACACAATAGAAGATTCAAACTGAAACGAAACAGGAATCAGAAGAAGAATATAGGTCAGAAATGGACGTGACTGTACCCTAAATTCCCTGTTTGTGTTCCCGCTATGGTTCTCATCTTCTTTGTCTTGTGTCTCAGTAACTCAGCATTGTCATTCACCTAACCTTGGTGGCAGAGTGGAAGGTTTCTTGGCGCCTGCCAGTTGTTCTTGGCACAGCAACGCAAGGGAATAAACCTCGGCACTTTCATGATGAGGCGCTTAGCAGATGTCTGATGTACAGCTTGACGAAAGTTCGATCTCCCAAGGACACAGTACCTTTGGGATCTGTGACAGGATGTGCATGTTTACCTGGAGAGCAGAGAGTCTGACTTTGAAATATCAAATCAGAATCACTCTTACAGGTACATAGCCTGGTGGCTTAGGTCTACCCAATGGGGGTAAAAAAACAACAGTCACTGATGCAGTCAAAGCCCTTACACACTGTAACACTGCTACAGCAAAGGGGCATTCAAACCACAAGCACTAGCTCCATGGCAGTGGATATGTCTTCTTTTTATTTTTTTTTTTGGCAATTGTCATTCCACAGTGCAGCACACGTAATGTATAGTCGAGCTCCTTGTGGATGTCTGATATTTATAGTGAAATTCTGCTCCACCCTAATTTATATAGGTAAATGGATGGTGACAGACGTTTGTGTCAAATCAAACTGACACAATTGATGCTGACGGTCTGAGTTGACGTGCCCTGAGAGCAAAAGGAACAAGCGTTTAGATTTCCAGGTACAGATGAAGAATTTTGCCCCTGGGATGATTCTGCCTTGAACATAATCGAGTCTGTCCACTGCCGAGGTGGATGGACTGCTCTGAAGACGGCTCAAACAAAGACAGCATGTGGATGGCATACAAAACTGCTTACCAGGAGCAAGCCTTATTTCAAATAATAAAAGCACCAATTAGTTTTAACTTTTGAAATAAAATTGATTGAACAATAAAAGATATGAGGTTCAAGATTATGTTTCTATTAAAATATTTTGAAAAATTAATGCTTTAAGAAAACTCAGAAATCAATCGTGCAAGTATTTTCTGAGAGTCGCAAAGACGCACAGATTCCTTAGATGCCTCGATTATTTATTAACCCCTTCAGTCCCATGATGTTGCCATTCGACAGGCATCCTGTACGTCCCATGACTCCAACTTGAGGAACTTCAACAACAACAGCAACTGGCAGCAACAGAGTGGAAGAAAACGTGAACAAATTGAGCTTTGCACTCATATAACACTCTTGAAGGTGGGTCACTTTTCAACGAGTCCAATCACACATTTTCACCAGCGTGTTGCACATTTTTGAAGTGAGTGAATTTTCAAGCACTGGCTAAAACAACCATCATGTACAATGACTGCTCGATACTGTTAGTTGGTGTTATCCTTCGAATAGGGGAAGACGCACCACTCAGTTAAAGCTAGGGTCGGCGATCTTGGAAAACTAGCATGTATTCGAATGTAGCATCTCCCCAAGGCTCCGCCTAGCTCCCACCCCATTGGAGGAGCTCCCGTTCGGAGCGAACGCACTGGATGCGGAAGCGCCGCACGCGCGTGGAAGCGCCACAAGCACGGAGTTTGTGATCGCCTCCAATATTATTAACCTTTCTGACTGCCCGCACACAACGCGCATAGGAGCGCAGCGCGCCCGCTCCGCTTCCTTCTATTTTTCACGCGAGCCGCGAGCGTTGCGAGCGCCTTGGCAGCGCGCGCGCGCACTGAACCAGGGCCAGTGCACGCCATTGAAATGTACGCGCAGGGGGCTGATAGAACGGCGAAGGGATTTGATTGGTTTCTTAAGAGCGGTCCGCGCCTTACGATTGGTCGGAGTTTTTACTGTCCTTTGGCCGTTACAGTTGTCAGATTTTTTCCGCACCTTTTTCCGTACACATAATGTATTGACTTCTCCCAGGGGGCAAGGAGCATTTCACTCAGTATGACAAAAAGTGCTTCTGGACAACATCGCCTACCCTAGCTTTAAACATTTTACAGTCATAAATTCAAAATAAATGTAGTTGGACTGGTAATTTCAGGGTGTAGTAAAACACAAAGTCATGTCTTTATATAAGCTATGGAATAAATCAAAATTACTAAAAATACATCCGTTGTCACATTTCACAGTATGTGTTGGACTTTACTGTTAAAATATATTCTGAGCTAGTATCACAATCAATATCTGCATGCTGACATTCCATTGTCATTCAGCAGTTTACACTGTATAAAACCTGAAAATAGTCATTCAAGTAGAAATCTTTCAAGTGGCTCTCTTTGCATTTTAAAGTATTTTGTGAGCGCCTCGCTCAGGTTAAATATTGTGCCACTTCATTGATCTTTTTTCAGCTGGTTCATTGGTAGGACCAGACTAATAATTTGATTGAAATGTGGTGACTAGTATGGAGGGGGTCAGAAAGGGGGGTTAACAGCTATTCATATTAAGCCTCATTTTCACCCTGCGTGCCACTCCATAAAATCTCACTGTTGTATTCTATCAGGTATGAGGTGGCAAGTATGCAAACTGCTTAACAGCCTCTTATGCAGGCATTTGCAATGTGACTCAGAATACAAATTTGTCAGGCTCTCCAACCAAACTGAGAAATGAGAGAGGGGGTGGGATCAGTAAACTGGTGCGTACATACAAAGTGTGCAAAAGCAGGCGTGCAGCTCCGTTCATATGCACATTTACCCAGCTCATTTTCAAGGTCGGACAATATTGGTAAATGGTGGGATGAAAGCAGAGCATCATTGGAAGTCATGAAGTAGTTTGAGATAACAGCGCATTCAGCAATTCATGAAAACAAAAATGTGACAACGTATTTTAGGCCATGTGTTTATTTATATTGGTGCATTTTTTTCTTTATGAGAGCCCATCTTCTTTTCATTTTATTGAGACAGATTGCAGTGTGACCATGAAAGCTACTCTACTGATTAACTCTTCGTGGACGCCTTTTTATCTGTTGGCATTTGATGTACGACATCTTTGTGAGGGCTATGGTCGAATGCAATCACGGGCCTTTCATTGCAGGGGCCCTTCAGATTGCATACTAGTTCTCGAGGGAGGCCATCCTTCAGAAAATATTGACTGTTCGACAGTGTGCGCCTGTGTGTGTATTAGGAGGGCTTCTTTCAAGAAAGAAGAAATGTCTGTGTGTGTGTGTTGTCCCCACATCTCTTGTACGAATGTGGAAATAGGTGGTGAGAGCCACTGAGAGTGCAAAGGTCACTCGCCTCATAAAAGGAATAAAAAGGAAATTCCATTTTCCACAAGACATCGGTCCCAAATGGACGTGCGCTCATGTCAATGTTGTCCCTTGTTGTGGACATGCTGCAGTTACAGATAGGTAAGCAGCATCCGAGCTTTCAGAAATATGCCTCTCTGCTAATTTTGGGATAAATTTTTCCTTTTAACATCTTTATCAAGAGTGACAACTGTTTTGAGAGAATCTTACCCTCATATTTCTGAAAAATTTGACTTTTTCTTTTGCCTACCAGGCTCAATCAGAAAATGTGCTCATGGCTACAGATTTAAAACGTCCATGCCTTTTCCTATTTAAAACAATAGAGGCAGACAATTTAAAAAACATTACTAAAAAAAATGTGATTTTTACACTTTTTGTAGGGTTAACACATGCACACATGCTCGAAACAAAAGGACATGATCACTGCAGGGTGACGAGGACAGACATGCCAGCTACACATGTGGACTTCAGGTTTGATAACAAAACCAAAGGAAAACAAAAACCAGGGTTGGGGAGTAACGGATTACATGTAATGGTGTTACGTAATCATTATACAAAAAAATTGTAACTGTAATCCGTTACAGTTTCCTCAAAAATATGTAATCTCGTTACAGATACTTCTGATAAAAACACGGATTACTGAGCGGGATTACTTTTGAAAATCAGACGGAATATACCAGCAACAACAGACATACGCACCGTATACAGACATTGTCACACTTTACGACACTTTACAGCACTTTACGGCACAAACCGCCACACCATAGATCTATAAACAATAGACGCCGTAGATATATAAATGATAGATGCCGCATCGACCGCTGTCTTGGAGCAGCCTCCTGCTCTACTGATATGTTTAACCGTGAATGAAACAACCGGCGTTGCCATGAATTTTACCCCCTGCTGCTGGAGTCATGGCTGCTCCAAGGAGAGAAACTCATTCTTTGGCTGGAAACGTAGACATTTTGTATTAAAGTCAGATGAGGCCCAGAACTTCTCTGCACAATGTAAACTCTGCCTCCAGCTGTGAAAATGCTCTCAGCATCCAGGAACTCATCAAACCTGAAGACACATCTACAGGTATGAAACACACCTGAACTCACAGTGAAGCTGAAGTGTTGTTAGCCTGCTAACCTGTCAGTAACCTGCTGCTGAGAACCACAGCCTCACCAGGCTGAACTCAGAAGAATCTGATGGAGGCAATAATATCTTCAGCCTGTATGGAGGATTTATTGGAGACTGCATGTTTCCTTCTGTCACTGAGGAATGAAAACACTGATCCTCACTCCTGTAGTGACTACAGCAGTACAGCTACACAGCAGACTGAGTATATAATATAAATGTGTGTTAACACTGCCAATGTGGCTCCTGGTGCTGCTGCTGGACTTTAGAACTACTAGAGGAACACAGTCTGAACTGATGGTTCTGATTCTGAGTCAGAAAGAAAGAAACTCAGATTCTCAGTAGGTTAGAGGTTAAAGGTCATGTTGTTGGTATTAATTGTGTCTGAACACACAGAGTTCAGCAGAGTTCAGAAGACTCAGAGCATTTAGTGTTTACTGTGTGGAGCTGTCAATACACTGTGAGGATGACACATTGTATTTGTCTTTATTTTTTTATGTTTGCTGGTGAAGTAATCTAGAAGTAACTAAAAGTAATCTGGTACATTACTTTTTAATTAAAGTAATTAGAGTAAGTTACTGATTACTTTTTTTGACAAGTAACTTGTAATTGTACCAGATTACAATTTAAAAGTAACCCTCCCAACTCTGTTCAGGACCCTAAACTACTTCAAGAAAAAAAAAAAAGTTCTTGGATTGAGTTAAGCATGTTAGTTATGTAAGTTATGTTATACAATTTGAACATGAGCTGTGTTCTTATTCTTGTACTAATACTAATTGAATAGATAATGTAATGACATAAATTATATAATCTCCACATAATTTATAGTAAATCAGTGCAGACGTCAGCTTTCATATAGGACATTGACTCGGTATGCTGGGGAAAAGTCCTGTGTTTGAGCCAATCACACTACTTCCTGTATTAGTGAAGGGCCTCTTATTTTGGGACATTTCTCTTTTGGTCTCATCACGATGATCAAGGCCCCCACATGCATTTGCTTGGTCCATGTAAAATATGTGTTGCTATCAAGAGCTTTGGTGGATTTAAAAGACCAAAGTTATATATTTCACTTTGGTACAAAACCATGAAAGAACCATGTTTTGTCTTTGTGGTTTCATTCTTTCAATATCTCCAAAGGTTTCAATCACAAATTTCATAAACGAGCAAAAAATATTGATTTCTGTATCCTATTATTAAATATAAGTTGTATTGGCTTCCCTGGGGTTCCTCAATATGTCTGTTAAAACTGTTTATATTTCAAAAAGGAAATAACCAGGAGAGGAGAGGAGTAATAAAAGGCTCAATCAATTATTAATCTGTGGCATTATTAAATTGACCACCGACACTGGATGTGATAAAATATATCCTTAGAAATGCTGTATCCTTCCATAAGACACTTAAAGCCTTTAATGCAAGCAAAACCACTCAGTGTCACAGTTGTGATTGACCTAAAAGTCAGTGTATTTCCCGATGAATGCCCAGTGGGTGTCAGTCCTGGGTCTCCTTCGAGGCCTGTGACCTGGTTATGTAGTTGATCATAGCTGACATGCATTGTCCCAAGCAGAGATTAAGTGTTAAATATCAGTAACATGAAGATGAACGAAGGCTGTCGTGTTGGTAGGCTCATGGTGCATTCCCACCGGACGCGTTGCAAGCTTCACAGGCGTTGCTTTTACATTCAGAGTCTATGGTGGACGAGCTTCAACGGACCTAACGCGCGTTGGCGCTTTTCGAACTTTTCGAGCTTTTCGAGCGTGTGGGATGTGTTGTTGGGAATGTTGGACATATAATATTTTCATAACGTTGGGATTTTGATCTTAAACAAGATGTTGAGGTAAAATTTATACATAACTTTTTCTATCCATATGTTTTTGTTTAGCATTGGTCTAAAATTATTATGCTTTCATTTAGATAATATCCTGATCTTATTTTAGCAGTTGCATTTGGAAACTGTCATTTCCACATAAACAACAGTTCAGATGACTATTTGGAATTTGTTGCTATTCACTGTCTGGAGTAGACTTGGTGGATGCCTTGACTTCAATTTTTTGCAACATGATCCAGTCGGTCCTTCTTAAAACCATCACAAAGTTATGTTTATCACTTAAACTTAACAGAACCAAAGCTTCAGAACAAAAATAAATCTGCAAAGAAAAACCAAAACAAAAAAACAAGCCACTGGATACAATCACAACAATACTGATCAACCCATGCTGTTTATTTATAAAAGCAGTGTGTTATGAAAAAAAAGTGAAATCTTAAATTTGGTTTATGAATTGTATCTTGTTTCACAAGTAAGTTTTGCAAGTGGGCGCATATTGTCCTCATAGTGAAATGAAAAGTATATATCGAAATGGAATAAATTAAGAGAACAATCTAGCATGTCCCTACAGCAGGTCTCTAGTGTACTATTTAAATGTTCATTAAAGTTGCTGTAGGCAGGATTTTGCTAGTCAATGCTAATTTTTCTGTGTTTTCTTTGGATTAAATGTTAGAGTATCCACTGATAATCCTTTAGGAGTGTAGCATAATTGCACTACCGCAAAGGCGCAGCATTTCCATCTGTCTCTGTTCTGAGCTGAAAAGGAATCTCAACAGCTCCAGGTATCTTTGACCAATCAGAAGAGCCCCTGAGGCTCTAACCGTGATTGGTCGAGGGGCGTTCGTCACACGTTCTTGTGGGAGGGACTTAACTTGCGTAAGGGCGTGATGTCAGAGAAAACAGGACAGAATTGGCTGTGCTGGGTTTCAAATCGCCATCTTGCTTAGGTAACCCTAAGCAAGATGGCGGAGATGCTGAATCCTGCCTACAGCACCTTTAATTGGGAACCTACACAATTGCTGGTCTTTTTTCATCAACAATATGGTGTTTTTTCTCGAGGAAAACCACTAAAATGCCATCAGCTCACTCATTGTAAATTCAGAGACAAAAAATAATGATAATAATAATAATAATAATAATAATAATAATAACAATAATGCTAAACAGTGAAATTGAGACACAAAGTGAAATATATAGCTTATGGCAGCAGCCAAGAGGCAAAGAGGCAAAGTTGAACAGATTCGCTTTTGTGCTGAAATGAAACCGAGACAGCTGGTGAAAGTTTATCTCACAAAGACACAGTCACAAGCTAAATACGCATTAATTCCTGCCTGTGCTTTGAGCTTTCTGCTTGAATGACAGTAATTATCGTTTCAGTCTTGACGTGGAGACACCAACACTCTTGATGTCTTTGTTTGAACAAAAGTGAGAGCCTTGCCGCGATCGCCCACACACAGGTAACTCAAGCTGCATTATGAAACATTGCTGAATTGCTGGACTTCAGTGTGTGTGTGTGTGTGTGTGTGTGTGTGTGTGTGTGTGTGTGTGTGCGTGCGAGCGTGCGTGCGTGCGTTTGTGCGTGCGTGCGTGCGTGCGTGTGTGTGTGCTAAAGTACGCTCATGAAACAGAATCTGTGAATAACATTAAATCATCATGTGTTGTGAAGTTTTGTGATTTTCTTTAACAAACACATTTCATTACAAATTTACTTTGTGAATTTCCAAGCAGTAGCCGAGTCTGAAACAGTGGTTTCCAGAGTGTTGGATGAGCCCCTCCCTGGGCCACAGCAGTCGGACAAAAATGAACGCCTTTCCCCAGCATGATTTTGTATTTTTACCCTCTTTTATTTGAGAAAAATCCACAATTAAAGGGAAAGGTTAAACTGGTCTAAACAATTCTTCCAATAGGCAGTGTAATCTGCCACAATTCTTTCAAATTAGTTTTTATGATGTACAGTAACTCTTTTTTTTTGGTCTCAATACTGTAAAAACTTCATATGATAAAATAATTAGAGCACAGCTGCTATATTTAATTCAGACACTGGAAGAACGATGTTTCATAAAGTTGAAACGACTAAATTAACTAACATCCCTTAACTGCCCTTCACCTCATTTAGTTTAAATCACTAATTTCAAACCAGACACAATATCCACTCATCTTGTGTCTCTGGAGGAAGGTCAGAGGAAGGCTGGACGGAAGGGCAAGGTCACACCTCAGGATGCTGCATTTGAGCTTGGGCTAAAAACATGCCTTTGCCCCCGTGCAGACTGAGATAGTATGTCATGTAGCGATTCTACCTCACTCAAATGATATGGGCATGCCAGGGGGTTGGAAATCAAGGTCTTGCCCTTTTTAACCGTGTTCCTCTGCTCTGGGGTAACGGCCCCCGGGGTAGATAGAAATTGAGTAATCCTCTTATCTATTGCTACTTCCCTCACCCTCTCAGATCATTTTTCTTCTGCTTTAGTGTATCATTCCATGCTATACTGGCAGACTGCTCAATGTTTTTCCATTAGATTTTTTTGAGCACTGTTTGGAATACAACGATTTCAGATAAAAATCAGGTGGCATTAAGAATTTGACATATAAGATCTTCCGCACACATGAGTGACACATATAAGCAATTATTTATCACGCAAAGTTTCATCTGGCCGGCCACATTACTGAATCTGCTCCTTTTGCAGTCACAGCGGCATTATTGAGAGAACTGAATCGCAGCTGTCTCTGTCCTCCGCAGTCTCCCACAACTCTTACTTTTGTGCCATAAGTTGTTCCTTGGTCAGGCCAGAGAAATAATCTGTCCATCAGGTCCAGGGTCAGACCCAGGGCCTGATCCCAGTTGGCTGGCCAATACACCTTCAATAGAAAGCAACATCCTAATCACCTCAGCTGGCTGGCAAAGCACAGGCATTTTTACTCCAAGTTCATAGTTCAACTCTTTTCTCTACCATTAAAAGTAAGACACGAATGGAAAGACGTCAATCCCTGATTACAAAACCTCCCAAAATATTGAGAGAAAAATCAGTGTGTTTCAGTGTCACTACTTAAAAAAATATTCCAAAAAATATTTGCAGCTGAGGATGGATCCTCCTGCCTCCCTGGGAAGTAAGATTACATTTGCTTAATAGAAGTTACCCATTGGCACACTTAGCCTTGGCTCATTAGCTCACAATGCCCTGCAAAGCACACATTGGCACACATCGCGGTGCCTCCATCCAGTCATGTTGGACATGGTGTGTGACTGGTATCCTGCTGTTTGGTTGGTGACAAAGACTATTTCTGTACTCGCTCTCAGAAAGAGAGACAAGCAGGATGTGAAAAGATGAACTCTCATCACACTGTGCTAAATAGCACCAAAGGGCATCAACCACACCTAACATTAGCATGCTCCTTTCTAAAGCTGTCGTGCCTCTCGGCCACCAGCGTGCAGCTGCTGAAAGGTCATATGAGATCCATGTGCAAGTCTTGGCTTATGCAAATGATCTTTGTTTTAGAACTGTTAAGTTAAAATACAAGGCAGGATTGGTTTCAACAATACACGAAACAAAATATGGAGATACAAAGATATGAGATGAATGCTGCTTTGACTTATAGGATAGTTCTAAAAACTGTCATGGCCAGCACATTTGTGTAAGGGTAAGGACTCTCATCTCACAGTGAGGTTGGTTTTTAAGGTCCTTGAATTTACAAATTTGCCCTTTGCCTGAATGGTTTTCTGGCAGGTTTTTCAACTTCCAAAAGCATGCCTGTTAGATAAATTTGTGGCTATAAATCGTCTTTAGATATGAATATGTGTAATACTTTAACTAACTTAGAATGATAAGTTCCAGCCCCAACAATCCAAACGTCTGTGAAAATGAACATGAAAAAAAAAATAATGTTTTCCCTTGCTGTTTATCATATGGTGTCTGTTAAAGACTGGGAGGAAAAACAACAACCAAAACATTGAGAAATAAAATGAAAGGCTTTGATAATTTCAAAGTTTTTGAAGGAGCATCCTGTTTGTGGTCAGTAATTGAGTATGCAGATAACTGTAAATTGATTTTGAAAACAGATTCTTGAACCACTTTTCCAAGTAAGTTGAACAGCACTTTTGAAAAAGTTGTGCCAGTCACAAGGTTCAATGAGACACCGAACAAGAAGAATCCAAAACTACCACCCGCGGCTTTTCGAGGGAAGAACGAGGCTGACTGTTTGAGCTTACATTGGGTATGAGATCTTCATCTCTTTCTATAAAGAAAAAGAAAGAAAAAAAATCTTTCTACCATAAAGCTTTTTAATGAAAAATTACTTGACTGCCCAGCTTACCTGGTTGTTATTTTTGGTCAACTTTGAAAAAAAGGCAGTTTCTCTTCAAAGTGTAGGGTGATTAATTACTGTCATTAGAAAAACTGTTGTAAAACCCCACATCCATGTCAGTTACTCTCAAATTACTTTTTTGCAGTTTGATAAAGCCCCTCAAAAACCCAAGTATTATGATCGTCGTTGGTGTAAATACATCTCTAACCTCCCAGAAAAAAAAATAAATAACCACCAACACCAATGTCTTTGTATAAGAAGATCCTTGTTTTTGTGTGACAGTTTGACGATCGACTGGCGTTGCTTCCTACTAGTTCACTGCTTCTTGCCTTGTGTCAGTTGTAGAGGCACATATCAAATGTGTAGCGGATTAAGTCAAAGCCTCTTTTTTACCTTTTCATATTGGTGGAATAAGAAAATTCTCACGAAAAACATACCAATAAAAAAGAAAGTAGTTATCATAGTAGTTATGGCTGCGTCAAATTAAATTAACAGCTAGACTGCCCTTTGGATTCTTTGATGTGAAATAATGTCATAATCGATCTATGTCCAAGTGTTTTTATATTAACATTATTGTGAGCAACTTTGTTTTAGCTCAGAAATTCAAAAAGTTAAGTTGATCAGTGCACACCAAAGTAATATCCTGAAAACTCAATAGTGTTATAGTGTCTCAGCTGGAAAACAATAGCTGAAACTTAATAACAAGTGACAGCAGTGATGTCTTGATCCTTTCACATCTTTCCAAGGAATTTTGTATTTCACTGATTTTTTTTTCTTTTTTTTTTTTTTTTTTTCACCCAAAATGCAGTTTTGTTGTCTCAGTCACTCCTGGGTTGTATTCAGCTCTGGTGTGATATCATATCTCTTAATAGAATCTAATAGAGGTGGGCGACAAGGGGGTATAGGGAGATATATTGGTTTCTGGAAGATCAAGAGTGGGGCCCATTTGTCAAGTTGTTATCAGTGGAGTTCAAGAATTTGTCAGAGTCAATAAGACATCCGGCTGTGCACTGACAGACAAGAGTCTAACATTCAGCGAAAATGAAATTTTTCACAAGACATCAATGTCTGTGCATAAACTCTCCATATAGTATGACTTGTTTCTGCAGGGACTGAGAAGGAATAGAGGAGACACCAACAAAAAGGGTGGAATACCAACTAAGTGTGTCCTGGATGCATAAATAGCAAGAGAGTTTAGACTAAACAGCCCTTTTTTCCCAGAGTGTTTGAAGAAACAATATTGAATTTGGAGATAATGTGGCAAAGATGAAACACTGGCTGATCAAACGGCTATTAGCCGCATCCTACCACTACTTGTTCTAAGTGGTTTTTCACTCTCGTCTTCCTCTCACTTATGCTCTTTTGAGTGTATTTTTATTGAATGTTCGAAGATACACATCTTTAAATAGAGCGGTGGGTGTAGGAAGGGCACGTGTGGAGGAGGCTATGCAAAGGAAAACAAGTTGAGCTTTGATGTCTGTGTTTTGCTTAACTGTCCAAAAGAAGACTTGAGAAAATTCCAGGATCAATAGATCTTAAAGAAGTACCACAAATCAGAATTGGTTGCTTTATTTACTGCATTTTTTTTTCCTTTTCTCCTCAATGGCACTCCCTTTCGTGTGTGTCTGTGCACCCCAAGGAGTGTGTGCCTTTGCTCGTTGGCTCCACTTGCATTTTCAACCCTGCCCAGCAGCTGCTTCCATAACATAATGATCCCTGTTTGAGAAAAAGTGCCTCCTGGGGATGGGGAAGCAAACTTGCAGTTGAAAAATGATGTTGAATCACAATTATGTGTGGACAGTGGAGGATTGCTACACACACAGACACGCACACCCACACCAGACATTATATTTAATTTCTTTTCTTTCATTTTTTTTTTTTTTTTTTTTTGCTTTTGATCTAGCCATAATAATCATTTGCCGATGCGGATTTCTTATATTTATTTCATTCAATCCTCAAACATGGCTTCACATGAAATGTCAGCTTTCAATAAAGATAAATTTCTCTTTCTCAAATACACTTGCATGCACACACACACACACACACACACACACACACACACACACACACACACACACACACAGAGGCACGCGGCCGTGCACATGCACACACCCGATCACACCGACAATCTTTTGGACACCTGATAAAAGAAGCGGGGAAATGCATGTTCTTGGCTGCAGACTCAAGGTTGTAGTTGGAGTCAGCAAGGTGTGCCAAGTATCACAGCTGTATGCTGCAATCGATGACCTGGCTACCAGAGAGCTGGGATCAATGATGTCCTCCTTGTTCACACTGCAGGCTTTTCCTGGTTTTGTTTTTATTTTTTATTATTTTTTTTTTGGATGTTTTTTTGTTGTTGTTTTCTTATAGACATGTGCTACAGTCCTTTTTTTTTTTTTTTTGCTGAGACTAGTTGGGGAGATTAGTTCCAGCATTATTTAAGGCAGACAGATGGAGACGGATAAGTACTCCCAGTGTTTTATTTTTTATTTTTATATTATTCCATGCAGATTGACTGCAATACCTTATTTGTCTGTCTGCCAAATTTCCTTGTGCCGTCACAGGCTTAAAAACTATGATGTGCCTGGCCTCTCAGATTTGATCCTTTATTAAAGGGTCAGACAAACATGGCACAGCAAGAGCTAATTTGTACCAGTTTTGAGGGCAATCGGATCATCGCCTCTTTAAATCCCTGCAAGGAAGAAGGATTGCACTTAAACAGCGGCCTGCTACTCTAATGCCCGTTCACAGCAGAGTACTATTCGTTAAGAGACGGAATACGCTGATCGGGGTCAATTGAACACATTCTTCAGATATGTACAAAAAATACAAGAATCATTGTAAATTAATACAAATAGAGTAGCACTTTAGATGCTGTCTAGGGCGAGGGAACTATAAATTATTATTCATCATTTTGTTGACAATAGTATAATTGTGCTGTAATGCAGAGTTGCTCTGGTTTATCCACACAAAAGTACTTCCAAAAACAGTCAGATGTACTGATACAATCATCGAGAACCAGTTTAGAGTATCCAGTTAATTTTACATACATGATTTGGGATTGTAAATGATGGTGGCACAGGGAGACTATTAAAATAAAAGAGGCTTTTTTTAAATCAGCAACAGTTGTGTGTTCAATTTTCTTGTACTATTCGTTGAAATGCGAAAGAAGCACCACATGCAGTGATTGATTTCAAGGTTTCTTTTTTCCCAAAAATGAACTTATTTATTCAATTGAGTCATTGTTTTCATTGATACATTGCCTTAAAAGTTACGTGAAAAGTAAAAATCTAACTTTTCAACTCGTTATCTGAATAATGATGAGACATTTTGCAGGCTGACTCCACTCCCGAAAAGGCACTTGGGGCAAACTGGGAGCTTCTAATTCTCTCTCTGCTGCTGAGGTCTTTTGGCAAGCGGAGAGCTCAAGAGAGAGGGGTTGTGGGAACACCATCTCCCTGCTCTCTATCCTAATTCTGCTGCCCGGCATAGTCGGATAAAGAGGCCACCGGCACAGCCTCCAGTGTTTCAAGTCTGATTAATCTTCTGATTAGGTTAATCCAGCAATGCTTCAATGAAGGGAAGCCATTCCCTTTCCGAAAGTCTCCTGTTAAAAAAAAAGGAGGGGAAAAAAAGGAGCCGCTTTTTTTCCTTCTCCCCCCCCCCATGATTATCTTCAGTCAGAGGTTAAAGGTGTTGCTCTTCATCACATGCCTTAACTTACGTGAGAGTGTTTAAAGCACACTTTACACCAGGATTGTTTCTGCTGTGGACCTTTGTTGAACCACCTCTTGATTTGATTTCTGTTCAATTTCTTTAAGTAAGGTCTCCTCATGACAAATACCTTAAAACCCAGGTTCGATCAAGGCTCTGGTTATTGTTTAACGGCACAAAAGCTAATGGGATTCAGGTAGTGGAGAATGCTATAGTACACGCCGCGAGTAGATACAATAGGAGCCATTTCCTGATTTATCGGGGAGTTGGAGCAATGAATAGAAGATGTTAATGAAGGTCAAATGACAAAACGCTTTCTCTGGGTTCATAGTGGGGTTGAGTCTATTAAATGCCGCCCATCACCACACGTACTCTAACACACACACACACACACACACACACACACACACACACACACACACACACACACACACACACACACTTTTATTTAGCCCTCCGCTGCTTAATGATCAGGCGACGTTTGCTTCACACGATGCCCGTTGTTCTGTTCGTTTTTGTAGAGCTTCCGTCTTCATTACTCTTTCTTTAATCTCCATGAATCTTCAAAAATCCTAAAAAAAAAACAAAAAAAAAAAAAAAAACTTTGACGTTCTTTGCTGAAATATTATCCTCCCAGAGTATCATCTGGTGAATTTAATGAAGTATTTGAGATTGGTGGTATTTCTCGGCATGTTGCTTTTGTCATTTGAAAGTTGTGTAAACTTAGGTGGTTTATAAATTGATTAAAAAAATTATTGAGCCAATTTGAACTCTGATCTGCAGTTGCACATCAGTCAGAATATAATGTTTTTTTTTTTATTTTTTTGTCTCTGGTGAAAGATGTAGAATTTCTGTGTAGACGTGAAATTTGAAATCATAATTTCTTACAAGACAGCACAGAAGATCGAATATAGCAAACATTTAAGTATATTAAGAGAAAAAGTTGAAGTCTGACAAGTTGGTGCTGGAAAATTCTTGCTCAAACTGACTAAACTTCTTCGCGATATCTAATTTTTCATGTGGCAAAGTTGACTGTTTGAACTTGGAAATTATGCATGTGACTTTGAAGAGTAGGAGGGCAGGCTGGTTGAAAATAAAACTGGCAATCATCCTCAAAGTTGACTCTTTGAAGTTGTACATATTACATTTTAAGCTTTTTTGGAGGAGATGGTGTCACATGAAGTGATTCACACTGAGGGACTGAGCCAGAGTTTGGTGTCTTGACACTTTGACACGACTCACACCTGCAAGTAGACACAGTGTTGTGCTGTTAGATCAAGCCTGTGACCTTAGAGTTACATGATAGTCATTCTAACATCAAGTCATCCTGCTTCCTCTCAACCATTCAGAGCCGGGAGCAACAAGCATCACTACTAAGTACTACTGTGACACAACTCTTGGATATCGCCCCTTGCCGCCGCACAGTTTCAAGTTACACTGGGCACCAACCTAAATGGATTTAAATTTTTAATTTGCACTGGAGAACAGAGATCACATCTTGGGAGGATAGCATATCTGTAATTTATTTAAGAACCCCACCAAGGGAGAGTTATTTTGGAGACAGAGAGCTGGAAGGGAAGCATCCGGGTGGCACTTCATTTTTTTTTTTTTTCTCTCTCTCAGCCCAAGGGGCTTGTAGGTAGACTCTACTCAGCAGTGACCTTCTGTGCAACGTGGAGGAGCACTGAGGTTGAACACTCTATTCATGTCTCAGTCCTCGGGTAATAACTGTTGAGAGCAGAAACAATTTCTCCGCTATCCTCAGGAACAATGGAAGTGTTTGAATAATTGATGTGAAGTTTTGCTAAAAATCTTTTTACATTTTACCAGAGTAAAGCGATTCTCCAGCTCTGACACCCTACAGTTTGTCTCATCTTGAATTACTCTTCCGCTTAAAGACACAGCTCTCTGAAGAGTGCAGCAAAGAGTGCTCAGCTTCCCTTGGTCAAACACACATCACCTTAGCCGGCGTGAAATAAAAGCATTGTCACTCCTAATTAAATAGGGGCTGATTAGCTTCGACAGGTGTGGCAGGTGTTCTGTTTACTCAAGCAGCAGTAACAAACACGCATGCAGCAATCTGCAGTAATTTATTAAAATCACCATCAAAGCTGCCACTTAACCACGCTGGTGTGATGAGTGTCTGCATGTGAAGTGGGGTGAAAGGGGTGGGGGCCATGGAAGCTGGTGGTGGTGGCACGCTATCATGGAGTTCATCCTTAATGAGTGTGGATTAGCGGGGATGATCCGGGCTTTGCAAAACCCCTGGTCCAAGCCTGGTGAGAGTTGTGTGTGTGTGTGTGTGTGTGTGTGTGTGTGTGTGTGTGTGTGTGTGTGTGTGTGTGTGTGTGTGTGTGTGTGTGCAGTGATTGGAAGTGACATCATTACACAATTCATACTCGGTTTGGAAATCTTTCTGAGAATTGTCTGCAATGGTGGACAACTGGACAAAATATGATCGTGTGCTTATGTGTGTGTATGTGTGTGTGTGTGTGTGTGTGTGTGTGTGTGTGCGCGCGTGCATGCGCAGATTTCCGCATCTTCTCCTCTGCCCACCAATCGCCATGTGATGCCCCAGCCACCTCCTCCCGAACAGATGATCATGAAAGCTGATTAATATTTTTTTCTGCAGTGATTTATTCATCCATTTAATTATTTGCGAGCTGTTGCTGGCAGAGGGATAATGTCTGCTAATCTTTTTCCGCAAAATTTCTCAAAATTGTTCATGAAATGAAGAGTGAGCAGCTATCATAAATATGAGAATTACAAAATAATTAAAACTACATTGGATTTTTGATGCCTTCCTGATAGAACAATCCTCTTCAGGCATTTTTTGTTGTTTTTTTGGAGGGGGACCAACTTGCCCATATTATGCCACTGATGAGACAGGTTCAGAGAAACTTGTGACCGCCAGTGTGAATTTGCATGCTGGAAATTCAGTCATGTCGGCATGGAGGGGCATGTGAATGAGCATAACTCCTCTCTCCCATAGCAACTACTTATGAGCTTCCCTTGAACTTCATGTTTGAACTAGTGAGGCTGCTCAGAGGCCAACAGAAACAGCATCGTGTGGACTGAGAAGTTACTTGGAAGAGATGTTTGGAACACTTGCAGAGCTCAAACACATTCTTGAAAGTATTTTCTAGTTTACAAATCAATCAAAAAGAGTAGAATTACATATTAAAACATCAATATTCAAGTTTATTTTGATGTAACTCACGCCATAGTTTTGCCTACAAGGTCCATTTAACAGGCTTACATTTCCAACACCTCTCAGCTTGATGACGACTCTCTCTTTCCAGTCAATGGCTAATCCGGAGATTTGCAGCAACCACATAAAGACGTTACAGTGATATGTTTGCTGTCAAAATGAAATATGGGCCATTGTGACTAAACAGCAAAGCCATTCTTCTGTTCAACCCCAGACCTCTCTTGTCACAGATACACACACGTGGCGTAGACTGCAGAGCATAAGATGGAAATCAGATAGTCAGACAATAATTTGAGTAGCAGCCATAAACATGTGGCCTGGGAGATGATTTATAATAATTAATCCACATTGAACAATCCCAACAGCTTCCCACTCCAACCCTCCACCAATTCACCACACGCGCACGTATAACACACCCTCACAAACTCCCCACCCCCTAGTCATTCAAGCTCGGGAACACAGCTGTGACCACCTCGGCGCCTTTCCAACCCAATGTCACCAGCGCTCCTATCGAAGGACATCGAAGGGGATTTACTCTATCCCTCTCTGCCTGTTAAACCCCTGCACCTTCACAATAGAACACGCGCTATGCTTTATCATGCCCATCATATCATGAACCATTAACATTGGGACCTACAATAACATTATTTATGGAGGCGTTAATATTAATATCGACCTGTGCGCTGTCAGGCGAAGTGATTTACTGAGCACTGGAATGCCGAGGCATGTCGAGGTGGCAGGTGGACTAATTGAATATCAGTCACTGCATGCAGCATGCCAATAGACACACACTTGTCACTGTATAAGCACACACGATCATCCAAACTACACATGCAAGAGAAGTCATAATGACTTACATGCATGACCTCACTTGCAAGCAAAGTACGAATAACTACCTGGTTTCTGCAGGTGTGCAGCAGGCAGGTCACCTCACAGACCCTCAGCTAATGTTGCATGGAAGTAATTATGAGTGGAGACCTGCAGAGAGCATGTGTGTATAATGGACATTGTTGCACCATCTTCAGTCAGAGTGGCTCATGGCTGAAGAGCCTCGTGTGTGAAGTGTGCTTCTGCAGTGCATCGAGCTTCTCTAGCAGAGCTCCAATGTATGGGATTAGTTAACTGCCTTAGAGAATAATGAGGGTGGTAGACAAAAACTGCATAATTAAAAGCTTACATGTTTTTTTTCAGGAATCTCTTTCGCTCTCGCTCTCTCTGTGTCTCTCTCTCTAATCACAGAATTTCCACTTTTTTTTCTAAATAGCTGAAATAGCTGATGCGTTTTGCATTCTGTAATACTAAAGTTTGTCTTCCTTTAGTGAACAGCAGATATGCTGTTTGGCAAGTCAATATGTGTAAGAGAAAAAGAAAGAGAATTTTTTTTTTTTTTTTTTTTGGCAAAATGAGAGAGCGACAGCGATCAGCACTATCGTCTGTGGTTGTAGTTTCACTTTTTGCTGCCCCGTAACCTTTAATTTGGTTATGTTCCTTGTTTTGGGGCTTTTTCCGAATCCTTGTACGAAGAGAACAAAGAAACAAGTGGTTTTATTCTATATCTTTATGAGGACGTCCAAAAGCAAATCAACAACAACAACAACAACAACAAAAAAAAAGAAAAAAGGTCCACGGTCTGAAGAAAGTATACACAATATCTCAAGTATATATACGGTATCTAAATCAGGTTGGCACTGAATGAGTTGCGTCTTTCCCTAAAAGCACACACACATATATATATATATATATATATATATATATATATATATATATATATATATATATATATATATATATATATATATATATATATACACATATATGTATATACGTATATACATATACATACATAACATATATATGTTTTAGGAAGTGGTCAGGTAGGCTTGCTTAGGCATGTTCATTTCTGCAGAGAACACACTCAGTTCCTCACCTCCGTACATCGCGACAGCATTGAGAATCATACTTTTGATGCTTGATTATACACAGATATTATAATTAAACGGGTACCGAGAGACACACATTGAAGAAAGTGAATCATGGTTATGAAAATAAATCTCCCTGTGTTCAATATAAATAAATAAGTTAAAAAAATCTCTAAATAAATAACAAAATGCATCATTATAGAAATTGCAATCCACTAAAAACATCTTTGTGACAGCAAAAGCCACATTAGTAATGCTATCCCTGACTTCATGGTATCTTTAAAAAAGATCTACTATTTACTTTTTAAAAAGGAAAAAAGTTTTAATTTTACTTCCTTGTGAATTTGATATTCAAAGTGTGAATATACAAATACATCTCCTTTTAATTCTGTTATTCTAAAAATCAGCAGAACTATATTTCAACTCCCTTGGCAAATTTTCTTTCATGAGATTTTTATATGTGGAGAGACGCTAAGAGTTCAAGTCAGTTCTATTCATGTCAAATATATAGAAGCTGGATCTAAGCTTCTTCGCTCTCTCTTTTGGTTGTTCATATCCCTGGACTTCACTCCTCTCCTCCTTTTCTTCTTTCCTCTGATCTTGTTTCTCAGCTTGTCATTTCCTCTCTGTTCCACTCTCTATTCCTCATTCACCACCTCCCCCACTCCCCGGTCTCCTCTCATGCTCGTTCCTCCTCCTTGTGTCTCCTCTCCTCCTCTTGTCTTCTCTTGTCTGTCCCCTTGTGCTCACCTGTCGTTTTCTTACTGTTTTCCTTTTGCACATCTATTCTCTTCTTGACTTTATCCTTTTCCTCTCTTTATCTACTCCTCCTCCATCTGGCCAGTATATTTTTGTTCATGTTTGTCTCTCTCTATATTGAATCCTTTATCACACTTCACCTTCTCCATTCTCTTTTAACACATATTCTAAATGCTTTTGCTTCACTCTCATAATGTGCTTTTTCTATCGCTATTCCTTGATGATCTGTTTTATTTATTTATTTATTTTTTAATCTGCTTCAGGGTGTTTCTGTATGTATTTCATTCTAGGAGATCATTGGAGACCTGGAAAATGGGGTAGAGTGAGCATAAAATGAAAATGGGGAGGCATGAGGTGCCATACCATAATAATTTTATTCAAAGGTAGAACATCTCTGTGTTTATGTGGTCAGGCCATGATGAAAACTATGTTGACATTTTTTCATCTGTTTGAAATGTGTGTTTTTCTACTCCTCAAGTAACAGACCTGTTGACATTTACACAGAATAGGTCAGCCTTGTGTTTTCTTACTTTTGTCCTTTCATTTTTTTTCCCCCACATATGTGCTTCAGGCGTCGTAGTTCCATGTTCTTCTCATCTGAATCAACCCTATGTGGTCGCATTGCTGGAGAGAAACTACATAGACCCATTTCTGAGCATGCATGTTTTCATTTCCCAATTTGCCATGCACCATGATGCTCGGCCATCTGTCTCAGCACGGTGACTAAACTCAATGCCAGTATGTTGCAGGGTCATGAGAAAACAAACCGGAGCTGCTTTCCACGTGAGTGGACAAGGAATAACTTAACCCCCGTTCTGTAGTAAACAAGATTAAAAAAAACAAAAAAACAAAAACAAAAAAAAAGCCAGCCTGAATTTAAGCATTGTTATTTTCACCTGCATCTGAGTGTCTGAGTTGCGGGATTCCTATTGTCTTAGATCCTGATTTAAAATGCGTTTTAGCTTTCATTCTCGTCAGCTAACCCTTCATTCCGGCTGATTAATGGCGACTTGCCCAGCCAAGGGAGTGTCTCATGCGACGGAGGAAGCGGTAGTGCAACAGCGTGTGTGCAGTGAATAAATGCTGTACATTAAACAAATTCCCCCGCGCTCATCTTGGCAGCCAGGCATGTGGGAGTATTGCAGAATTCAACCTCACATTTTTTTTCCTCTCACGGGGACTCACGCATTAATGCTCATGTGCCGTAATACTCACACACACATTACTTACATGCATACGTTTATTAATTAATCAATTTTTTTTTTTTACTTATCCGTTTATTTATGTACTATGGGAACCCCCCCCAAACCATTGATACTTGTTTTCGAACTTATTCGCTCGAAACATTTTACACCATGTCACATGAAATATAGGAAGTTTCACAAAGAATCCGTTTGTTTGAATTTTGCCTCTTTAACGTGTTTACAAGCGTGCGTTCTCACACACACACACACACACACACACACACACACACACACACACACACACACACACACACCTTCCCTCCTCTGTCTGCCCCTGTGCTGCGATCAGGACGCCAGGGGATTCTTCTGCAGCCGGCCTGTTAGTTGACACTGATTGGCCAGTGAGGGCTAGCTTGACCCCAGTAGCCTGTCAAAATAAAGAATCGTGTTGATGGTCAGTCGTTGAGGTAATAATGCCCATGGAGAATGCAAGGAGACTGTCTACATGCAGGGCCCGGTTGTTGAGAAGGCAGTCGGGGAAGAGAGGAAAATTCAATAGCATTGGGTTCAGGACAGAAAAGGGAATTTGTAATAGTTTGTACTGCCAAAAGAGTGTGCAGTTTTCTTATTAGTTGGAGTGATAGAACTAAAACGTTCTGTGGCGTTTTAGATATGAAAACAATCCATTACTTTTCTAATTTGAAACCGATTGACGTTTATTTTTTAGTCGTGAAATGATCTAAGACATTGATGTCTTATTCGATGTCTTACTCTTTACTCATGTCAGGGATCATCAATGATCAGCGGTGAATCACAGACCCCTCGGACCGCAGACCCCTCAGAACGTTTCAAATCAGATGGAGCCAAATCATTTCGTAATTACAAGAATTGAGGTACAAACATTACACTGGGGGATCCAGAAAATTCTCACTTTATCTCCGTTTTGTGAGCAGATAATTTATAATGATGGCTATTCTGGATATACATTTTTGCTAATTACATGAAATGCAACCATGTGAATTGTGATGGAAAATTTGAATTATTGAATATTTTTTTTATTATCATTATTATTGTATTATTATTATTATTATTATTATTATTATTATTATTATTATTATTATTATTATTATCATTATTATTATTATTATTATTAAACCTACATTGCTTTTGCCTGCAACAATACTTCTGACATCATGCACATGCACACGATAGTTACCGGCAGTAGGTTTTCTGCACATGCATGAGTAAGCTGACAACAACTGTCTCTGTTAAAAAAGTGACGGATGGGCTCCTTTGAATTTAATAATACTTCCCCAAATAACTTTACATTGAGCACAGTATTATTTGAGTCAGCAGGATTACATTTCTCACACAGTCCAGATCCTTACTGGGCCTGTTTGATGAATAAATACATCTAAATATCACTGAAATTGTAGCGTTGTTTTCCTAAAATATTTCTGAAATGAAAATGGAAAAAGCTGTATAAATTCTTAACTTCATTATTGACAAGCTGTTCTTGTGCAAACTCACCTCTTTTCTCCAAGTAAGCCTCTCAAAATTCAATCATTTTCGATCTGTTCATGAAGTTTGGGGTAGTTTTTAATTTTCAAATACAGAGGCGGCACTTCAAGGAAGCACCTTCCTCTTGGCCATGTGCACAAATGTTCAATTCAGTTAAATTATTTCTATAATTACATCATAGACATCTCATTTCACCTTACTTTTGAGGAAATATATCGAGAGAGACTCAAACAGGTTGCTCCAAGAACTTCCTGTTCCACAGTCAGGGATCCTGCAAGAAAGTAGTGGCGACATGACAGAGGAGGAAATGCACAGTCTGCAGCAGAGAGCCAGCAATGAATGCAATGAATGGATTGCACTTACATATAAAAATATGGGGAATGAGTAATTGAGAGAGCTCAGTACATGAAAGAAGTTCTCCCAGCACTTTATAGCTGCTTACCCAAGAAAACGGTCCACAGTGACCTGAGCCAGCCCGAAGCGTAAGTTTAGGCATACAGGAAAGTTTCAAGACTCGGCTCAAAAGTAGAAAGTGTTTTCTCCTTTCTATCTCAAACAGGAAGCTGGTGCCATAAGAGAGGAGCCATAGCTGAAGGCTCTGCCTCACATATTACTTTTTGAAACTTCAGGAGCTCCTAATTAAGTCTGTGAATGAACTCTTCTGCTAATTTGGTGTCTAATTTACTATGAAGAGCTTTTTTAAAACATGATGCCATTTATCAATGCAATGCTGAAGCTGCACAAGGCCCACAATTACGCTTAGTTATGTTTAAAAACATTGCATTGAAGTAAAATATCATCCAGTAAGAGCATCTTGTTTTCATGTTTATAATTAGCTTACAGCATGTACATTATTCATAAATGTATTTGTGGGATTTCGAGTGGCATTCTGTCCATACTTGAGGGACTTCATGGAGGAAGTAGAGAAATTAATAATAACAACAGTCAAGTTCATATATGACTTTCCAGTAATGACATGATGATATATTCTTCCATTGAGTCTATCACAACAGTTTTTTTTCCACAAAAGAATTTATTGCCAAAGAAATTTGAAAATTTGACAGTTTTGAGTTTCTTTTTGGGAGGCACACATTGGTATTGAATTTTTTCATGGTTTACACACCAAATAATGAGGCAAAACATCACAATAATAGTATTTTTTGGCCACTAGTTTAATAAGAAATTGCATAAATTCCCATTTGCCCAGTAATGCATTGTGATCTTTGAATAAGCAACCAACCTTAATGCCGTTTGAGAGCACATTTGGGAGAAACTCTCCCACAGGACCCCGGGTGTCTATGTCATATCGATCACCTCACTGTCATGCATTCCAGCAATGATATTCGCATAGTTATCTTGCACAAGACTCTGGGCACAGGGTAATGATGAGCTCTTTTGACCTTTCACTTGAGATAACCTTCCTTCACTGCTCACTAGAAGCTCCTTAGGGTGGGTGCATTGCCACCCACAGCCGCATACCTGACTGAGAGTATTGACTGGATATTGAGTGAGACTGTGGTGCATTAGCCGTGGCCTACAGAAGTATAGGAACTCACATCAGTGTTTGCAGAATTACATGTTCAAACACACAGACGTACACAAAAATGGGGTCAGCACACCACACCGAAGTTGTTAAAATCCACAAGCATTGTCATAAATATATAATTCATAAGGTACATTCGCACAAATTACAAAATTCCTCTGCAAGCACAGATTTCCAAAGAAAGAAGAAACATATCCATCAATGCATATTGCACATGAGTGAATATCAAAACATTAATCAGCTACACACACACACACACACACACACACACACACACACACACACACACACACACACACACACACTTGTGCCCACTGATTCGGGCCAGGCTCATTAGAGATGTGAAGGAGAAAATGATTTAAAAAAAAAAAAAAAAAAAGAAGAAGAAGGGGAAAAAAAAGCCAGGAGGGATTTCATGCAGATTCACACTCCACAGCTCTCAGGCAATCAGCAGCGAGCCTCCCCCTCACCCGAGAACTGTCGTCCCGTGGTCACAAAGGGCAAGGAGCGGAGAGAGAGAAACTCATTTCAGCATTTGTCGAATTCCCCCACCTACCACTTGAGGAGGCAGTTCATTTAGTAGTCCCTTTCATTAATGTTTCTCTTTCATTTTTCCCCTCTTTTCCTCCCTCTCTCCCTTTTTCTATCTACTTTAAAGGTACAAGTGAGTGTGTAACAAGAAGAAGAAGAAGAAAAATACGAACCCACTGGAGCAGCTGAAGATATGAGGCTAAAGAGGTTTTGAAAACAACCCAGCGGTAAGTGGGCCCCTAATTTTTTTTTCCACAGTGCACCACCATTTTAGGAAAGTGGTTCTCTTCTTTGGAAGAGACCTTGCAGGGCTGCATAATGATTGATTTTTACAATGAGGGGCAAAATTCATGCTTGCTTAATCCACAAATTTTCCTGAATTTTTGTGCCCGGTCAAGTTCTCTGTAATTTTGTTCTTTACTTTTTTCTCCCCCACCTTTGTTTTTTTTGTTTTTTGTTTTTCACCTTAAAAATCTCTCATAGTCATAGTGCAACATAATCCCAAGGTAAAGAGAGATTTTCCACTCAAGTCCTTCAAACGCTGCTTTCCAGATTTCCAACACTACAGTCCTGCTTGTATTTTGCCTTAACAATTATGACTCACAAAATTAGGCTGGCAAATCAACTTCCCTCCTACCTGAGAATATAATAGGCCTTGTTTGTTTAATTAATACATTTTGTCATCAGTAATAGATCCCCACAGTGCACAGTGAGCAGTTAATCAAACCACAGAAAAGCTATAAAAATCCAATATTTTATCACCAAAGTCACAGCGGGGATTTTAAAACTATGGTCTGTATATTTAGTATGCAGAGTGACCATTTTTTTGTGTGTGAACACATCCACAAAGAGTGTAAAAGTTCATTGAAGCCTGACTAATGCAGGTCCAGTATGCTTGTTTGTGCTTCCTGATTATAACCACATCATGGCACATTGTAAACTGTCATCCTCGTTCACACGTTTCTATGTTCCCTGTGCAAAACCCATCCATCCATATTGACAGTTGAGCTCAAGCTGAAAGAGAGCTATCATCAACCTGTCACACCAGGCTGCACTGAAGAACTCCTTGTGCACTTCTGCAATTCTTTTTATTCAACACACAGCATTGATGATTTTCAGGTCTGGAAACTGTCAGTTTGAATGAAGAAAAAAAAAAATCCTATGTTACACAGCTTTTTCTAAGCTCAGTCATGTTATTTTCTCCATTCTGGTACTTAGAGTCCCTGCTAAACTGTTTTTGGTCTGCAAGTCTTCTCTTTGAAATTGGTTAATTATTTTTTGTGCTGTATGCAGTGTGTAGAGCTCTCTGGAGATTAGAAACTTCCTAAAATAACATTTGTAGCTATTTCTTCATTGAACTCAACTCTTGTTTGTATTTCTAATAGTATGATTTATTTATTAAACTTTATCTTTTCACAACAGTCTCTTGAGATAATAATAATAATAATTATTATTATTATTATTATTATTATTATTATTATTATTATTATTTTTAGGGAAAGTTCCCAGATAATGCTCCAGCAGAATTCACAAACACACAGAATGTGGTTGCCAGGGAAAAAAGAGGAAAAAAAATTAAGTCAGATTTAGAGCAACTAATTAAAATATTCAATCTAAAACTTTCTTTCTTTTTTAATGCTTTCTCTTACAGAGCTGGAAATCTCACACAACTTATTCAAATACTAATGATGAACATAGAAACACATAGAGTTTTGTAACACCTCCAGAACAGTCATGAGCACTTCTGGTCCTGGAAGGCCGCAATCCTGCACAGTTTCAGTGTGTCCTCACTTCAACGCACCTGATAGTAATGATTGGCTCGTTATCAGGCCTTCTGCAGGGCTTCACAGTGATCATTACACCCAGGTGTGTTGGAGTAGGGGCACACTGAAAACATGTGGCACTAAGGCCATCCAGGACCAGGGATACGCATCGCTGCTCTGGAATACAGAGAAAATGACAGTCCCTTTTGATATGTGTTTGCTTTACTTTAATGAGCACAATCCCCCACATTTAATACATTTTACTTAATGTTGTGTTCATAGAATACAATTCCTCCATTTCTGACATTACAGATTTGCATTTGTGTGTTGCATATCCATCTCATCTATGGATGGGCTAATATAATCATCCAGATATTACAGTACTTGGTCAAAATGAAATCTCCTGCTGAGTTATGAAACACCCTCTGCAAAGGGCTGCTTGCAGCTTCAGTCCAGTGGATAGTTTAATTTCAAGCTGAAATATGTACTGTAGTTGACTTTGCTTCCATTACATAGACTGTGCACATGATCCTCATTTCCATATCATCACTTGATTATTTCTGCTGCTGGCGTAGCGGCAGACATGCAGGAACTGTGAATGAATGTGAACAAATGGATGTCAGAGCAGATGCAAGCCCAGACATCCCCTCTCCATGTGCACAAGGCCCCCTGCTTCTCACCACTTAGCTGAAGCAGGCTACCAGCTCCGCGATAACAGCTGGATTTGGTACAGTTAGGCCTCAGTGACCCGTTTCATGCGGCTGAGGAAAAATCGCAGAAGCAGCATTTCACATCTGGACCCCCCACTACTGGCTCCACAAGGTGGAAACGTGGAGGGCCAAGAGGGAGGACTACAAACAATTGACTGATGGGTGATAGCTTGGCTGTATGTAATTGAAATATCAGCGGATGGATTCTAAGAATTATTTAAACTTTTATTTGATACAATTCCTATTCAGTAAATGTGCTTAATTAACACATTAGGGTTGTAGTAACATCTGTTTGCACCTGCTGGATATGTGGGGCCTTTCTGAACAGAGTTCTTCTGGTCTCTCTGTGCCTACATGTGCTTTTGCTTGAGTTTCTCCAACAGTCTAAATTTGAACTTTATAGTTGATTTTAAACTGACTGTAGAAGCGAAAGTGTTTGTGCAGGTTCTTGTCTGTCATCCCGTGTTTGTTCTGCAAAGGACTGGTTACATGTCCGGGGGGTTGTCTGCTCTGCTTTCAAAGGGTGATGGAGGATTGGTTCCACCCTCCTGTTATCTGTCTCAGGATGAAGGGGGGTCCATTTAAATTAATCTGAAAGCTTGGTAAAATTCATGGAGCAACAAATTTCAGTTTTAAATAGTAAGTGTTTTGCTGCATGCTCACCAGGAAGGAACAGATGTTGAGTTGGATTTACCCATTTCCATACACAATCATGTACATATTCATAGACTAATGGTTCTGCTTTGCAAGGTGTTCACACATCATGTGGACAGAGTTTGTCTTGCTTTGCACATGGACAGGGCAAGATGAGAGATAAAATCAAACATCCCTGGGAAAATAACCTACTCTGCCATCTTTTAATAACATTATATTTAGCTCTAGATACTTAAGTATTCACATAAAGAGAAAATACAGCAACACTACCCTTATGACAGTCTCACACACTTCAGTTCCATGGATTTTAATGATTTGTCTGCAGATCAAGCACATGAATTTTGTGTTTTTGTTATTGATACAAAGAGATGACGACTTGGCTACATGATATAGGTCACAATAATGAATACAACAAATGCTAATGGTTTATGACTGCCAAACAAATGCATTGATGCTGCTGTATAAACTAGAGGCACTCCTGGTAAGCTGCCTCAGGTTGTTCTGCACACCACTTCTCACCATCAAGGTTTAAGTCAGGATGCTTTCAAAGTGCACTGATAAAAGGTCATCAGTGTTGGATTGCAAGCAGGTGCAATTTGCAAGTTTTATTTTTCCGAAAATGTGATATCCATCTCAAGTGGAAAAAATTAGGATCTAATTGGACAAAATGTCACTAGCATTTGTTTGACGGTGGCTTGTTTCGAAATGTTTCAGTCTGATTAAGGCAGGGGGTGACATGGACTCCAGGGGCCACTAATGATGCCTGTGGCCACTCTTTTGGTTTACTATTACATCATGGACATTGAGATTTCCCTCTAATTGGATCTGCAGCATTTAAAAGAGAAACTATTTATTGATTTTCCCAATAGGATGCTTTTGTCTTGTTTGATGTGACTCCATTCAGTTTTGTTGCTGATTCAGAAGCCTTCATTTACAAGGAAGAAGAGGTGAGTTTCTCTGAGCATACCTGACTTGGACAAATCCCTACAGCCTTTGCACCTGAGTGAACAGACAGCAGCAACTGCTGGCTGAGCTTTAAAGACAGTTTCTGAGGAGAAGCGCGCAGTAGCTCTTAAGTGGCTCCTAGGATGTTAGCAGCACAATTAAACAAAGCTCTGCTAATCTTTACAGCTGGCGTCAAGAGGCACTGTGTTCTCTCGGAGCACTGTTATCCTGAGCATGGCACTGGGAGTCTGACAGGCTGGATAATGTGCCCTGCGAGCTGCCACCATCCTCATCACAGCAGTGTGCACTTACTGTACTAGCAGCAACACAAATATAAGAAAAAAGAAGAAAACACAGCAATGAATTAGCCTCATTTAATTAAGTATGCTTTGGTTATTCATGGTGGCATTTAAGGAAATGTAGATTGACCTCATGTTTTGAATTAAACTAATTTTGTCACGTCTGTGCATGTTATTTTCATGGCATTTGGGAATGTTTTGCTTGTACCCCGGTCCTGGTGTAGAGTTTTTCAGTGTGATTCATTGAGAGGTCTCATTTTTGTTGTTTTCATCTGGGATTGCGATGTCAAGATGTACGATTTTAATTTGTGCTTGATTGTACTTGATTTTTTTCAGGACTTCTTTAGTGCAGTACAATGTTTTTGACCTGCTGCTACACTGAGTTCACAGCTAATATCACACAGTATTTCATGCCATCCGGGGTGCTTCGGCTGAACCTACAGACACTGAAAACTTCAGCAGCAAAGTTTCTCCAGCAAAACTATGTCGCTAAACTTTCAGGAAGCTGATGAATGAAAATAAACAACCTGCTGATGTGTATTAATATAAAAAAAACCTTGGATTATTTTTTGAGGGTGGTGTTGAGAGATGCTATCTCAGGTCTATTAATGCAGTCATTGCTGTGTTGCCTTAGGCCATAGGGCCTAATCCAGAGAAGTGAAAGTGAATGGGACTGTGGCTCAGGCTTGCCAGACTGACTTAGGTTCTGGTTGAGAGCACAGTGCTGTGTGGGCGAATCTATTCTGTCCTGGGCAGGGCACAGCGTAAACATTGCCGAGGGAACGCAGGCAAGCAGGCAAGCAGGCAGGCAGGCAGGCAGGCAGGCAGGCAGGCAGGCAAGCAGGCAGTCAAGCGGACAAGAGCAAAACTATAAGGATGGTTGCCTTTAATTTCCTTTGTAGTGACTCCCTTCAACTGTCCAGGGCCGGAGAGCAAGAAAAGGGGGAAAACAGAGCAGAGTGTGCATGTAAGTGGAAATTACCTGCTGTAGTATCATTTTTCTGGGACTTCACCAAAATGTGTGCTGTTACCCTGCCCCAACCTCACATACACAGACACACAAACTAAATCAAACGTTTTCATGGTGAATCTGACTGTATCCGTCCGTCTGACAGCAGTTAAACAATGACTCGCCTGTCTGGCTCTCTTTAAGTGATCTGCGTTTGCTCTATGGCACTCTGGTGCTTTGACCCCCTGACCCTGCGTGTAAACAGAGTATGGCTGGTAACCCATCTACCACCCTGCCAACACCATCCCCCACCTTTCACTACCAAATAAGGAAGAGGCAGCCACTGAGAGCCAGCAAGTCGGTCAGCCGACCCACTGTGGAGGCCATTAGTGAGCCAGCAAGCCAGCAGAGCGGTTGGTAGAAAACCACCTCTGGCATCACTCATCACTCTGCCCGACCCCCCCACCTCCCACCCCACCCCTCCCCGTACTGACAAGAAATGCACACACACTCATGTCGTATATACACAGCACCATGTGCACAGTGACCCAAAAGCATGAAAGACACTCAAATACAGTATACTGTATACAAAGATACAAAGACACACACTGAAAGGCACGTGTGGTTTGAACACACACACACACACACACACACACACACAGCATATACAAAAGCCATATTCATCCCATGCTACACATTTGTACAACATGTGCAGAGTAATGATATACTGCTGCATAAAAACAGCTCGACACTAAACATAAATTATACACTGGGTGGTTCACACACAGCCTCTCAACAATCAAATATGTGTTTTAAACTTTGCTGAAAGTAAGATTGATATGGTGCAATATCATTACAGGTACTTGGGAGTGAGTAAAAGTGCTTATTATATACTCAAATAAGTCTGCACACACACACGTATGCACATACGCATGTACACACCCATGCACTCACACAGCGTGCAAAAAGTACCAAGGACATAAAAAACTGCACAATATTTAACAGTGATTACAGATTTAGCTGACTTTTAATCAGTTTTTTATGGAAAAGTGTATGAATTCAATTTATTTATGCTAGTAGTTTATAGATAAGTACTTCAAAATAACATTTTGTTAAAGCAAGTTGACTTCTTTAACATATTCAAACAAAAAAATTACAGACCAAATGTAGCAGCATTAAAGCATACAACCAAAAACCACACCGTTTTATTTCCATTAATTTCCACAACATCCACTTTTTACAAAATAATTAAATCTCTTAAAATGAAGGTATCTTTTCTTTCTCTTTTCCAATTCAGATGTAGATAGCAACTGGTATGCAATGATTCTTTTGTTCCTTTATAGAGTTACTTCAGTCAGTAACAAGATTAAACCCAGACATAATGACATGACGCTGATCTAACCCACGCGTAATGTTCAGCATTGGAGAACAATACTTTACAACAAGCACTGTTAAATTTACTGTCTGCTCTCTGTAGTAATGTTAGACTAGAAATTGGGTCATCCAGTGAACCAGGCAGCAACAAAACGTAACAATCAGTTAAACAGGATTCACAGTACTCCCAGTTAAACATGGACGTGCAGAAATATTCTCTCCTTGGCTATGTCTTCATCTGTGTCTTACTTTCACTGCTTGAATTTCTTTGGTTTATTCTTTCACCAGCCTTCACGTGTCAGCAGAGTTCAATAGAGCTAGAGGGAAAACACTCAGAGAGAAAAAGCCACACTTAGCAAGAACCGGTGTCAGAGATGCTCATGAGTTTAAAGGGAAAATACAGATGGGAGCAAGTGAGCATATTCGGTAACAGGAAAGCCCTTCAACAGAGTTATGTTGGCTCAAGTGCATTACCATAACAAACACCACTTCTGTCTTCTGAACACCAGCTAACCAAAACCAAGTCTTCGAACTGCAGGAGGAGACACCTAAAAAAAACCTCAAATGTGTATAGGAGGCTATATCCACACAGCATCAAACAATGGTTTTCTGATTAATCACTGAAATCTGGGCACTGATTCCTAATAAACCATATTACATTATGCTGCGTTGAATCAGTAAGATACTGAAACCTATATTAGAAGACTGGATCAGACACCTTGACTTTACAATCCTCTGCAGCCACTCCAGTAAGTCATAACTACTTTTCACTGAATTTATTAAAAGAAAAAGAAAAAAGAAATAATTGTGGGTTGTTGTTAGATGTTTGGATTTCAGCAGATGTTGAAATGATGCTCAGCGAGACATGAGGTTTGACCTGTAATCAAACAAACATGCTGTACCACATGCTGCGCGGCATCTGAAGAGCTCAAAAATTCTTAAAAATGCAGGGAGAACTAAAAGATTTATTCTCCATCAGCAGCGTGTAATTCATAGGATTCTCTTCTCTCTGCTCCTCCCAATGCACCAGCATGCTCCTATCTCCATTCTCAAACTCCTGTCTATTGCAGTGCTCACTGGTGTATCAAGGTAATGAATTCATAATCTCTCTCAAGCTCTTTGTAGATCTCTATCGTGGTGGGAGATAAGAGTGAGCATCGTTGCACTCTAATAGCCGTCAGTCTACCTCTGTTCCTGCCTGCTGTCGGGTGTGTTTGTGTGTACAGTATGTGTGTCTGTGCTTGCGCGTGTGTGTGTGTGTGTGCGCGTGTGTGTGTGTGCACGCACATTCGTGCGTGTTAAGCAAGCCACCCATCACCACAAACCCCAGCACAGTGTCCTCCATTTTGGCTTCCGAGTAAGAAGAAAAAGATTTTAGCCAGGAGCTTAGTCACTTATCAGCTAACTGTTGAGGCTACAAGGCAGCAAATGTCTGTCAGAGAGAAGGGTGTTGAGCACAGTGCACCGGTCCATTTCCTTTCTTTCTTCTACTGTCTTGTATGCACTAAAACAACACCTAACACTTATCAACCTATGTGACAAACACTCCGTCACAGGGGAAGTAAATATCTGAGAGGGGGAGGCAGGTTCGTAGTAACTAAACTTGTGGCAAAGGGTCGCTCTGGAAGGCCAACTGCTATACGCACGCGTTTTTAATTGTGTTTTCGCTTGGGTGATGAAATGTCCTCCATTTGAGCGCAGGCTGGCAGTAAGTGGGCTGTCGCCTCCGGGGACAGAGTGAGCGATGGCCCGCTGCTATCGGAGGTGATTGTGCCTCAACCCCTAAGGGTGACATAGATGAACGAAAAGGGGAGCAGGGAGACAATAAGGAAAGGAGCAATGTTCTTTTTTTTTTTTTTTCTTTAACAGTTTCACACGGAGTTAAAACATGATGGGGAAAAATTACTAATTCTGAGAATTCAGGTGAGTCAGGGCAAGCTGACCTTTGGTACCTTTAATGTGTGTTGCAATTTTCACTCCGGTTAGCCCCTGAGTGTGTCCTGATTTTCTAAAGAGAGAGGGACATTTTGAAGGAGACACCCTTTCACACTGGTTAGCTAACCATTTAAGAATAACATACAGTAAATCTTTTACTAGCGCAATTCATACTCCATGGGCAAACGGTACGCAAAGGGTACGTATTGCCACAAACGACCTCCAGCAACTACTCATTTGATGAGGCACAGAATGCAAGGAAAAGTACGAAGACCACGAGGGCAGTGATTGGACCGCTCTACTACGTCACGCATAAATGCGAAGAAACTTCACTTTGTGATCTAGATGATGGTGTTGGAGAAACAGGAATAGGAAAACTACAGTGTTTTTAAGCATAGCCTAAAATGACTGTTACCATCAGTAAGAAGTCATGGTAGAGTTTTTCAATTGTTGATGTGAAAGTTCAAAGATTTAAAATAGTCACAAGTTGCACTCTGGACAGTAGTTACTTTTTAACCTCATTTTTTTGCATTGACAACAGGAAGCATTTCATTAAGCTTTTTTTTTTCTGAAAAGTTCTGACAAAGCATAGAGGAATATAAAAAGTACACTGAAATAATTTGTTAAGTTAATACATTTAGAAATAAAGCAGGAGCATTATCTGTTAAATAATTTATTCACAACAAAATTGCTGATCAAGAAGTTTGATTAATAATTCAAATTGTTGGCATAGTCAGCAGAGAGAGACATAATCGCACTGTGCATAAGTATGATTAAAGTTATAGTTGGTAAAAAAAAAAAAAAATACATTTATGATATCAAACACATGTTTTCCGGTCCTGGCGTCCTTTAAAATCTGATTTAATCGTATTCTGCACTTTTAGTTTGTAGTTTTGAGCAATCACAGAAACAGACACTCCTCTCCACTGAACTGCTTTCAGTTTTATGTGAAGGTTCTACATTCGACTGCAGTGATAAGCAGATACTGTGGTGGGGATCACCTTCACTCGCAAGCATAAAAGCTGACAGAAGGAGGCCAGTAGATTCAACAAGGTTCACTGGTTGTTTGGAGCATCTTCACACAGTACATGCTGTTACATGATTCGATAACAAGACGCAAACGATTAAACACTTTCCCTCGAGCACTTGCCACATCTTCCGCTTTCTGAATTTACATGGCGTTTATGAACACCCTCAAAAGGAAAACAAAAAAAGTGGAGAGAGAGAGAGAGAGAGAGATAGAAGAGGAAGAGAGCTCAGAGAGTGGAGGAGTCTCATTATTCTGTTATGGATTGCACATGTCAGGCAGTAAGTGCTCTTTTTATCCTTCCAAAGCACTAGCCTCGGCCACTGAGCGCATTTCCCTACCCGAGTGAAATTTACCATGTTAAGGCTCAAGCCACCAGGGGAATGGTGGTGAGAGCTCTGGGTTGCCGCTAAGATTTACCGACTTGATTAAATAAGGGGCTGTAGTGTGAATAAGAGGCCAAGTGAGAAATCTACATAACATAAACACATGTTTTTTACTCACCAGTAAATTGATTAGACCCCCCCCCCCTCCACACACACACACACACACACACACACACACCCTTTTGCACCTCTTTATTGTGTGCTACATGTCACACTGGATTTTAAACAAAGAGCAGAAAGGGGGCAGTGGAGGATTGCTCGTGGCTCATGATGGCTCTCTGCCAACACACAGCAGAGATGGGTCTTTTTAAAAGGGCTTGTTCCCATCCATTACTGCCTGCATACCTTGAAAAGTTCACAAAAAAATATATTGCTGCTCTCCCTCCAATGGGGCTGAGGAGGACTTTTATGTGATGCACTGCACTGCGCTTCAAAAAAATGTATCCTCTTCCAGAGATTGCTTAATTAAATCTCATTTCCCTCCATTTTCCCCATACATATTGGCTCTTCCAGCTTTGGGAAAGTACTTTGATGCAGTCGGCTAACAGCATTTTTCAGGTGAAAAGCTGTGGCTGAGCTACGGGACGTGCTATTTTTCTTCTCTAAGGCCACAGCGTAATTGCTAGGATCATCTAGTCACTTCTGATACTTTCTGATTCAGTGCTGATTTAGTCTTTGAATTCAGCTGGTGACCAAACAATAACAAAGAAAGCAATAATGACACACTTCCCTACTAACTGCTGTCAAGCATTAGGAGCTTTGCTGCTGGATAGTGGTGACTGGCCTGATTGATGTGTCTCTCTCATTGTGGTTCTGATCTCCCTGCTGGACATAGTGGACACCAGCTGTCTCTTTTCAAATTCAAATTCTGCTATCCAATCAGAACTGCTGTTTCACAAAACAGCCACCATGATTGGGTGAAGTCATGGTGAAGGTCAATCTGACCATTAAAAATAAGGACTTTAAAGATAGGAGACTCCTGAACTGAATGTTTTTTAATTTGAACATATCTGTCATCACAAGGGTAACTCTTTTATAAGCTGTAAGGTTCTTCAGTGTTGTTTTTGCATGTTGATGTGACAACTTAAAGAATTTAATGCAAAATCTTTAAATTTAATTGAAATAAGTTGAACTAAGATTTTATCAAAATGACAAGGGCTTATTGAGCACCACAAGGATGTTATATTCTGTAAACTCAATTGCAATACAGCTCAAATTTTTGAAAAATGTATTACTCTAACATATAGATTAAATATATGTTCCCTTAGATGTAGGGACGAGTTTCCTTTCTTAAGTTGCAGTTAGTTTACTAGTGAGTTAAGCTTTGAAAAGTAACCCATGTGATATTTTTAACTGTCTTTTGTTAACCTTCACATAGTGTATTGTGTCACATTGTTGTGAGCACTGTGTGAGTTTGATGATTTATTCATGTAGCTAAAACTTATTCTGTTAGTTAAAACTCAAATGGAGTTGCACACATGATATTTAGGTCTGCAAGTACTCCACTGCATGCAACATTAGGCATCGATGCAGAATTCTGCAGAACACCGCAGCAACAAAACAGCTGGGATAAACTACCATCATGAAGACAGAAGCAGATGGCTTCTATAAAGATAAACTAAGAGCTCATCCATACCCGCCATTGTGAAAACAAACTAACACAGGCTACAGTCATCCGCTAGTAAAGAGACAGCACCTTTCCTGTGTTCACCCAAGGCAAAAGAATAACAAATTCTAACAAACTTTAATAATGTAATGCTGTTATTAGTCTCATTGAAGTAATCAGTAAAGAACAGGCTATGAGTAAAAGTGGTGTTCTTATATTAATTGATAACTTTAAGACACGATATTTCAAATATTGCTCTTGTAATGAGATTGTTAAAATAAGTTTCAATTTCCCTCTAATTACCAGTAACTGCCAGTATTTTTCTTTATTTTTATCCAAGTCTTTTCTATATAAACAATAATATTACAGCATTATTGCAAACCACATTGTTGATATAAGTAGAAAATTCACATTTAATTTTTTTTAAATCATTACACAGTTCCCTTGACTTTTTTTCCCCCGACGCGTTTTTTCCACCACTTTCAGTATTTTTTTTTTTTTTTTTTAACCTCCCATTGCGGTAAATAAATATCAAATGAGAGATCAGCTGCAGCGACCCGTTTCGTTGTACGAGTCTAAACTAAACGTGCTTGAATGCACCAAGTGGCAGGATTTACTCCGGAGCAGAAGTCAGAAGACGAAGTTTATGAGGCGGCAGTGAACGCAGCACAGGGCTCCTTTTTTTCCCCCTGCAATGGAGGGGAGGGAGAAAGGGGGGTATTTGACTCCTGTCTCCCCACCCCCAGCCCGTATGAGGTGGATTTAGTAAGAAAGGAATCCAAACCTGGGACGCAGAGATAACGAGAGACACCAATAAAGAGATACACGTTTGGAGATCCGCGCGCGGCGGTGTCGCGCACGGATTATTATAGGGTATTTTATTTTTCTTTCACGGAGGAGATTCTGGCTTGGAGCGTCTGATCTGAGGGGGGGAAGGAATACAAACGCACGGAGAATAATAGGAGTATTTTAAACCCGCTCCCCTCCGTTAACAAGTGACTCTGTGTGGCTGGAGAAAGTGGAGTATATTTCCGTTATTTTTTCCTTCCCTCCCTGAGCGTCGAGGATGCACCGCAACCGCATTTTGCTGAGGGAGCGGACCGCTCGGCGACAGAGACTACGGATTTAAAAAGCTGTCTGTCCCCCGTAAGCCAACTAGGGGGTAGTCTTCAAAATACCTTTCTCAGCCGCTCAAGTAAGTGATCGCAGCTTTCTTTCTCTTAACGGTGTCCCCTCTCTCCGTGTCAGAAATCTCAGCTCAGACCACAAACAACTTCCTTCGTGAATAGAAGCCCGAGAAAAAATAATATAGTAAAATCAACTTTGAAGTTTATGCTCCCTACCCCGACCAGTTCGCTGTATAAAAATAAAAATAATAAAAATAAATAAATAAATCGCAGCTCTCCCCTGCGTCTTCTCCAGGCTGGAGACTCCAGGACTGGCTGCGCTCACTTTGTTCGCTTTATTTAAACTTTCTTTTTTTTCTGCGCGTACCTTACACAGAAATAACTCATATGCACTTTTAAACATACTCAGGATTTCTTAAACAGGCAGTTCGAACTCCTCATCTTCACCATCTCCCAATGAACATCTTAAATTCGAAAGCCTTTTCTGTCTTTTGTTAGTCTATAAAGTTAAGGTGTGCGACTTTTGGTGTTTGGCACAGATCATAGTTACGACTTACACAAACTCACAGCATTTTTTAGCAGTACTCTGGGCGTTCTTTCATAAGTATAATTTAAAGTGTGGGATTTTACTCAAGTACTGTACCTTATACTCGTATTTTTAACATTATACTTTGCTACGCTACATATGCTTACAATTTCGGTTCATGTTAGAATAATGGAGACCAATCATTCAACAGAACAAATTCTGACTTTAGAATTTTTAGTAAAACGTAGAAACACTTTTCTTTTTAACTAAGCTTTCTATAAACTGTCTTGACGACAGATTTTTATGCAGGTAATCCGATCAGGATTGATTTATATTGACAGTATAACTGAAAGCAGAGAAGCATCTGTTATGTTAAGTAAACTTTAAAAACAGTGTTTTTCCTTATATATTTAATAAAAACCAAGGTTTTGCTTCTCATTGCATAAATAAATGCTCAGAATGATGGGGTCTTTATTGACTTGAAAGATCTTTTCAGTATTTAACCAAGTAGTGACCTGTGGTAGAGCTTATTTTTGTAATCCCCTTACAACAAACAGCTCTTTTAAGATAATTCCGTTTATGTCCTGTGTATTTTATTTTTTTTAGATTCCCCACTTGAAAGTGTTCTCACTTCTTTATCATGAAGAAACTTTTGTAGGGTTGTGCTGAAAAGTTTAACTATTGCTTATGGCTACGTTCTCCATTTCTCTCCCTCTAATCTCTGTATCTTTCTTTTGTTTGTAAAAGCATGTCTTCAGTAAGTCAAGTGAGTCGAATTTGAATTTGAATTGCATGGATCTTAATTTTCAGAGAACATTTAAGGCTAAACTTTCCCCAGGCAGTAAACCCCCACCCCCACCTCCCATCCCACCATCCAGACTGAAAGAAAAGAGGAGTAACACATTGCAATCGAAGTTCCTGAGTTCAGCTCAAACAACATTTTATAGGAGTTTTAAAACAAAATCAAAGTCCTTTACATGTAGGAGGTTTCGAGACCAGGAGTAGTCAAAGATAAGGCAACAGACAGCTCTATTGTGGGGGAAAAAATGTTTATATTTGTTGTTCTTTTTACCTGTTTTGGAGCTCCAGCTCATCAGTCTTGCATCCTTGGATTGAATCAGTGTGCTACCCTGTATAAATAAACCCATTTGTCTTATGATGAAAGTCACATGTTGATTGTCAGTAGCAAGTAGAAGTGTTGTCCTTCAGACTAATTGGACAACATATAAACCAAGAGGCTGCACATCAAGTGTGTGTTCTGGATTCTTAATGTGGCTTTAATTGAACAATTTATCACCCCTGATCACTGTCAAATAACTGGACAACAAAGACAAAAGACAATGAAAATGCCAAGGATAAGCTGCCAGCCATAGTTGGCTGAGCGTGACCGACGTGTCTGTCGCAGCAGTATCAGTAAGGTTCTGTTTTATTTAATTTACCTTATTTATTTATTTTCTGTAGAAATCACAAATCAATGGGTGTGTGAGTAGCAGGCTGGTAAGCAGTGGTGATGCACAGCAGAAAAGCAGGGAGAAGTGAGAACATTACATCTTCGAAAACTCCTTTTATTGGACTAAGCTTTTCATTTCTCCCCGGAGCTTCTTTCCCTACAGTTGGAAGAAAAGCTAATTGAATTGTGCCCTGAATATTATGCCCCCCCCCTTTTTTTTTTTGAAAAAAAAGAAGGAAAGAAAAAGAGTGAAGGTCTAGGAGAAGTGTCCACCTTGGGGTATTGAAAATCATTTCTTTGCAATCACTATTTTCTGAGCTGTTTTCCATACCTGAATTAAATGGTGCACAATCCTTAATTTTGACAGGATCTAAGTGTAGGAGGAAGGGAGGGAGATTCAAGGCTCCTAAAAAACTTTACTTTTTGCTATTCAGTTGCACATTTACTTACCACATTTATAGAAATGTATTTTCAAAAATATGTCAGACTCTTCCTGACAGTGGTGCATGTATTAAAATGTCTTTGTTTGCCTTTCATGATTCTACACTTTAGAGTTGTGGTGGTAACGCCGCTCTTCCAGTGAGGACTCTTCTCTTTGTGTTTGCAGTAGTAAAGCCTGAATTCCCTTGAAACTTTTTTTTTTATGGTTCAAAATAATAGTCACATTCAGCAGAATGCTCATATTTACTGTTTGCGTATGAACTGAACGTATGTTCAAGACTTTTGGGAGCACACCTGGTGTCCAGTTAATTTTGTTCAAATCCAAATAAGCAGCATGCTGGTATTATCAAGTGCTTTGCAATTAGTCACATTGCACTTGACGCAAGAACCTAGCTAATAGCAGCTGTTCTAGAGTGAGTGCGGCGGTGGAGAGAAAGAGAGAAATGTGCGCTATGCAGAGGGTGCAGTTGCACTCACAGCTAATTGTGTTTATTCATTTTAATTTGCTCCGAGTGCTAAATCAGTGCTCTTCCAGCGACACGAGGTGCAATTAGTCTGGCTGTGAAAACAGGAGGCAGTGTGTTTTGTAAAGTGTCCCCTCCTCTCCTCTTTGATTTGTGGATTAGGCATCCCTTGTCATTCATATTTCTTTTACCACATAACCAGGTTTACGAAATACTAGATAATAGTGGCATCTGACAGCCGCATAGCTCAAGAACCAATTTTCTCACAATGGAAAGATCATACAGCATGCAACACGTTGTCCAAGGTAAGTGTGTTAGACCAAGAGTTAGACGTAATCACTGGCTGTGTCCATTCATTTCATTACACAACAGAAAAAAAAAAAAAAACTTGTTGGAGTCAGAACACATAAGAAAATGTTTATTATTACTCGTTAGGACTGTGATCTTGCATCATTTTGGATTGACTGTTCTGTTTGCATTTTTTCGAATACATCATTTCGCTGATGTGGACAATTCCTGCACTGTTCAATTTTATTAATGACATCCATCACATTGTTATTTTGTGTTGAACTGTTTAGTTTTTACATTTCCAAGAACAGCTTCTGGCAACAGTAAGAACAAGAGTGACCTATTGTTATTGAATGGCGAATGTGAGTGGTGGAGTTTCTGCTAACATGAAAAGTAATTATTGAACACCCTGAAGCCTGAAACAGCACTTTGTGTGTCAGAGTCTATAAACACAGTCAACACCCAAAAACCAAAACAGAATATAGAGCAACAAAATATAAAACATGGAAATGGAAATCCATTATGAATTGTGTGGAAGTGAGAGTTTGCTTCTTGTGCTTTTTTCATGTGGTTTGTTGGCATTAGCATAGCCTCATGGGGTACTTTGCCTCCTTTCCCCTATGTCTAAAACAGATGTTGTTCAAAATGTGAATGCAGTTTTAAGTTCTAGAGCAAACTTTTGTCTCTCTAAACCCTGGCGATGTGAAATCACCCAGAAACAAACTTCTTGGATCCTTGTATGAAAATACTGTGTCCATGCAGAGGAAGATGCTAACAAAGGCATATGTTCTACTGTTTTGTGGTTGTCTGGAAATGTTTATCTTGAACTATAGTGCATATCATATGATGCATTGAAATCCCTGTGATCCCCACGATGTATTTCAAATATGCACAGAGGGTACTGTAAAGCTCCCGCAGTAAATTTTTACAACTTGACTATTTGTTAAGGCAGGAAGTGCAAAGCAGTCGTAGAGGACAAACGGAGCACTGCATCCCTGATAATTGAAAACATCATCAAGGTTAAACCTCACGAAGCTGGTGGGTCGTTTTCATTCCCAAGACCTACATTTTCATTTTGGCCTTGAGTAGAAACATGAGACTAGTTGCTGGCGAGCAATTTATTGACCACACACTCAGACACCTCTGTTAGTTGTCTTGGTTCTCTGTCCCGATCAGAACTTTGCCAGAGGAGAAATGACAATGGCCTGCACTGTCCAAAAGTCACAGGTACACACCAACTCTCCTCCAGTCTAAAAGGTCAGCATTCCTACACAGTCTAGCAAGGGTTTGAGCAGAGATGACACACCTCGTGAGACAGGGGCCAGATAAGACGAGGCTGTGATAAGGTGTGTGTGAACTCAGCAGGATTGATCCGTCTCTGGCTGAGTTAAAGTCCACCTTGCATCTTGGCTGACTGTCAGGCTCCCTTGGTCTCTGTTCATTCATGGTTTTCTTCATCTCTCTACCTTGCTCTCTCAATTTGTCCTTCTTCTTTACCATGTGCTCTGCACTTTTGTCTCTGTGTGCTTTTTTCATGGCTGTAAAGCACGTATATGTCAATGTCTGGGAATGAACAAAAAAGGCACTTTCTCTAACTTCAGTACTCTGTTACTCTTGTATGAATCATCCTTGGAATTTTTCAAAAGTGTTTCCTTTTTCAACAGACTACATTGTACAGTTATTGTAGCATTTGGCTACTCAATGCATCCTCACTGCATTTAAGCCTGAATTTTGTGCTTGTCAAACGTGTTTGGCCCTGTATCGCCCTGAGAGTTCCAGGTGGAAGAAGAGTCCTAATCAAAGAATGTCCATGCATTGTGTGCAGAGATGAAGGTGGCCCTTAATAACCATACACATACTAATCCCTGCCAGACTATCTGCTTCTGCTTCTGGGAATATATCAGCACACTGTCACCTCCCCAGCCTGTTGCCCATTCCCTTGGTACCTCCAGGTTTTACAAAAATGATTTGCTTCAGCTCTTTCTGATGAAGTGACAATAATCTGCTTTTGATGACAAGCAGGAGAGGGCCTTCTGTTGATGCTTGCTACAGCCTCCTTCATTTTAGTCTGCCTTCCCTCCAGATATAACACACTTGAACAAACACAGCACATAGTCTGTTAAAGCCCAAGAGCGGAAACTGTACCAGACATAGAGTAGTCGCACAAACATCAATTCACTCTTCTTTCCCCCTGGCCTTGATCCCATCGTCTTTATGGTTATGGAGTTAATGTGAATTGGTGTTTCATGGTGAGAAGTAATTAACACTCGGTCTGGGACAGGCATCAAATGGGCGTGTCTGGTCTTGTCTTTCTGTCTGCGTCCCCTCTGGGTGTCTCCTTGGGCTTGCTGTTGGGCTGTTAAGTGTGATTACCAGCTGGCCTCCCCCAGATTGATGCACAGAGGTTCTCCTTGGGGTGTCTGCCTCTTTCTCGTCTTTGCTAACCAAGGCTGACAGGAAGGGCTGCCCTGTGCCCTGGAAGTTTGACCCTCGTGAGGTTTTGCAGACATGGTAGTGGGTGGGGGAGTAGCGGCTATAAGGATCCCATTCTTATGAATCAAGGACTCAAACAGGTTGCAGTTAGCTCATTTAATCTGTGTTCTTGTGGATTTTTATGGATCCGGCAGACAACGGTTGAACCATTTTCAACAATTGTTTTTTTGGTCACAATACTCAAGAGGTCTCACTTCTGGGGATTTGGCATTAAAAGAATGTGTAATTGGACTACAGTAGCAAAAATCATTGATTTATCTCCGATTACGCTTCTGCTTTATCTCTCCATTATCCTCCCCACTTAAACTCTCACTATCTTCCTGCAGCAGAAGCACTTGACAGCAGTGAATCTTTATGTAACAGTATTCATGTATATATGTATATATATGTATATATATATATATATATATATATATATATATATGTGTGTGTGTGTGTATATATATGTATATATATATGTGTGTATATATATATATGTGTGTGTATATATATATATATATATATGTGTGTGTGTGTGTGTGTGTGTGTGTGTTTGTGAAATTTTTGTAAACTACACGTTTTAACCACACCACTCTAAAATAGCATGAAAAAAAAAAACAAAAACAAATTAGGAGTAGTATAATACGTATGTTCATAAATTAGCCTTTTCTGGTTATGAGAGGCATAATCACTTTAACACCTTCACACCAAATATTGGATTTTTCCAAGGTTGCTTTGGTGTAAAATTGTTGTAAGAGATGTGAGTGGGCTTGTGTATGCTAAAAGCTGTTAATCTGGTGATGCTCATTGTGCACACATAAAGCCCAGGGTAAAACGGCTGGGCATCATTCAGCTGACCCCCCCCCTCCCCCCCATTACCACCACCCATCTGTGTCCCCACCACCGCCACCCTTTCCTTTTGTTCCTGCCCTCCCCCACATGCACACCCTCACACAAACTTAAGGGACATCTGGTGTTGGAGGGAGGGGGTTTATACAAGGGAGGTGAGGTTTAAGGAGAGAAAAAGGATGAGAAAGGGAGGGAGGGAGGACAGGAGAGTAAGGAGGTATACTCAGCTGCCCTGAAGGGTGGGAGGTGAGAAATGGAGGTCGTAGAAAAACACGTGTAATCGGGATAGTGAGGGGGGTTGTCACAGAGTGGAGAAAGGGAAGTGGTCTCACTAAAGAGGAGCAGGCAGATAATTGATGGATGGAAGTAATTGTGTGTAATGCAAGCAAGAAAACATGGGCCTCTGGAAAAAGGGAGAAACTGATGGAGCCAGTGAATAGAAGGGGAGAAAGGGGGTGGGGGTAATGAGGAGAGGGAGTGTGCAAAAATTAGGCAGCTCAGGAAGAAGGAAGATGAATGCTGACTGTGAAAAGGTACAAGAACAAGACTGAGAGAAACGTAGAGAGTAAGCAGGATGATGAGGAAAAGGAGGGGGCCTGCTGTTCTGTTGCATCACTCAGCGCTTGCCAGGGTTAAGAAGGAGTAACTACCTGCCTGTCAGGCTGATTGTTCATCCCTATGCATCAGGGGATACACGTCCCGGTTTATGAGAAATAGCGCAGATTCACTATGTGGGCCACTTACCCACAAAAAATGGCTGCTTGCATATTTCTGGGAACGCAAGCAGGACTGTTAGATCGGGCTGTCTGATCTGAAAATGATTGCTGTAGATGCATATGACTCCATCCTTTGCTTCTTTTTTTTTTACAAGAAGACAGCTTTTATCGTCTGATGTGTTCTCGTTTGACCCGCTCTTTTTTTCTTTGTGGCATTAGGAAATCCTTCATTTTGCATTAATAACCCCCTAATCAAAACAAAACTCCTCCATCAAAGTGCCCCATAATAAGGCTTCCTCAGTAATTACAACCTCAGCAGCCAGGGCGCCTTTTCAAACAGCATGCTGCCTCATCTTCCAGTGAAATGGAAACAAAGCCTATGTACTCCAGTCTGGATACACAAATTACAGCATACCAGTGGCGCGTAAAAGTGAAAGAAGACAGAGAGAAGGCACCAGAGGCAAAATGCATTGAGTTTGCTCCCCCTTTCTCACTGCTCAACACAAGCTTGTCTCCCAGATGGGGAAGAAAGGTTTGTCAAGCGCATCACGGTGAAGAGAGTAAAACCTTCCTCTGTCCCTAGGAAGATAGAAGGTGACACTTGTATGTAAATGGCAACAGCGACTCTCCACTGTATTCCAGCTGACAGGAAACAGAGTGGGCAACCTTGCATTTTTATTTTTTCAAATCAAGATGAAGATGAAGTTGTTTTTTCTCATATTTGTTTTGCAGCAGGCAGATGACTGTAGCAGTGTGACTTTTCAATGTGTGGGATATGTGATTATAAGAAATTTTCCATTGAATTTGTTACACATACAGTCTATATGATTATCTTAAACTACAATGAACCTTTTGTGCATATATTACAGCTCTGGTGAAAGTGTCAACTGTAGTTTGAGGTTCACAAATACTTGACCAGCTGTAAGTTCCAAAAATATAATGAAATATGCCCACAACTGTGTGAAGCTTTAACAAGGTAGCTTCTCAATATAATTACTGCTATTGAGCAAAAACAGCATAACTACAGAACTAAAAGAGGGCAAGTAAGTGAACAAAATTTCAGTGACATACTGGCTTTGAAAATTATTACCTTTGTGCAAATGGCAATGGATATTTATTTTATTTTGTCAGGAATATTTGGTTGTTGCGGTTTAACAGATTCTGAAGTCACGATAAATTATGGTAAAAGAAGAATGTCATTTTAATTCAAGCAGTTCCAGAAGGGCTTCAAAACCTGCAGTGACTGGACCCTTAATTAACTTTTGAGTCTGTTTCCAGGAAAGATAATCCTGATTAAAAAGTGATAGAGGTTGGGGGGAGAATGACAATAAAGCAATTGGAGGTACCAGCCATGGTTGAAGAGATTATCACCATTAGAGGGCGGGGACTTGCTGCTGTCAACTCTTTGTTCATGACTGACACACATTAAAACAAAAAAAGTGTATATATATATATATATTATATGTAGAGGCTAGGAGATTTCATTTTAGGTCTTGAGGAAAATTCAGGAAGATATCAGTATTCATTGCTGTTCTTTTGTTTCATTTTGACAGAGAAAATGAAGCGTGGGATTACTGTGCTTCAAGTTCAGACATAAAACATACAGTGCTGTCCAAGTCTTGAGTGACATGGAGGTCAGTAGGTAACATAATGCCCGATAAGGCATCATTGACACATTTACATGAATATAATCTGAGCTGGGCGATTGCAGAGACAGTGCTTCCCCCCTGCTGTAATTACTTCACTGCTGCCCTGTTAAGCTGTTCAATATGCTCCTGAAGTATTCCACTATATTGGTATAAAGGATCAAATTTGTTGTAGTGCAATCTGGCATTTACTGACACAAATTTAACTTGGAAATACCTGTATCCCAGACTTAGTAGTAGCCTTAATTTCTAAGCTATCCCATTATTAGTGTAATACATCATAATGTACTGTTTATTAATAGTCACAAATCCTAGTGGACTGCCCCTTTAGCTGAACCAATACTCCAACACTATTCTACCAATGTAGTTTATACTATTCAATATTTAAAAAAAGGAAGTTAAATTTCAGCAGACACTTGTTTATCTTGTGAAAGAAAGAACTGGGAAAGCATTGTAGGATGAAAGTACACCGATTTTTCTTTCAGAGGGAAAATAAATTAAAATAAAGACTGTTATCAGAGTCTGTCTATTTGCTATTAATATGGGTAGATCGTAATGAGACAGAAGGGAGCTGGGAGCCAGCACTGCTCTGATTAAACTTTCTGCCATGTGGGAACATGAAGCGAAATGCACTTCAGAGGTAGAAAGACATCGCAAATGCTGAGATGAAGACATTGGGCCAGTGAGTAAACTCAACTTTAAAAAAGATAAGCTAAACTGATGAAGATAGTTGATGTGAAGCTAATCACCTTAAAGCTCGTGTCCAGAGTTTCCGTTCATTTCCAATGTATGTATCATTTTTTAACAGAGCTTCAATGTGTCAGTCTGGTTCAATACTATAATATGATTTTAGCATAAAGCAATATAAAAATTTATTTATGAGCTCCGCCTTCATCTCATAGACCCCAATGTTATCCGAAAAAGCGCCGATCAGCTTCAGCCAATAGATTTCGAGCTTCCGCTTTGTCATGCTGTCAATCATCGTGTGCCAGAGAGCACGCCAGAGAGCACGCGCACTCGCCCAGACAGAGGTGAGTAGCAGCCACGCTTACCTCGGGTATATCCACTGTCTGCTGAACATCCACCAAAAACAGCTAAACATGTAGGATGCTTGCGGACTCGGAGGCTCTCATTTTCACCCCACTGGTAATGTGCGTGCACAATTAAAGGGGCGTGGCTTGGTCGCTCATGAAAGCAGAGGGAGGGCGGAACCTCGAGACGGATTAAAAAAAAACTCTCATTCTTTCAAAACTGCGGACACAAGCTTTAAGGGAGCGTTTCACAGAAAAAGAAAAAAAAAATCCAGCGTTGGACAAAAAAAAAAGTTTCCCGTAATGCCCAGTCAGTTCCCTAGAGCCACAGCTGAGTGCTTCTTACAAGATTTTTTTTTTTTTTTTTTTGGGGGGGGGGGGGGGGGGGAATGAAGTGTTCACTACAGAGCTAAGGTGTGAACACAAAGGCCATATTTGAAGCCAGGCAATGTTCCTTCCTTTCTATTGGAATGCTTCTGTTTTTTAGCCAGAGGGAACGGTGGATTTGGAGATAAATCCTGTCAGTATTCCCAACCCCTCAAGACAAGCAAGTGATATTTGTCATTTTACCCCAATCTGTAATCTCAACAGGGTACAGTTTGGGTTAAAAAAAAAACATGAAAAGGAAGACTAAAGAAGTTTTGGCGTGGGAATGGGGTTGCTGTTTACATTCCCTCCTCAGTTGGCCTTGGGTCAGTGTGGTGGAAACCAAATGAGAGACACACACCAAGACACAATATTTTCATCTGGTGCATACGAGAGAATGGTGAGAATGACAACTGCAGGCAGGAGGGAGGTGGAGACAGTAGCATAGAAACAGGAGGTAGATGGAGAGCAGAGGGTCTCCCATTTTCATGGAGATAAAGGAGCACTAATGAATTTGAACCAATGCCCTCCAGGGATATACCATAAGGGCAAAAATAGGAAGGAGCAGATTGGGGTTTAGTGGCTTTTTAAACTAAAGCCAAACTGTCTTTCAGATGCACAGGGGTGCTCCCAATTCTGCAATCACTAAGATGGCCATCGCCCCATTTGCCAACTGCTGTGGGTGAGCGTTGTGCCAAGGCTCAGAGCGGATCTGATGCCAAAGGAGATGTGCCTAACTGGCCCGGCTAGAACCATTCCTTCAGCCAACAAGATCATTTATCTGCCTCTCTAACTCAATTTAATGTACAACATTTAAGCATGTTGTTGCACTGATTGTGATGCAACAGTATGCTGTGCGATGTATTATAGTGATGCAAATTGTTTATTTGTTTATTTGTCTTGCAGTCGAGAAATATTTGACAACTGACTGCTTTTACGTATAGCTGTTCTAATGAACATGATTTTATCAGTTTAATTAGTTTCATCTTTGAGACATTGGCAAAACACGTATGTAACATTTTGCATATTTCATAAGAGATTCCTAAGTTTGCCTGCAGACTGTATTTGTAAGCATATTCATCAAACAATTTTACAACAGGCAGTTTTTCCACACAGTGAGACCAACTGCAGCCTGTGGCATCGACCCCCATGTAGAGGCAATGGTGTGGTCCCCAGGCTTTGAGCCAAGCCGGTTAATAATGAGGTGGGCCCCACTATTGTAAATCACAGAGGGATCCTGCCTGGCCTACACCTTAGCGAGTATAGCTTGAGAGTAGCATGTGTTCCTTTATTTAGTGTAGGCTGATAATCAAAGGAAAAATGTAAGCTGTTTCTTTTTTCTCGTGTTGGACGGTGACCTTTGCCTCTGTGTCACGTTGTATGTAACAGAATATTAAATTGAAATATATAGATTCACAATAACTATGGAACCAATCAAATGCTAATGATAGAGGTAAGATAGCAATTTTCTTTTTTAGCAAGCAGCAAATTCAACCTACTCGGATGAAATTTTAGTGTTACAGTATTGCTAAATTGCTTTTTTTACATTGAGAGTAAACCTTAATCCTTTCAGGCAGATTGAAGTTGCACATAGAATGCTTATAGAAAGAAGCCAGAAGGAACCTTGAGGAACCTGGGCTGGTCTTTGAAGTTTGCTATTTTCCTTCACTTCCAGTGCGTCACTCACTTCAAAGTGGGAATTTCACACAAAATGTTCGGACCCCCCCCGCCTCCTTTGTGTTGAATTTACAGCACATAAAACGGGAAGGTTTTGTCAGAAGGTATGTGTAACCTAAGATGACTCTGTGTGCATGTGTGTAAGCATGTTTTTGTGCTTCTGACAGCTTGTAGGGCCGACATAGATTTGTGTGTGTGTGTGAGATCTGTGCATAGCTGAGGAGGCCTGCAAATGCTCTGCGGTGGTCTGAGCCTTTGCTTTTGTTAATAAGATGGAATCCAGAGAGCGTCTGCCACGTGTGGAGTAATGGGTTTGACCCCTGTAGTTTATGGTTAAGATCAGGATTTGAATGTGGTTGGTGAGTATGAATGTTCACTAGTTTAAGTGAGCAGACTTGCTAAAAAAGTAGCCAAATGTAGTTCACACTCTAAATCTGTAAAACCAAACTTACCATATGGATGGAATTCATTTGGAAATATAGTAAACAAAATATGAATGAATAAATAAAATGACATGATGACTCCAACGCCTATGTTTAGGAAGCCAATGACATCAGGATGATTTCAGTGTCTGCATGGAGGAGTGTCTCTTTATATAAAATATAGACTCAAACAAATATACCTAATTTGATATTAGGTCAGAGCTGTTTAGTGGTTGAGCTATTTCTGGAATACAAGACAGATTCTAAAATGAAATGATGACTTGTATCAGGAACTGATATAGGAAATCATTCTGTTCCCTCAGGCTCATTCAGACAGTCAGTCTCTCATTAGCTCAGAAATGTTGCATTCGTCTTCACCTGCAAGTGAAATCTCTTGTCAGACTTGCATTCTTTCTTTAATGACCTTGACCCCATTCTAACATGGTGTTAACACTTATTGGTTAGCCATTGCAGTGGATGGTTGGTGCAAAGTGGGTGGGATATGAATGGTATGGGTGGTATAGATAAGTTGGGATGGAAATAGACAGGACAGCCTGGTGTGTTTAAAATTCAATAACCTTTCAGTATTGTCATTTGAACATTATCAAAAATATGTGTGTGTTGCACTGCTCAAGGACAATTTGACCACAGTATGGCTCAAAGTTGTTTGTCCCCAGTCCACTGCTTTGACTACTTGAACAGTCAGTCCACAGTGTCAAAGTTGCTTCGGCCCATTCTGGTTTTTCTACTGCAGAAAGACTGTTATTCTCAAGGTAATGCCAGTGCAGTATTACATGGAGCCTTAACTTAAGACATATCAATTATATTGAAGTGGAAAAAAACACAGCAGAGTAAAATGACTGGCATACCATGGGAAATTAGCCCTTGTGTCCTTGCAATGAGAGTAGTCATATTTGCAAAGAGAGGTTTTGGGTGGTTATTAACTCATTCAAGCACTTTCTTTGGTGCTGTCGTTGTAATTGAAACCTCTAGTTGATGCTTTCCTCTTCGATAGCTGAAGTGATCACTGGTATGCAAGCTTGTAAACAGATGAGGGGATCCTTTCCACTAACCGCAGAGGCACTGCACTGTGTATGTGAAGGCTCATACATATTGTGTATACTCAACTGTCTGCATGTGTCTGTATTAGTTTGAGATCATCACATAATTTGTAACAGCGACCATCTGTCTGTGTGAAACTGTCTGTTATGTACAGCTGCACTGTGTGTGTGTGTGTGTGTGTGTGTGTGTGTGTGTGTGTGTGTGTGTGTGTGTGTGTGTGTGTGTGAGTGAGATGCTTCTCTCTCTCTCTCTGTCTCTCTCTCTCTGTCTCTCTGTCTTTTTTTCCAAACATGAGTGAACAACGGAGAGAAAAATGTTTCATTCACCTGTGAGAGTAAGTGGAGAGCCGGTTTCTGTCAGCTCCCCCACGGTTCAATATTTGATTCCCTCATCACCTTCCCCCATTTTCACCCAACACCACCTTGCACATGCAACTGCTCAACCCCCCTGCATGTCGTGTTCAGAAGGTGACTTTGGGTTGAATTTATCTGCTAGCCAAACAACACTGTAATTGACTCTCAAATAACAAACAAAAGGACATCATGCCCTTCAAAAGCAACACAGCCCACAATGTAATTTAAAGTCTTCTTTTGTTCATTTTTGACACTGCAGATTGATTGTGATGTGTGGTTACGATAGTTCAAATCCTTGCCCACCAGCATCCACTGGGTTCCACAGTAACCCCCACCTCACAAAGCCAATTTGCACTTTGGCTTTGAATCGCAGCCAAATGTACAAGATATTTTCACCCAGAGTCCATGATCTCGCTTGATCTGAGTCGGCGCAGGTTGTTAGCTGAGGCGATTGCATGCACTTGACCTGTTGGCGCGGGTGGCGTGGGCACGCAACACTGGGCGCTGAGACAAGAGTAAAGGATGAAGACGGAAAGAAGGCCGTAGAGATGTGTGTGCGCTTGTGTGTGCGCACTTAACAAGGATGATTTTATTTTCACAGAGGAAGAGAGAGAGAGAGAGAGAGAGAGAGAGAGAGAGAGAGAGAGAGAGAGAGAGAGAGAGAGGAGGAGAGAGTGGTATATGCAAAGATTCCTCTGAGAACAGGGTTGCAAGCTTTTTCAAAGAGAAGATTGGAGACAGAGGCAGCGGGTAGATGGACAAAAACAAGCAACACTGAAAGAAGCGTGATAATCACAACTGAAAAAGAAAGAATAATAGGGATTTGAGAAATGTTTATTAATACTTATTCAGACTTTATCTATTGATCTAATTGTTTGATGTTGGATTCATCCACTTTGTCATAGACCAGTAGTATAAAAATCTCATGTTCAGTGTGTTGCTGGAGAAAATCCAGTTTAAGGACATAGCAGAGTATCCCAAATATAAAACTTTCCCTCTCTCAGGGAAGTTATTTGGTTTTTATTGCTCCTTTTCATTCCTAATTATTTTGAAATTTAAGAAGTTTGATTGAAGAGTCTTTGAAGTTCCACCACTATAATGTCTAAAATTTTTTACATTGACAAATCCCTTCATCTTTTTAAAAGCGACATCCTCCGCACCTCCCTCACTACTTACTGTGCCTTGATAGCAGTTCTGCTTTTGGATGACCTCTGTCGTTGGGGAAAATGGACTAAAGGCCACAGATAGAAATAGTATCAGCTGATAAAGGCAGCAGGTGATCAACTGTGCTATAAGCAGTTCAGGGTAGATTTGATTGCTTCTAGCCTGTGCCTGCCTTGAAGAGGCCAGCTAAATTCAGTTTTAACTCAAGTAAACATCGCAGTATCATTTGGCTTGTCTAGACTTTTTTTTTTGTTTTGTTTTTTCATCTTTCTGGGACACTGTCTTGCACAATTGTATCATTATTGACACAAGTTGTGTTTTCTTGACTTGCATCTTTCAGCAGCACATAACTTATCACCTGGTGCAGAACTGAAAAATTCATTGACACTTGATGTTCCCTTTGATTTCTTCTTTTCTTCCAGTGAAAAAGTTTCAATCAGTCTGATGTATTCCACTGCCAAGATGGTCAACAGCTAATAAAGCACAATGGGCAAAGAACTACTTTAGGGCCCACCTTTGCTCGTATCACTTGCAGTGTGGCCAGACTTAACAGTGAACTGGTAGTGACAGTCACCTGACGCTGTCATCTTGTCCTTCACACGTCAGCTCAGATTTCACAGCCGGCTACAGTTTTGACAAACGGGGGACTTTAGGCTGTCGAACTAGCCAGTCCTTCAGAGAAGACCTCTGATTGGATTAGCATTGAGGCATCGCTGTGATATCTTTAGGAAGTGGAAGGAGGAACCCTTTGAAGAGGATGCAACAGCTGTTGACACTTTTGGGTTCACTTGTGACAGGAATGTTACAACTACCACGGCGTGGCAGTGAGTTTTGAATTTAAGCTTGCCATATTGACACCCTCCTACCTTTGAACTTAGCACAACTCCAGAGACTTTTGGTACTACACAGTATTGTGGGATGTAAATCCCTTTTGCAACCACCACTCTTCACATGGCCATGTTGCTTGGTTTCAATACTTCAGCTGTTGTGTTAAGTCTCAATGTACAGAGACGTTTCAGTATTGAAAATCAGCATTGGAAGTTAATCATGGCACTTTCCAGACTCAAGACGAGTGTAGAGTAGGATCTTTGTTGTTCTATTCAGGGCTGTGAGTATCTAAACTTGGACACATTCAGATCCCACACAATGCAAAGCACGCTGTACAGTTGTTTCACAGCTGCATATAGTCTGACAGCTGTCGCTACACTTGGCCTTGAAAGGACTGAGGCTTTCTTCAGACAGTGTGAAAAAGCTTCTGTCTCCATTCATTTTATTTATTCAGGATTTGTCGTGAATTTTAATAGTTTTTAAGCAGTTGGATTAGATGTTTATCCAGAGCCACACATTGCCGGTCAGGGAAATTTTTTTTTTTACACTAGAATAGGGTGGATGTATCAAGCACATTTATTTATTATTTTTCTAAAAGCCATATTTGCTGTGCTCGTGACAGATCTGTGTATCACTGTAAGTCTCATGTTACCTGGAAGTTAATCAGAAATTGGTCCGTGTGAGATTCACTTATCGAAATTTTATACAGCTGCTGTCTGTTTAGTTGCACTCCTAAAGTCATAAAACCACATAGGTATGCATGAAGCGAGATGGAATGATATAGTCCTTGCATGAACAAAGTTTTTACCGCATTTCTGGATGTAAGTGCACCCTGTAATGGGTTTTGTGAATTAAAGCAGGTAAGGCACAGTCAAGGAAAAATATTTAGGGTTATGGTTAGTTATATTTTTGGGCCAATAACAAATGTCATATTAAAAAAAAAAAAGAGGCTGTAAAAAGGCCTTTGTTGTCCCCGATGTCATCTTGTTTTATAAAAGTGGCATGAATATGACATGGAATAGCAAAATCTGAATAAATTTGGAGTTATCATACCCTGGAGTCATAATGTTTTAATTTGACTCCAGCCAACCCCTCATTTGGAAACTACTGCTGCCGCGTAAACAAAACACATTTAGCATAATTGCACCTTTGGTGTGGGCCTCTCTTCAAGTCAAGATATTGATTTTCTTTCTCCCTCTGTCTCTTCCCTGCTCTGCTCTTTGTTTTTCTTCTCCTCAGCTTTATTTTCCCTTTTGCATTCCTAAGCCTCTCTCTCTCTCTCTCTCTCTCTCTCTCTCTCTCTCTCTCTCTCCCTCTCTCTCTCTCCTTGCCCTGGATGGTGCTCAAGTGCAAAAAACAAGAATGCTATTCGATTACAGTAGCCAAAATAGTTCACCTCATTGGTACTAAAAGTCTGGTTGCCAACCAGCCATTCTCTCAGTCCTACATTGAATTCAGGGTTGCAGTTGTCAAATCAAATGTTGCCCTTAATTCAGGAAACAGATGACTACACTGAAAAACACACACAGTGCTATGATTTACTCTGTTGATTTTTTTTTTTCTTCAAGGACACAATAACAGCTCAGGAGGTTGTGGGAGGAATCCGACAGGCTGCTTCCTCCTGAAACTGGAGAGGAGAGCAGTGGAGCTCTTTCAATTCCTGTTTTTTTTTTTGTATGACGTTTTAAAGTTTTTATTCAATGTCCATAGTGATACAGAGTAATACGATACACATTGATTATCCCCCTCAATACACGCACACACACACACACACACAGAACCGTTGTCCTCCAAAAAATTCTAACATGCACAGATAAAGTACGTCCTCTTTCTTCTTTGCATACTGGTTGAGTTTGTGGCAACACAACGACACCTGTTGATTAAAGACAGTGTCACATATCTTTGTGCTACTTAAAGTGGGTTCACTTATTATTGCAGCGAATTCTAGAAATCAGACAGCCCCAAGTATTCTCTAATTTTTGAAGTTACTCCTTCATAGTATGTTTAGTTCTCTCCAGATTTAAGAAGAGCATGACGTCCTTGAGCCATAGGAATGCTTTGGTCACAAATGGTGATTTCCACTCCAAGAGTATGTTTGGATTCCTAGTTTACATAACACACACACACACGCACGCACGCACGCACGCACGCACGCACGCACGCACGCACACACACGTGCACACAATACTTGCAAATGTTCAAAAATAACACAAGTGGACTGTTTTTTACAACAACTGTGTACACTAAAACGATCCAGACTGAAACTGCAGTGGGACTGGTGTTTGATGCTTCAGTTTTCTCTGCAGAATCTGCTGTGTTCACTCTTCATCACCAGGACTTGCTGTGCTTGTCTACACCCCTTTCACCGTGCTGATTTCTATGACTCAGTCCTGTCATTTCCAAACGATCCACTAACTTTCTACCCTCTCAATTAACAAGCAGCCAGAGAATTCAGGACAACTAGAACAACTTTAAATGGATCGATGAGTCTCAACACAAGTTTATATTGATACAACTTTTTGCATTTTATAGTGAAATAAATCTCATATCTCACAAACAGGCTAAACAGTAATACCAAATATGTAAAAGAAACAGTGACAGTGACTAAGGTTTAGAGTGTATCTACTATGAAAAGCAAATGTCTGCATCCATTTAACATATTTTCATTTGGTGTACAAAAGCATTCTGTCTTCAGTGTTTTAGAACTAACACAATACAATTTTTTTTTTTGTGAACAACAAAAGCATCACACTAAATTAACCAAAAATAACACATGGGAAAAATAAAAAAGATCTAAACTCACATATGAAACTATTTGCACAGCAATGGCTGAACATATGGTCATTGGTATTGTTGCTTTAAGGCTTTTGGTCTCTTTGCTATTTGAAACCTTCTGCCCGAATTAAACCTCAAATAACATCACTTAGGTTGCCAGAATCGTGCGTGCGTGCGCGCGCGCGCACACACACACACACACACACACACACACACACACACACACACACACACACACACACACACACACACACACACACACACGCATATCTGCTTGCATGCATATGGCTTATTATCCCCAACATATTTTTGCAAATTACATCCCCACTGTCTCTATATAATACCCCTTTTATGCATGATGTAGGTCTGCTGAATATGTATTCAATCCACACCTGCAGAGTTTTTCAGACACATGTCACAGGTTAGTGTCAGCCCATAGTGCTAACAGAATCTGATGTGTTGTGGTTCTCATTTAGAAAAAAAAAGAAAAGAAACATACACAAAATGAATCTCAATGCGATTGACCTACCTGTGTGTAGAGCAAGATTTTGACACATTGGGGAATACACATAAACACAATGTGTGCTTGTTAAACATAAGGGGATTTCACAGTTTTTGTGCAAAGGACTGCATACGGGTTAATCAACAGTGAGACTGTAGACTTGTATTTTGTTGACAGGATGAACAGGAATAATTTTGTTTTTTTTTTTTTTGTTTGTTTTTCCCACTTGTCAATGCTCCCAGAAGTTGTCATAAATGCTTAGTTGAACTTTTAATGAATTCCAGGCATTCATTTTAGATATTGCGTTCAGAACATTTCTGACACTTCCCAGAAGCAGCTCAGTGCTCTGTGGACAATATGTGGGCAATCTATTTTTAACAGGAGGCATGTCAAGCTATTCAGATGATATCAAGCCCAACAGAATGTTGCAATTGAGTTGTAGTGGTTTCAGTTTTAAAAGAAAAAATATGTCATTTGATGAGGGCTCAATCTTACTTGGTGTAAAATGTTCCTTATCTTACCCTAATTACAACAAGCCTGGCTACGGCGGGGAGATCAGATGAGTAAGGAAAAAAAAATCGTGCGACTCTCGTACGCTGTCTCTAAAGTTGTTCCCAGATGCCTTCAGATCTTTGACCTTGAATCGGTTTGAGTGCATCCAAGCATGCACTGTAGGTACATACAACCTATTCCTTTGAACAGACATATTTTCCTGTCTCTAAATGTCAGCACACATGTCCTGCCATGTTGCAGAATGTATTAACATGCATAGTACATGATTTCTACAAGAACGCGCTGGTACAGACTGCACATGCATAGTCTAATGAGTTCTTGTAAGTATTCGAGTATCCTGCTCCCGACTAAAGCTTTTTGTATGTGTTTAATGTGTATGTCTCAGCTTTGTCTTTCTGTGCACACGTGCACATGCACATGATTTAATGTCTGTGTGTGAAATGGCAATTTAGCACGAATTAAATAATATACTTGTATTTTTTTTCTTTTTTTCTCTAGTGAAGCCCTTACTCTGGCTTCTGTGTTTCACACTAAACCATGCAAAGATGGCATAATGCCACCATGTCTGTTATTTCCAAAATGAGCAGACTTTCTTAAATCGGAGGCTTGATCAGCAACACTATTGATGTGCAGACCAATCATACAATGTCTCATTAACTTTGTGGCAACCTTTCTTAATAATGAAGAAAAAAGCCCTCCTCATGCAGAATGAAGTGGAATACCTAAGTTGACCATGTAGTGTAGTGTAAAAGGGATGAGAGAGTTAAAGAGGCAGCCAGGAAGTCATTGAGGGCCCCTCAAGTCTGGTGGAATGCAGAATGGGGGGATGGGCGAGCAAGGTTTGGTTGAACAGAGGAGTGAGAGAGAGACTGGGGAGAGTGGGGTGTAATTTTCCAAAATCGCACACACACACACACTCACACACACACACACACACACACACACACACACACACACACAAACACACACACGCACTTTCTGATGCCTACTATACTTTTACAGTATGAATAGGCTCACACAGATGTTCACTGTTTATATGGCCCTCATCAACTTCAATTCAACCCTCTCTCTGAGCAGCTGCACCTTGCGTGCACACACACACACACACGCACACACATACTAACAAGCTAGTCTTTTGCTATTTTTAGCGCCAGCAGCTCTGGCAATGAGGGAGGTAAGATAGTTGCAACAGGCAGAGTATGAAATGTTCCTGGAAAGTAAAAATTAAAAACACAAAGAAGACATTTTTTTTTCTAACTTCTTCCAGGCTTTCCTTCATTCTACTTTACTTCACTGAACATGAGCTGCAAATTTATAAAGGGGGGCGGGGGGGGGGGGGGGGGGGGGGGGGGGGGGGGGGGGGGGGGGGTAAGCACTTCAACACAACAGCATGATCAAAAACAAATGGTTGGAAAAAAAACTTGAAAATCTGCATGAAATCAATCACAAAAGATAAAAAGTGTTCACTGTTCTCGTTCACTGTTCTCCGTAAAATGCTTTATTTTCCTCAGCGACTTTCACATTCAAAGCACTTTTTTTTGTTTATATATTTAAATTATGATGTAACAGCATTTTCTTGAACTCAGGGTTTAGCTTTTTAGGTACTATATGAAGAAAAGCAGACAAAGGTTGGGGTGTTTTTTTTGGGGCGGCGGGGGGGGGGAACAAATCATGTCAGTGCAGAAGTACATTGAAACATTCAGAAACATGAGAAGAGAACTGTTGTAATATGTTTTGCAGGTGTTGCAGTATTTCCATGATTGTCCAGTCCTCCTCGGGCCAAATGTCCAACAGCTTGGAAACCTTTGGAGAAATGTGTGCTTTTGAATGTTTTGAGTTTTCATGAGCTGGGAGATATGTGTGCCGATTGGAAACGTGGGGGTTTGCTGGTATAATTGATTTTTGCCTGAGTAAAAACAGATGCATGTAAGCCAGTGAGCAGACATGCACACACAATACGAGCAAGAATATGATTGTGCATATGCACAATCACAGACACTCACACTCCTCCAGACCACTCACATGCTCCTCTATTCAGGAGCAAGGTTAATTGAAGGTTATAACTGGGGAGCTGAAGATGAGAAGCTTTCAGCACTAAGTCATGCGAGTGTTTGAGTGTGTGTGTGTTTCACCTCCATTGCTTGCCCTGACCTCCCCACTCCCCATTTCTCTTCTCGTTCTCTCTCTTTCTCCGTCCTCATCCAAAGCCCAGTCAAAATGTGCAGCCATGCAGATACCTCCAATCTCATTAATTCTACCCCTCGGCTACACTGCAACGCTTGCTTTTCTCTCTCTCTCTCTCTCTCTCTCTCTCTCTCTCTCTCTCTCTCTCTCTCCCTCTCTCTCTCTCTCTCTCTCTCTCTCTCCTGTCTCTCTCGCTTACTCAGACTCCTTCCATATGCAAACACTTCCTCTAAAAGGTTAATATAATCTGCCATTGCTGAGGTTAACTATCTGTGCATGCACTTTAAGAAGTGATGTGTCGACATCTTTTTCGCCCCAGTTTATATATATCTTGCTATCTACCTAGCTATCTTTGATTAACTTTACAAAACACAGCACTGTTTCTTAGTATATGGATCATCAATAGAAATGTCTGGTATCTGCAATAGTTTTTTTTTTCATTTGTTTGTTTGCAATTTCTAAGTGTCCTGATTTTGCTCTCAAATAAAGTCAGTCATATTTTATTAAACAAAATGTTGAAGCTCAAGTGTAAAGGATCAAATGATTCCAAACTTGAACTTTATTTTTTTTTTTTTCCTTTCAGAGTACCTTTCTGTAAACATCAGGATAACATGACTACCTCATTTTCAGCAAAAATGTGCCCACTTGTTGCAGGCAGCAGCAGAAGCTCTTGTTAGAGGAGACCCTTATGTAGTAGATGTCAAAATATGGCATTCATTTTTTTTCAGCTTCGTCATACTTTTCACTTAACTCAGCATGTCAAAGTGTAGTTCTTGGAGGAGCCAGTACCTTTGGAAATTGTTTTGAGTGATTGATAAATGATTGGTATCTGACATAGACCCATGACATTCAGCATAAAGCCCTTTTCGAAGAGTTGAGACTGGCTTTACGTGGGGCTTTGATGACTCTGTGCGCACGCACGCGTGTGTGTGTGTGCGTGTGCGTGCGAGACACTCACGCTCAGTAGCTCTTTTTGTAAGTGTGTAATAGTCTTTGTGTCCATCCATGCGCTTCTGCATGTGTGTGCCCTTCTATCGTCACCCTCTTAGAGCCTCTCTCCCACACACACTCATTAAAATGTCATCCTAAGCGGGGCCATCTATTCTATGTGAGGAATGCAGTAGACAGGGAGGGAGTATGGGAGGAGCTATATGGAGTTTCTGAAGAAAATAGACATGTGGTGAGGATTTGAGGCATAACACAGTTTTCCCAGTATGTGTGTCGAGCACTCTCATTTGATGAAGGTCGAATTCTAAACCGATTCAAAGAAGCACACAAGTACAACTTTTGCTGAGTAAAATGTCCATTTTGATACACAAGTACACAATTTACATCAGTGATTATCATTAGTTTTATGTCATAGCATTGTTTTTTATTTACCCCCCACCCCCCTCTAGTTTTCTGGCCATTTTTATGCAGCTGATTTCAATAAAGAAAGTGGTGAAATACCATTAACTCATGTGTATTACTCTGGGAGGGCATTATAACATTTACATTAAAAACTGGAATCACATTGTATTTTTTGGGGGAAAAAAGAAAGAAAATCCACCAAAGTTTTTGAACTTAAAAAACAAAAAGTGTGTTCTGGATAAAAAAAAACACATTGAGCAAAGTCATTTCCACTCCAAACCATCTGCTCAGCAAAACTGCCCTTCTTTGTCACAACAACAAAGGCATAACCAAACAAGGAAATGACAGACAATGAAAAGTCTGGGCAGTTTATTCGAATTCTAAACAAAAAAAAAAATCTAAGTTTTCATGTTGCAATCAAACCACATATAGTATTGTCTAGGATAGACTATAAAATACTGTATGATTTGTGATAGCACAGTATCTCAGCGTGTAGTAACGATTCTTTGGAAGATTAAGCAGAAAAATCAAGCACAGAAAACTACTGCTACAGCTTCATTATTAGACATCACGAAGGACACGACTGCCATGATGATAAAGGAAAGCTTTTTTTAAAAAATACAGCAAAAAATTACCCAAAGGCAGACATGGCTGCTGCAAAGTTCACCCAGTCCTGTAGGTCATTATAATGAGGTTATTATTGGAATTTGACATCAGAACTGTTGCCAGCTCCCACTTTGTTTTGCTTCTCTCTTTCCTCTCCCTCTAATTCCTCTTAAACTCTTCCATTTCCATGGTAAACAGACAGATGAATAATTTAATCACAATCGATTCGTTTGTTTCGGGCTCAAATGTCAGGGTGTCATTTGATCGCTCCTTACTCTACACCCCTCCTTTTTTCCTACCATACATACATCCCCGCCTCCTCATTACTCCACTGGACCAAACAACAGCCTTCCCTCCCTTTAATGAGGAGGAGGATGCCTCCATGTCAGAGAAACGAGTTTATTGAAGGAATTGCTGTTCGGCCTTACCACTGATCCGTTCGATTCTCAGTTGTGTGTGCGTGTGTGTGACTCCAACACTGAAGACCAGTCACCATGTTGCTGTTTTCTTCTCTTCCTCTGCTCACAGCCAAGTGAAAGTCAGGCAGATAGGGGGTGAACTGAGGGAACGGAGTAAAGCAAACAACAGTAAAACAGATGGATGACTGATGTTAAAATGAGAGGGAGCACAGGCAAGGATGAGGCTGGAAGGCAGCAGTGGAAGTTTGTAAAAACTAAAGAAAACAAGTTATCGTCAAAGGAATTAAGGGAGGGCACTCAGAAAGCGGCAAAGAAGATTGAATGACAATATTTATTGTAAATACAAAAAAAAAAAAAAATACCCTGAGTGTAAACAAGAAACAGAAATGCCTGAGGTGTACTTGATGCATTATAGCATCAAACAAAACATCGTGTTTATGCAGAAAATCAAGCACATTACTGCCCGTGCTTGATTAAAGTATGAATAAAATATAATCTATTTAAAATATTGCATGATTGTTGCTTTGTGGGAAAGAGTCTCTAATGTTTACATCCAGTTTTGCAGCAAGTTTGTGCCGACATTTCAGTTTGTTTTTGAGATAATTATTATTTATTGTTGACATCACAGTAAAATGCATAAAACAATAGGCCAAAGCATAAAAAGATGACAGTTTTTCTGAATAGGCATTCTTTTTTGTTCTATTAAATTATATATTTTGATAATACATAGAATTACAATATATAATGTAAATGATAATCAATATATTTTAATTGTAGTCCCATAGATGCGGGCTGTCTGTTTGGTCAGTCATCCTGAACGCTGCTGCTTCCTTGGCAGGTGATCAACACCTCTGTGTCAGTGGGAAAGTGTGAACCATCGCTGAAAAAGTGAATCACATCACCTGTGTGTATGAACTGGACAGGAATCAAACCAAACTTACTCACTAAATGTGCTGATGACATGAGAACTTTCCAACTTTTTGTTTTAGCTCTTCCATTGCTTTAGTCTCCTAAGCTGGCAAAAAAAAACCCAAAAACAAAAAACAAATGTTTCCTGTTGTAAGGTGTGTCTTTTGGCGTGGCGTGGGGGCAGTCACTCCTGTGCGATGAGGGAAGAAGGGGTAGCTGGCACACATGTACAGACGCACACAGGCACGCACGCTGATTTTTCCTGTTGTTGCTTTGGGTTCATTCATGAGTTGACCTGGCTAAGAGCTATGAGCTACGAGCTACAAGCTGTCCTGCTATGCCCAGGTGACTGAGGCAGCCCCGTGGGACCTTGTTAGTAACAAACACACACAGATTTGCTATACACTTGGTCTACACCTACATTTCTGGAGCTAAAAGAAACTCTGCTGTTCAACTCGTTCACACACAGTGGGTTCCAGTCAGAGGATGCTTTTTTATTGTGTGATTTTTGCCATGAAATCATCTTTATAATGTCTGATTTTAGTCAAGAGAAATGGAACTAGCGAAAAAGGTAAATTTTGAAAATGTGCTTGTTTTTTGCACCATTGGAAAAAACAAAGAAACTTAGTAGTAGTGTAATACATCAAATATCATGATATGATTCATTCTCTGGAGAATCACAACATCCAATTCTTTTCATCCATCATTCTTTCACCCTTATTTTCTTGACGTTGCATTATTCAATGTTACATTAGTTATGATAACTTAAAAAAAAAAAAAAGAAATTCCAAAAGCCATGCTTGTACGCATCATGTGTAATGTACAATTAGCTGTCACACAATGTAATTGAAACTTTTTGTTGTTTTGGTTTTAGCAGACCTGTTTGGAGGTATACTGAAAACATGTGTTACCAAGCTGGGCCTAAAGACACACAAGCTTGCTCTGGGCCTGGGAGGGTTCCTCTTGTTGACTCTCCATCCTCTCATTTTGTTTTATTGTCTCTAATTTACCTTAGAGGCTTTCCTGCCATCGTGCCAGCAAACACTGGGCTGAAATATCGGATGAAAGAGCACTAGAATACTGATTCAGTTTATAGTACCAGCTAAGCTAGTGTGTGTGTGTGTGTGTGTGTGTGTGTGTGTGTGTGTGTGTGTGTGTGTGTGTGTGTGTGTGTGTCTTCAGGAGTGAATATACACATTTGTGCATGTGGTGGTATTTATCGTTATGAATTCATGGTAAAACCTGTGTTAATGCACACTTACACACACATGCATGCTCAAATCCAGACAACATACACCCATGCACACACAGAGATGGGACGGGTCGACCAGATGGAGCAGCCTGTTTCTTGCTGAGCGAGCTTGACGACAGCTGAACAGCTTGAGGTGTACCGGAGTGGCAGGCCACAAGCACACACCGACACAGTCACATAGCACGCGCGCGCACACACACACACACACACACACACACACACAAGCACACACACATATTATATGGACAAATGCACGAACACATGAACTCGTGCATCACTCTGACATGAAGTTGCCCACATATGGACAGCAGTGCTCTCAAAAGCATTGACTTAAACAAAATGAGAAAAACACACCCAACACCGCATGATACAACATACACACTTTGCAATGCATCCCATCAGACAAGACCTTAAATAATCTACAATCTATAAAATCAAGGATTTTAGTGTTATCATTACTACCAAGTTATTTGCTTGCTCTGTTTCTTGCCGTGTGTTGAAAAACATTCTTTCTCTCTCCCAGATTCCACCTCTTGATTTTCACCTCCTCTCCCGCCCTTCCTCCCTCTCTACCTTCATTTTTCCCTTGCTACGAATCGTGACTCTCCAGTCAGCCTATTCCCTTAGCTGTGATTAGGGGCTTTGGATTCCAGCCTGCATGCATTTCAAGGCCCGGAGGCTTTGGAAAAACCAGCCGTCTTTTTCAATCCAATAAAGAAAGGCGAGTGAGGTTGATCCAAATATGCGAAGCGAGCAAGCGAACGAGTTGTACACAACTCTTATGGTGAATAACCTAAACTAAAAGAAACACAAAAAAAAACAAGAAAAAAAATGGGTCTCCTGGTTGAATGCAAGCCAACACTCAGCCGGGTGCCAAGAAGATGAGCAGCTTGGTACTACAGCAGCCTGGCTTGGATTTCATTTGTTTAATGCACTTTCACAATTTCAGTGTATTATATTACTCTTTTTAAAAGACAAATTGCTGCGATGTCTGCATTTTTGAACCTCTAGAATATTACCCCATTATATTTTTACTTTTGCATCACTAATGTTTTGATTTTGCGTTGTTGACAAGCGCTCAGATTCATGCTGTCATTATCCTTTTATTGTGTACTGCAACAGCCTCTGAGGGCATGTTTTCATTCCACCTTTCACACAACCCTGACTGAACCAATTTCACTATGTTCTGACCTTTTGGAAGGAGTGCAGATTGCATTAAACAACTTTAGAGTTATTTATCTTCATGGCAATCTTGTTTTAAAAGACTAAACTAGCATGGAAAAAATGTTCCCCTCACTATCCACTTTGGCAAAAATAGGCTTGCAGTAGTGAACAGGACTTGAAATGCCAGGTTAGTGAAATACATATCAATGACTTGATATCAACTTAATGTGTATAGTTCACGTTTCTGTATTATTATCTGAGGATATTCATACTTCTAACAGGATTACATACGTGTCTGTTTGGAAAGTGATCAATCTCCACTACAGAAGCAGTCACCTCACAATAACCTTAAATACAGTAATGCAGAATTAAAGCGATAAGCGAATCCAGAAAGATGTGAAGGCATCTGTAACAGTATAATTCTTACCATACAAATGTGACAAATACTTTTGAGACTAATGTGACAACTGTTTGGCAAAGAGGCGCCTTGGAAAATGGCCATTGGATGTTCTCACAGTGATGTGAAAACAATGGAAACAATCAATTTTTGCCATTTCTTAGGAACTAGCTGTGACTTGGCATCTCCAGTTCTTTGTTTACTTCCCAAAAGCTTTTCAGGGGGTTAACATGATGAGAATGCGGGCTGAGGAAATCTTGGGCAAAAAAGAGTGGGACCATCAGTGTTGCAAACTTAATAATAATAATAATAATAATAATAATAATAATAATAATAATAATAATAATAATAATAATAATAACAAGAAGAAGAACAGTGGGAATTTTGTTGATAGGTTAAAGATGTCACAGACAAAACAGTGTGAGACGTGTCCATAGCTATTTACATTTGTCTTCATGGATCAACTTCAGACAGAGACCACAGTAGAGCTTATAGATGTAAAAGTTGTGTTAAAACAACAGAAAACATCACTGCATCCTATTCATAGTCAATGAACAACCCTTTCTTTGGTGTCTCTGTCCAGAATCAATAGTAGTAGTTAATAGTAATCCATAGTGGTGTTAGTCAGTAAAACTCCAAAGGTTTCTGGTTAAATCCCGAGACAGGAAAGTCAGACTGTGCTGTAAGCTTTAACTACAGTAGGAATTATAGTTCTCACTTTCCCTGCCAAAGTGCTCATAGGCAAAATCCTCAGTAGGCGAAACGCTCAACAGCCAAACTTCTTGCGTGAAGCACTGATGCTGCAATCTGAGCTCCCGCAAGATTTGCCCGTCTTTTTCTCCCCCATGCAGACCATATCTCTGGGTATGTATTGTTCTCTACATGGCTCAGACTGGCAGTGTCTCCACTGCCTCGTCTGCGGCCGATATAATGTGTTTGTCTGTTTTGAGTAAACCCCCATCACTGGCCCCACCACCACCCACATGCCTCCCATGGCTATGTCATCCATCAGTCAGGCTCATATGCTCAGCTCATGGTTTTTGTTTGCGACTGTTTTAAGGAGCAGTTTGGTTTCCTGCCACTGTCACTTCTCATAAATGTACGCAGGCGCATGCTTGCATGCATACCTCTGAATGTGTCTGATTTGTTGGCGAGCACATCACATTTCTTACATTATATTGGTAAAGTAGAGCTGTCGCTCTTATTTTTCTTTTTCTTTTCTTTTCTTTTCTTTTCTTTTCTTTTTTTTTTTGTTTTCCTCCCAGGCTTTGCCTTACTTTCCCAACTTCTTGCAGTGTGACACACAGCGCAACAAGACACAGCATGGGTGTATGAATCGACAAACAAGCAGAGAAAATAAAAGACAGTGAGAGCGAGAAAAGGGTCTTGTTTATGTATTATTCGCAGGACTTAAAAGCCCCCCACCCACTCTACCACCACTTAAAATCAGTGTGGGTACTGCAGGCGGGAAAACAAACAAATCCGGCAACCCCTACCCACCCTATTTCAACTGGGGTGTCTCTATTTTGAATAATGCAGAATAAACTTACCTTAGTGTTTTGTGGTCACCCTAAATATATAGTTCTCATTGGTGTGAGTCATAGACATATGTAAGATTTACAAAAAGAAGAAAAAAAACCCGCCACTTCACACACACGGACAGAGTTAAATCAGGCAGAGATGGATGGCTAGCTAATAGTGCCCTGCTGAGAAGGAATGTGTGATGTATGAAAAGAAAAAGGGGGGTTTAAAGAGGTTTACCAGCTGTGTGACCTATCACCTTTGACCTTGGATCCCCACCACCTTTCTCAGTTTCCATTTCTGCCTGCACTCTGAAGTTTATTCTCAAGTCAATGGCACACAATGTTATGGGACAAAGTTAGGTTTAACCCACGTACGTGTTAAGTAATCTATTTTGAGACTTGGATGTATCTTCTCCTGCACGTACATTAAAGTCGCTCTGCATGTCACTTAAAATAGTCTTTGAAAGCCTCACGTTGCATACAGGTTGGTTTCAGCTCCACATGGACGGAGAGGCAAATGTAACTCGTAAAGGTTTAAAAAGATAATAGCGGTACAGTGTCCTGTTGGTGAAAAGCGTCAGATGGTGGACAGCTGCTCAATTGTGTGTTGATGGCTGAATTTTTTTCCTTTTTTGATAGTGCACTGAATGTGCCCATGTGCAAGGAATTGTACCCGTATATATGCCCACATGACTGAGAAGTGACATGTTGTCTCCAAACGGGCCAGCACTTATGTACTGTATCTGTGTGCTTGTGAACGAATTTCTGGGAAGCTCCATTGTGTTATCATCATGGCCCTTTTAATGGCTTTTGCCCACGTGCATGCCTGTCATCCACAATAACCCACTGTCTGTCTGACAAACAAGTCCTTTATTCCAGTGGGTGGGAGGAAAGTAAGATCAGTTCACAGCACTGGCTCTGTGTTTCAAGGAGTTATTGTGGAGAAGCACATTAATATGGATCATGCCACATTATCGCGTCCCACTGTATCCCCATCTCCCCTTGACAGCATCTACCAGCCATTGGCTGAATACTAGTCACATAAAGTGGCTTGTACCTCCATATTGAGCTAGAAGACGAAGAAGATTTTGTGAAAATGAAACCTATAGTTGAAGGCCCACAAAAAAAGAGTCAAGTTTATCTTTAAAAACTAAGGAACCTTGATTGACATTAACATTAAAGAATATCCTTTGCTTGTCATTTTGTGGATTTTCTTACTTTTCAGTTGTTGACCACATGTTGAAAAGTGGAACTTGCTGTTTTGATAGAAAGTCCTGGGTCTGAGTGGCACATGTGTCGCTGTCTGTTCCTCAAATCTTTTTAAAGTGGCTGTAAAAAACAGTTGTCTTTCCCAGGCTTGTAGCAGGAGTGCTGGTGGTGAGACTGTGATGGGTGTACTGACAGGCAGAAAGGCAGAGTGCGGGTCAACTTCACCATCTGTCTCTGCTCTTTACAATGTTGCATGATTGACAAGGATAGGAATGCTCGCCCAACCACCAGCCCAACTAGGATTCACACAGACAAATAAACAAAGCAGATTCATCTGGTAGCATGTTCGCTGAACAGCACAACCAAGGTCACGAGCAAAATGAAATCATAGAATTTTGGGTTCGAACATTAGTATGGTACTAACTAACATATGGGGAGTAGACAACCTTCTTGAATTTGTCACATTTAGAAAATTAATGTCCCGTTAGTTGTTTTGTGCATCTTTGCTGTGGCTCTCTTTGGCTTGATGGTGATGGTTATGTGACATCTGCTGGACATAAATTGCTTTTATATTCACAAATTTCGTGTGGATAATAGCATATGACTAAAATGCACCTGTTCTCATCACATAAGAATAAAAAGTTCCGCCCCCTCTCATGATTGTTGGAAGAAAAAAAAACTGTCCCACTTTCATTCAATTTTCAATTATTCCCCCACAAAACTGTGTCTAAAAAAGATGACCACTCTTGAATATTTTTTTTTTTTTGTTCCCAACAGAGTTAATAAAGTTTGCCCTGTATATTTAAGCATATCTTTCAATTTCTTTTGTATCTTTATGGATGAATATGCCAGTGTGTCTTTCTCACTGTTGAGACATACAAAATGTATTAAAAGCCTGCCAGGACAAAAGGAGCCCTAGATTTAAACTAAAAAAGAGCAGCATTACAACAATAAAGGATGTAGCTGCATGATTGCAGATGAAGGCTGCTAAAGGACAGTAGTGCTTCTTGCCTTATTTTTAATTTTAAATTGATATGTGAAAATCAGTAATTAAAAAAATAGGCACAATCAAGGTCCAGGATCATGAATATCGAGTGTCTCTATATTGCACATATGATTTGATTTTCAATGATGATGTGACTCGGTTGATTTTTTTTCTTTCTTTTTTAAATAACCTTGGGTTTTTGTCATGTGTCATGCTATCTTGACCTCCATCGTATTAGGTTGAAAAATAACTGAAAACTGCCACTTGCCTTCAGCGGAATGAGTTGAAATATCCTGCCACGTCCAATGATCAGTATGTTATATTTAAACCACACACACCTAGATATTACATTCAAGTTTTGTTCTTTTGAGTACATTTACATTAAGCTGAACCATGTCGATATCTAACCAGTGGATTCATTACATGTGAAAAATGTGAGAGCTTTTAAATAGAAAATAGGACTTTCAGTTGCAATTAACATATTAAAACACTGTGTGTGTCTGAGCCAGTTTTGCCTTTGCAGCCTTTCACTCATTGCTGGTCTAATCAGTGAAAAAGTGGAAAATATGACTGTAGCTTTTTAATTTAACTTTGACAGCAAATACAAAACAGAGATCCGGTCCTACTCAGCTCTTGGATTTTTCTAACAGGCCAGCAGCCATTTTTGCTGTGTAGGTGTCACAGTTTTTCAAACAGTATGCATCTCTCTTGGAAATTCAAACTTCTGAAACCACAAAACAAATGTTACACAGTGAGTACTGCCAATTGCAGCGAGGAGTTTGAGAGATATTTCTTAAAACACCGTATTCTGCCAGGCTTTCCCTCCTCTGCCTCCTACTTGATCACTTATAATAATCTCATCCCATCCTCCAACCACATCTCACTTCCAGAATGAATGTGAAGTGTTGCTTCTCTAGCTGTCCTATCTGCCCTTCAAAAACTTCTCCACCCCTCCGGTGCCAGTATTGAAAGGGCATTCAAGCCGCTGGCCAGTTGGTAGGATGCTTGTCTGAGTCTGAAGCTAGCCAAAACTGACGTCATCCTTCAGCCTTCCTTTCTCTATGCAGGCCTCCCTCTCAGGCACCAACGTCTCTCCTGAATAACTGCCCCTGTCAAAAAAAAAAGAAAAAAGAAAAACTCAACCCTGCACCTTGCCAGTTCATTTTCCAACTTTCATGCCTTGTTTCTAAATGTCAGATCATCAGTTCTCCGTTTTTCCCAAACAGCTCCTAAACAAAATGATGGGTATCATGGACAGCGCCAGATGAAACCTTTGGCTTTTATTGTCAGTGGTAACAGACCAAGAGGGGCAGAAAACACCAGGAGTGTTTATGAATTTTGTCTCCCAACAGAGAGTGTCAAGGGTTACAAAGGTGACAGATAGTGTGTCCACATCAGTGGAAAACAAAATGGCTGTGCAATAAAGTCTGTGTTTCGGTGGTCAGCCTGGTACCTAAACCTCCCAGCTGCCAATCCGTTAGTCTCTGCTGCACAGCCCTGATGCTCTTGCCGCTGTGCACTCAGCCTCAACAGAGGTGGATTTCCGCTAAAAGCTTCACAGCTCTGAGTGTTTATTGGGAGGACAGTGCTGTCTCATAATGTTTCGAGTAAACCCATTTCCTCTCAATCGAACTTGGAGCAACACCAGGAGAAAAACAAGTGGTTGAAGATGGGCTTCTGGTAATTTGGTCTCAAATCTTTTTTTTTGTCCCCCCCCCCCCCCCCCCAAACTTCTAGTTCCCTTTGATGGTAGTAAGACACAACAGTCTATTACTTTTTTTTTCTTCTCAAATTGCCTAACAATCATCTGCAAGAAAAAAAGAGTCCAAAACAGTAATGGTTCTGACCTTTAAAAATGAAGCATTTTGTTCAAAGGTAGACTTATTGAAAGTGGAAAGCGAATCTTTATATTTTCAAGCCCGCATTCCACAAAAAGGCTAAACAGTTCTAAAAATACTTGAGGTTATTTTAAAGACTATATTACAGCAACATGTGTTTTATAGTACAAACTGGGGCTGAAGAGACTCAGAAGATCCCAAGAAAGGTTATGCTGCTCCCAGTGGGATAGCAGATGGCCAACGCAAGGTGTCTCTGACATGTCAACAGCATTTGTGGGCTTGGGAGGCTTGAACAGTTAAGGGCAAAGGCTCATGGGAAAACTAGTCATAAAGAGAGGTTGCCAGGGCCGGGCATTCTACAATTGCCTAATGAGGTCAAGGCAGTGTAGTTCTCCATGCAGGCAACCTTCACTTTTGTCAAAACAGAATTCTCATGCATTACTGTGACAGAAATATGTTATGCATTCATTACAGAAAACTGCAGATTTTTGTTTTACATGGACATGTATGCCAATTATGGGCATTTCTATGAGGAGGCTTTGCAAGGCACCACTGCAATATACATGATGCTTGTCCGGAAACTCTCTGATGTCCAATGTCTAAAGACCAAGGGACAAGGTGGGGCACTTCTGGTTCTTCAAGGGCCACAGTCCTGCCGCGTTTCAAAGTGTCTCTGCTTCATTACTCCGGGAACTAATGAGCAGCTCATTATCAGGCTTTCTGCAGAGCTTGGAGATGATGCATACATTAAATATTGTGTGTTGAAGCAAAAAGACATTAAAAACATGCAGGACTGTGCCTGCTCAGGAGCTGTTGTGTCTATACTTCAACCTTAGAGGTGCCCCAAATTATTTATCTCTGCAGGGGTATTTCTCTTAGCTCCAGCTCTGACTTTTGTACAAATAAAGTATACTAAACATTCGGGGTCACACAAATAATGCCCCCACTTGTTATATCCGTTCTCCCACCTTCGTACTTGTTGACACTACCTCTGCTGTTGCATGTAATTTGAGAGCTAAAAGGATAACATTTTGATATCGCAAACTGCATCACATATGTCGCCCACATTTAAGCTCTTCCCCAACCATTGCAGTTTTCTACACATGGTTAATGACAGATGCATCATATTTTAAATTCTGTAGCCACAGATCGCTCAAGAGCGAGCGGACGGCTCTGAATGAGTGGAGCTGGTAGGTAGATACACGCTTGGCCATTTACATAATAGTCCTGCAGTTCCATGCAAATTCATGTGATTCCCTACCAAACATCTGCAATGCAAGCATAGTTTAGTATGCATGAGTTCAAGGGAGGAAGGGAAGGAGGGAAGAAATGAGGAAGAGGAGGGGCAGTAGTAACAAAAATAAAACAGAGATAGAAGATTGGAAGGATGACTGCTCTGATCAGGGGGATATATTACGAAGACAAACACACCTGCCTTGACACATCCATCTCATAGTTCGGAGAATCCCAAATGTGCAGGAATCTTAAAAGGTAGAGGCGATGAGTCTTTTTTATTCGTGCCATTCCTTATCACTGGTACATGGAGTCAGAATCATTAATTTCCATACATGATAATGCACGGATGGCCTTTGGACAGACAGGCATGCTTATTTCATATACATGTGGCTTTCGCAAAGATATACATAAGTACTCAAAGACACACATTGAAATAAATTAAATTGATGTGCATGCATGAGCATACAATGAATGATCACACAAATGCACACATTAATGTGCAAATAACAAAGGAGTATCAAGGCATCAGCTCCTGTATGAATACATATGTAAATATAAACTAACATAAACATGACATACAATGCAATGCAGGCATATTTTCTCGACACACAAAAATGCACATTTGCACAATACATGTTAAAAACACAGAGACTGCATAGTTTATACATACAACTCATGTGCTTACACATTCCCTACTCACAACATGCGCTCCCATGTGTTGGTCTCATAAACTGAATTGACCGATGTCAGGTATGGCATGAATCAGTGAAAAGGCAGTAAACTGGTTGAGGTAAAAGCCTGCAACGCAGCACTGACGCATAAAAAACTTCATCTAAGTTGAAAGCCTGCAGAGGTAGAGACAGCAGCTGAAGGCTGAACATAAACAGCATATAGCAAAGTTGAGAGAGAGCAATGAAAAACTCAGTATTTGCTTGAAGAAAAAAAAAAAACTTCCATCATCTTACCAGAGACAACACAGTGTCAGCTACTCAGGCTTTTAGATTTCATGCATTCGATAGATTTGACATTTTATGGATGCAGATAATAACGTCTAAAAGAAGACTTTTCTCCTGCTGTCATCTACTGCTCCTCCACTGCATTTTTAACACAGCTGAAGCTTCCATCGCTTGTCTAGTGAAGTTCGCAGTTGACCAATTCCATTTGCTAAGATGTGCTTTGCTGCATTGCTGCTTGATGTATTAATTTAAAAAATGCATATGTATATTGTTATGTTATGAAAGAAATACAATTAACAGTAAAAACAAACCAATCCATGTACAGGTATATTTCATTATTATCTAAGAGGGTTTTCTTTTTTTTTTTTTTTTTTCTTTTTTTCCAGCTAAATACTGCCTTTATATCAATTGTTTATGAAAAAATAGAAACATATAGGAGTAGAGGAGGTTCACTGTCAAAAGCAGCAGTTCACACTTGTGGTAAACAATCATGGCTGAGAATTTCTACGTGCCAAAAAACATCTTCAGCTTCTTTCATGTGTAAACATAATGAGTAAATACATTAAGTCATATTGAGCTTGCATCAATTACTGTCTTTGTTCTTAAGTTACTTGGAAGTATTAACAATCCCATTCCCGGTGGAAAATATGCATCTGAAAACAACTGAACTTGGAGCAACAATGTGGCGCTGCTGGACGTGCCCATGTTGCTTGTTTACTACTGTTGTGAGAATTCTATTATTCGACTTCCCCAAGTCCTGACTATACTGCTTCCCAAAGGCATAAATACACCAGTGATTCATTTAGACATTAATGGGACTGGAATCACACTGCTCCACTGCTACTTTGGAAATGTGCACAAACCCTAAGACAGTAGTTCCAGGCCCTCTTTACATGCCAGCGAAAATGAAGATGTATCGTTTTTGCATTTCTGTTTCACTAAAATTTTATGTTGAGACAGCAACACTCTGAATACGACATCCGTTTATGCATTTAGCATGCCAGGCCATAAGGTGGCACTGTGGGGTTTTTTTTTGCAATGAAACAGCACTTCCGCTGTTTTCAAAAAATACCCTTCTCAGTGGCAATGACCATTGATTTCATATAGACACCCAAAGTTTTGTGTTTTCGCTTGTTTTTGTTGCCATGTAAACGAGGCCTTCTCTGAATTCAGAGGCAGGCAGCTTATCGTCAGGGCTTTTCATTACTGTTTTCATTATTGAATGGTGAGTAAACCAGCCTCCCGGTGCTTTACACATCTGCCTGTATAGTTCTAACAATAGTATGAAAGTGGAAATGATCAATGGTTTAGAATTTGTATATATTACTAAAAAGTGAAGTAGACTCCTGCAAGTGTCATAGAACCACACAGTTTTTATTATGCTGCGCGCGCACACACACACACACACACACACACACACACACCCACACACACACACACACACACACACACACACACACACACACACACACACACACACACACCGACAGACAATGCTTAAGAAACTCACTTTTTCACAAAGCCTGCGGGCACCAAAGAACTCGTTTTTTTTGGACTACACAAACATTGAAAATATTATTCTTTTTGAAAGTCTCGACATCAAACACACAGTTTTGATCATCAAGCCCAACCAAACTGTGGTCTTTTTAACTGTGTGGGTGAAGTGAGCTAACTGTTCATATCATGAAAGGGATTATTAATGTGGTCCCTCAGGTGATAAGTGTTTTTTCTCTGTGTATGCAACTTCACTCCTTCTCATTGTCTGTGTGTGTTTACAGCAGTAATGTGTTTGTTGCAGAGGATTGCTTACAAGTAGATGCAAGTCACTGGAAACATGATTTCTTTTAGAGAAATGCATGTACAGTCACATGTACCGTCATTGTAGGATTTTCTCTGTCCTATTTCATTTTTTTGTGGTCCATTACTACGAGTGTGAGTGTGCATCTGCATGTGCACCCATTTTATTTTGATCATGTGGTCCTGCTCTCATTTCATGCTCATGGTGCAAATTCTGATCTCTCCTTCCCTTCAGTGCCTTTCTCAATCTCAGTAATCAAATGCATTAGTATCAATATTGCATGGGGAAACGAGCTGAATTTAAAGCTTGACCATGTCAACGTGAGACTCCCTGATAGCCAGTGACTGCCACCACTCAGTGGAAATTGTGCTTCCATTTTGGCAGTAATTACTCAAACCTGGCACTGGGTTAGTATCTAGAGTGATGAGCAGTTTTCACAGGGGATAAAAGTTCTTGCTTCAAAATATATTCATTGCCCATTAGAGGGAATAGCCTCAAGTTTAATGAATAGACTTTTGTCACTGCAAAGTTTCTGATTTTAATAAAAAAAAAAAAAAAAAAAAAAATACTGCATTACCTCATTTTTTAAAAATTTATTTCAAGCGGTAGATTAGGCACCTTGAAATGCTATGGTGATGTATAATTTGATGTTACTGTTGTGTAGAAAATGTTTGCAACTCAACAAATACTGAACAAGAATCACATTCAAAAAAGGATTTAGACCTTTTAATGTTACATGAGGCTGCAGCTAAAGGGAAGCTGTTTTGCTCGGGCAGCATACACTTTCGATCTGAGTAGTGCAGAAGCATTTGAGCAGCTATTTTTACATTTCCTCTTTCAATCGCTTTCGGACGTTACAAAGTATTACAAATTACCTTGATTCCCTTCAGAAATGAGCAAGATGTTATGGACATCCAAGTCGCAGTCAAATCTGTAAAAGTTGATCATTAGCAGTTTCCTTCCAATCACGGCCTGTATTAGAGAAGCAGCTGAGGGTTTATCAATCGATTGCCCCCTCAGCTAGCATTGCCAGAATACTAAATACTCCATCATTCCTCAGCCCATTTCTAGAGGGAGAGTGATGAAGGCTTTTAGCACGGGTTGACAGGTATTCCCGAGGTGGTGCTAATAACTTCAGAAACATGATGTGCTTCCTATAACATGCATTTTTAAGAGCCAAGGACTGCCATGTGCAATTTGGAAACTGTTGATGCATGTATGATACAGGTGTGCAATGCATCCATGGCAGATCTATTTATGTCCTATTTGCCTCTCACTGTTATCCAGCCATTATTGCACTTCCATTCAGTGATTTAATATGTTTACCGATCATTTGATCAAATACGATTTTAATTTTTGTTTGGGAGATCATACTTCTTTCTTTCTTAAAGAAGTGAAGTTTTGGTCTGTTTTTCCATGCTTTATGAACTCCTCCCTTTTCTATTTTACATTTCAGGCTAACAAGGTTGCATTAAGCGTTTGGCGTCATGTCTATGGTTAAACTGGAGTCCACATGTAGCCCTGGGCTATGTTGAGTGAAACTGTTCAACAACAATAACTGGTGTAATTGTGTTGTGAAGTTTATATAGCAACCAGAGGTGGAGATAAAGCCATGCCCTAAGGGAAGGGCTATAAATCATAACCTAGGCATCATGTGAGCAGAGATAGAGCAATTCCCCACAGGCGTGCGAAGATTCCCTCTACCTACACCAATGTTTACAATCAGAACAATAGGGGTATCATTCAGTGGCCCCCCCCTAGACAATTTGATACTCCACCATTCTCTTAATTTAAGCCTCTATATTCCCTTCAGTTCTCACCGGTGACTTCACCTCTTCTCCACGCCAAGAAAAAAGAGAAAGGGAAAAATACCAAGGACACCCATGTCGCTCGTGTGTGTCGTATTGTGATGAAAGAGGAGCGATGCCACTGAAAAACACCCACTCTTTCTTGACATGGTCCAAACACAAAAGATCCATTGTTGGTCGTTCGCTTTTGTGTTTTTGAAAGTACACCTGTGGCACGCGGTCTTGAATTTCTCTCTTTGAATTACATTGGTGTGAGTGTGTTCGTGCATGTGCACACGTGCACGTGTGTGTGTCTTTGAGTTTGTGTTTCAGAGGTGAAGTGATTTTGATGTTTTGGTGTATATGTTGATAGTTTTGTTTTCAGTGTGCTTTGTGGCATGTTTATTTATTCATTTATTTAATTTTGTGCCAGTTGTCAAAGGGCATTTCAGTATGTATGAAGTTTGGGTCCAATTTATTTTCCTCATTTCTGAGGTGCCTGATCACTGCAATTAGCTGTGCTTTTTTTCACCCACAAGGCCTCAAAATAATAACATAAAAATGTATCCTTTTTTTTTTTTTTCTTCTTCTTATTTTTGGATTTGCTTTCTCATAACCGAGGACCTTGGCCTTTTTTTCAGTTCTTATCTTAATGTATATTAGCATCATCGTGCGATCTCTGATATATTTATTAAATCCAGCTACCATTGTGTAAGACAAACATTTATACTTGTGTCTCCATATTATCTTCTCTTTTTATGTTGTAGAAAAAAAAAAGAAAATGTTTGGTTGCTCTGTCAACAATAAATTGTACACTGTATGCACAGTGTGCACCATTGTACCCTGTTAACCACCTAGTGAGCAGGTAATTAATCTCCCTTCTACAGGATCTCCCTCACCCCCATGTAGGCTTAGCTGAGTGGTAGCATCCCTGGGGCTCTGGGGAGTTTATTGTCCAGCACAAGGACACTAAAGCAGGGCAGATGCCGGCTGACACAGGATCTTGACCCTTTGTATTGCGATCTGTGTCCTTTGACGGTGGACACTTTTGTGTTTTCATGTTTGCTGCTTGATTGCTGAGACAGACAGTGTTTTCTGTTGTCCTTGAGTATCAAAACACATCTTTTTACAGCTTACTTGCTCACACTAGTGAAACAGCGTAAGCTGAGCGTGGTGCTTATAAGAAAATGAGGGCCATCTCATTACATTCTTGTCATGAATCATTGTCACATCTCCCTTTCTTTGTCTCTTCATTCATTCCTTTTTAATTAAAGAGTATGTATAACCACTTGATGGTGACTACGTGCTGCGCCAGCCATATCAATTAGGGGGTGTGTGTGTGTGTGTGTGTGTGTGTGTGTGTGTGTGTGTGTGTGTGTGTGCGTGCGTGTGAGCGTGCGTGCGTGTGTGTGTGCGTGTGCGTACACATGTGTGTAGGGTGTCATCCCTAATTCTTGTGTGTAGCTTCAGGGATTAATGACAATTTGACTAAAACAAAGAAGCTATGCCTGGAATATCATTGGGTGGCTGGGTAATTACAAAGCAATGAAATAAGCAAATAATGACAAGATGAAGCAATTTAGAAGAGGAAAAAAGAAAGAAAACAGTGACAACCCTGCTAATTAATGGATGCAAGGAGATGCTAGTTGCAAGATGCAAAGGTTACACGTTTTGGAGGAGATGTGAGACTTCTGCTTCCATTGGTGTTGTTGACACCTCATTACCATACTTCCAGTTATGTGGCAACTGCAGAGGAATGTGAAAAGTGCAGCAGAGTGTCGGAGTCTGTGTGTTTATAAAAGTTACATGTCCTGTTTACAATCACCTTGTAGCTGCAAGAGACTCTGGATAAAAATACCCTCTCAAATATGCAAAAGTAAAATGTGTCACGAGGTACATTTACCTTTTCCTCCAACTTTGGCAACTGTTCAGTCACTGTATTATCAAACAGACATTGATCCCTAAGTTGGTTTTCGTCAATTACTTGCTGTTCCATTTACATAAAATGTATCACAGCAAACGTTTGAATAAAGGTGTGACTGCAGTCTCACAACTAGCAGATTACAATATCTATTTTTCTTTAAAAAAAATTCTATTTTTGTCTTTTTTGCAGAGTGCCAAGCCATCCTGTGTGAAAACCCCGGACCTTCCTGTACAGTCTGGGCCCCGGCTCTCTGGCCAGGTCAAAGATCAGTCCCACCCTGCCCCTCCCTGCCCCACTTCCCTCATCAGAGCCAAGATGGCCACCAGTGGAGCCCCTCGTCTCTCCTTGCCTCTTCTGCTGCCTGTGACCACTCTGCTGCTATCACTGCTGCTCACTGGCTCCCACGCCTTATGTAAGTACCACAGTGTTGATCAGCTGTGCTGTGCTGATATCTTCTCAGGTTTCCAACGTAATGCCCTTTAAAAGCTAATCGCACATATCTGATACACTAGTTGGTGATAGTGTTGCAGACAGGTGGAAGAATTAGCATATTTGGTGAATATTTCCATCCTGAAGCCCTTCACAGAGATAAGTGTTCCGCTGGTAGCTTATCGTTTGAGCTCTTATTTTATAATGTGTGCAAAATGACATGTTTATAAGGCCAGATAACTGTTGATTTGACATCTTGAAAAAGTTTAAAGCATATAGATAGCCTTTTCTTCTGCCTTTTACAGAAGGATGTAGGAATCACACCCCACTGTCTGGAACTACTTTTTACATTGGCAGGGCTGCAGCAGCACTGGTTAACTATATTTATCCATGTCTGAGGTGCTCAGGCAAACTATTCAGCTGCTGATTGCTTAAGTTCTGAAATTACTGCAGTTACACTGATAAACACAGCCTGTGTAGACAGATTAGTTGATTCAATCTAGAAAATATGGCTCTAATGCCTTGTTTGTAGGCATGCGGTGTAATTTGTATTTTTACATCTACATAGCCTGCGTGTTTCAGACATTTAAAAAAATGTTCTCAAATTAAATAAACTTATAAAGTCTCAGTCGTAAGTGGACACACAGCTATCTGTGGGATGATCTTGTGACTTTCATGTCATCAGAGGCTTTTGGATATGTTTTTAGCTTGACAAAGACATTTTTAAATCATTAATGTCACAGAATATTTACCATGTAGATATGCTATCTGTCTACAACATTGCCCTCTAAGACTTCCTGTGTTAGTGAGACGGGAACGTCAGTAGTCTCTTATCCCACCCTGTCAACTCCTGCTTAAGATTTGTTCTGCACCATTTCCCCGTTAAGATGGGCTTAGAGCAGCATTAAGGAGACAAAGCAAAGAGGAGGCTCTGCAGAAAAATAGAACAGGAGTGATTGTGAGTTTGGGAGCCCCCCCCCCCCCCCCCCCCCCTCCTTGGTTTTCATTCTTTGTAAATCCTGTGTGCGTATGAGTGGGTGTGGGGGTACATGTGTCGGGTAAGTCTACAAAACAATTATATATGTATTAAAATGGAAATATGTGCATCCATCTTTCGGTGTATTGCGTATCCAGTGGGTCCGTGATAAGATTGTCTCTTCTCGTGCGTTAGGTCAGTTGACGCTGCATCCCACCCGCACTTTGTATAACATGTAAATGATACGTATTTGCCTCGGTGTTTTTGTTGATGTATTGCATGGGTCTGGGGAAAGGCAGGGCGGTGACATTCTTTCATTTTGATTGGATCTGCTCTTGTGTAATTTGCAAGGTAAATTGGCCTTTTCACCTTATTTATTCTGTATATGTTTTGCTTCATCTCAGTTTTGACATCAAGTGAATTTATGCTCTGTGGTTCGTAATAGCAGGGCGACCACTTCATTTTTTCTCCCGGAACATCAGAGTTGTGAACAATTTGTTTCTATGGTTCGTTCGTCTGGTAGCACTTTATGTTGAAATCGCTCTCAGACAAATGTCAAACAAATATCTTTGTTCTGTTCCTTCCTGATGTGTTTCTGTTGCTGACACAATGAGTTGCACACTTAAGTTGAGCCACAGTAAAAGCAAATGTGTTCAAGCGGCTCCTCATAACAAGTTGCGTTTCAGGACGTTCTCATCTTTAGCTTTGTTGCGCACTGCGTGCACGGACTCGATTTCTTTCCATTCCAGCTTCTGTTTGCTCACCCTGGTTTAAATAACATTCAGTGCAGTCTGCTTCATCTTTGATGGAGATTAGCTTTCCTTTTCTCTCTCTCCCTCCCTTGCTCTCACAACAGTAGGGCTCACTCCCCATCTGTCAGTATCTGCCAGTCTTTGTCTGCTCTGCCGGCAGATATGATTGCTGTTTTTGTCAGGCTCCCTCATTCAGTTTTATTGTCTCCTTCTTGTTTCCATCTTTATTTATTTATTTATTATTTTCTCGCTTTTTCTCTCCTTTTTCAACAACATGCGCATATGTCCTGCTCTCCCGTCTGATCTCTTTTTTCATAGTTTTTTGTTAGTACTTTTTTTTTTTTTTTTGCGGGGAGTTGCACCAAGTGTTGGCTCATCTTTATGTTTGGGAGTATAAGCACACAAGTCGAACACTAACTTCCTTTGCTTCCTCTTATTGGATTTCATTCCACCTTTCCCAGTTGTGGAGTCATCCAATTATTGCTGCTTCCTCTTTGTGGGTTAAAAAGACGACATCCTTTCACAGAAAAAGCCCGTCTGAAAGCATGATGTCATCCTTTTCTCTCCCGTCCCTCCCTCGCTCCGTCTCTCTCCGCTCTCCTTTCGTTTTATTTATGCCCATAAATCATAGTGAGAAGGAGACATTTTTAATCAAAAGAGAAAGAAATATGGCTCCATAAATTCTGCCACCAGAACCATAACAATGCTCAGGTTGTGTGTTTGGCTATATTTGTCTCCACATTTGCATACGTTTGTGTTCAGGATCCTGTGTATGAGCATGCACGACGGTTGAATTATACTAATGTGTGGAATGTCATATGTAGCTACAGCACATTGATCAAGTTTTAGAAGTGCGGCTATAAAACCAAATGATAGTGCCATGCTCATTCATAAGAATATAATACAAGAAATACAAGGAGTAAATGCATTTACATATGAAATAAATATAAATATGTCTGTTCTTTGGGTGGAATCTCATTTAAGTGAAATGCATATTTTAATTGTTCATAACTTATAACATGCATGGATGAATGAATTTGTCAATAAATTCTAAAACAGATATTAAATGAGGCAAAATAATTATTCGGCATCCTTGCTGTCAAAGCAACCAGTGCAATAGATTGATCAACTGTCAGCTGTTCTGTTATTTATAGACTTTATGTAAACCTGAATCACTGTGTGTGCTTTTGAGCAGACAGATTTTTGTTGAAAGTAGAAGTTTAGATATGAATTAGTGTGTGAGACATTTCAGATTAACAGAACAAGATCAGGGATTGTTGTGTAATGAGAGTATGCTGAAGATTTGGAGAGAACACTGAAAATGTAGAATTTGGCAAATCCCTGGTTAGAATAGAATAGAATAGAATAGAAATATTTTATTAATCTCAGAGGGAAATTCATGATCACTGATTAAAGACAACTGGGCCAGATGACAGAAACACAAATGCAAAGTGGACAGCTGTTGGGTACTTTTATTGGGAAATCCCAAATTTAAACTTTTTCAACAATTGAGTATTGAGTTATTTCTGTGGTTGTTTGGATGCTTGGATATCATTTTCAGAGTCACATGAGAACTCCCTTCTTCACTCAGACTCTCCTGTTGTGCTCTGGGAGCTGAAAGAGGGCCTATTTCTTGTCTGATAGAGGAGAGATGCTGTCCCGTTTTCCCCTGATTATTCCTCTTTGCGCCCATCATTTTATTATGCTCAAGTTCATACTCTCCCCACTGACGGAAAAAAAAAGATAAAACATTTACCTTCATTTTTCAAAATATGGCAATTTCTTGACTTTACCTGAGCGAAGTGACAGTATCTTGGAGTTTTTGTTTGTATCTGGGTTTTTTAGACAGGTAGACTGAGTTATTTGTCATCTTCTTTACTGGCATTTCACCTCCTCCTCACATTCTTCCTCCTTTCTTCCTTTCTTTTGGCCTTTTACAGTTCTCAACAGTGGCATTCTTGGCAAACCGCTCCTAGTAGTAATTGGCCAGAACTCATAGTGATGGGTTGAGGGTGTTCAATTATTTATATTCCTTTGAAACTGCCAATTGGAAAAAATGAAGCCCCTTAGTGAAGCTGTTATTTTCTTGTTCTTGTTCCCTATATCTTCGCCCCTCTGTTTCTCACCCCTTGTTTCTCTCTGTAGCTCTTTGTCTTTCCTTCTGCTTCACTCTCTCCTTATCTTTTTCCAGTCAAATTATGTTTGAGCCAACACTGTCAAGTTAATTCTGTCAAATTCAATTTCATGTGCACCCTCCTGCTGCATGCTGGGTCCTCATGTTTAACTTTTTTTTCCCCCTTTCTCTCTCTGACGAAAACAAGTTAATTTTTAATTGAGTTACGAACATGAATCTCTGCCTCGAATAGCCTGCCGATGCAGACTACAGGTAGAATTCTATGAGCTGTGCATTTTAAAATGACTCAGAGAAAATGTTGTGCCCTAAGAAGACGCTTTTTCATTTATAACAAGTGTGTTTAGTTTTACAATTACAATAAAGGCAACAAGAAAAAAAAAAAAGTATTTTCATTGAAAGTCCAAGAAATGTCTCATAAAGAAGTCATAAACCAGAAGGTCTTCTCTCCATGCCTTTTGTTAGTACACTCGTAGCCATTGCACTTTTAAGGTAGAATTTGCTTGATAGCTCAGTTTAGATTTCTTACTCACTGTTAAGAATGATCAGTATACATAGACTTTAAGGCATTTACTCACTATCTGTAGCATAAAATAAATGTGTCTACACATGTGATCCAGATAATAGTGTAGAAAATATACACTTTTATATATAGACATGCTGTTAAATTCAAGAGAGAACAGCAGACACCACATTCTTTGTTATGAATGAGTCCGTCTCACGCATGGAGAGAACTATTCACTATGATCGCAGTGTGCATGTGCAGCAACATTAGTTCAACAATGCCGTGTTTTCCCTGCTCACAGAGTACGAGCATTTTTTTAAACAGTTGTCGTTGTCATGTCAGTGGACCCCTGAAACGCAACAAAAGTTTTGCATCTTCTCTCCAAACCGTTGTCCTTTTAGAGTCACTGTAAAGAATTGTCAGCATAGACACACTTGAAAGTTTATATATTCTCACCACATGTCTTTGGGTATCCTCTGGGTTTTCCCCTGGAATGGCAAAAACAGGCATTTGAGGTCGATTTGATCTGGAATTGCCTGTGGACGTGTGCACGCACGTGTGTGTGCGCCCGCGTGCGTGTGTGAGCGCGCACGACTCTGGACTGGAAGGCTGTTCAGAGATAGCTGTTCAATAGATGTGTTGATCCAGCAAGGCTGGATTTTGTTTTGACGACATGTTTGACCAGTGCAGAGTGAAAAATAATGTATTTAATTAGATTAACATGAAAAAAAAAAAAAAAAAAACGCCCCCAAAAAACACACCAAAACTTTTTGGATTTCATTAAAGACAATTCTTTTTAACACAAATATATGAATGCTGTTGCAACTACAAATATCCACGTTGCTCAGATAACATAACAAAGAGGGACTCAATCTGCTTAATCTGAAAAGATGGAAATGTGCTCCATGATTTAATTACAGCAAACAAACAAACAAAAAAAATGTTTTTTGGAGTGTCCAGCTGCTATTTCTTCTCTACCTTTTACAGGGAGAGGATTTTTGTCTCCTTGTAAATCATCAAAACCCCAAAAACGCCGACAACAAAGTCTGTCTTTGAAAAACTAAATTAGAATTATTTATTGTATGGGAATCCTCTGATGACTCTACTATCTATCTTTTTTGTCAGCCTCTTTCTTGGCGTGTTTTAACCGTCATACTTCAGTGGTTATCGTGATGTGAAAGCAGTTCCTTAGTATAATACAGATAAATAAGTAAAAGTGTATCAAAGTTTCGATTGCTGAATTTATTTCATCCTGGAAAAATGAGTCCTTCATATTACTGAGACAGCTTTTTAAACTGGACTTTCTTTTGGGCTTTGATGAGCCAGTTTAGATCTTCAAAGGATTTGGAATCCCCCAAAAATGGAGAGTTATTACACGATGTCTTTGTGATCTAATATTATTGAAAATCCTTTTTTCTGAGATGGCACAGGTCAAGGGTTTTGCTTTTATATTTCTTGACTCAGATTTAAATATACTGTAAGTGTTTTTCAGTGTCGCGTTTTCAGTGAAGTGATAGAAGCTGAGATGTTTTGTTTTTTTTTTCCTTTCGTTTTCTTAATTCTCCTGTCCTTTGTTTCAATCAGGCTTATTTCACCTTTGGCAATTTGAGATATCCTCTCATTTAATGAGCCAACAAGTGTCAATTGCCTCAAGTGAGTCTCTAAATGACACAAAATTGTTCTCATTTCACCTCTTCTGTGCGCGCACTGTGGCCATTTTAAAATCAGGCACACACTTAAGCTTAATTTCCGTCTTCTCTCTGAGGAATCGAGCCTATTTGTTTCCAATGGGCTGAAGGATATTTAGTGTCTTCTGCTTTTTTCTTTAGCCTTTAACAATGGTTTCAGTGGGACCAATTTGTGCACATTATGAGTGTGCCACTCTTTTTAGAAATGCAGCATTGCTGTGACAGCAGTATGGTTGGGCAAAGTTTTTTTCACCTCTGGGTACCAACACTTGAGAACTTATTTTATACTTGGTTCCCACATCCTGCCACAAGTCCCTCATGAACTGTTAAGCTTGTACCCTGTAACTTTCTTTGGAGTGCAGTCAACATAGATGGCACAAAATGTGATGCAATTCCAAAGGTTTAGCATGCAAACCCTATATTTCTTTTCCACGTCTTTCCTTTTGATCAGTCCTAATTACGATAGACTTGCTATCACTTTGCCCTCCTGGCACAGTCCAGAAATATGAGATTTTTCAAGTAAGTTCTTTGTCTCAAGTCATTGTTAGAAAGCAAAGTCTTCAAAAGTACTGACTTGCATTCAAACAGGTTAACAGTTTGGTGCAAACCATTATTTCTGAGAACAGCACAAACTGTAGCCCTTTTATTTAAGCTTCAGTTTTGCAGACATGTCACATACTGTTTGAACTGGCTTCGCTTTCCAGGCGGCAAACGCTCACTGGTCACTGCAGCTGCACTAAGAGCACATCTCAATTAGCCTTTCTTTTACATATTTTAATTAGACGTGCAACTGTTTCATTAAACTCCTAAGCTTGCAAACTCAATGTATGGTCATGGTAAGAGTTACTTGATAGTAGAAGCTTTTAAAAATGCTATGATTCTAGACAGTCATTAATTGTTTTTTTTTTCTTCTTTTCATTCTAGCTGACAACTGGTGTCAGACAGTCACATTTCGTCGATACAATCATTCTAAATACAGTGTTTTTCCATTAGAAACACTGTAGATGCTGAATGTCCTGCTTGTGAGTTTTTTGGCAGCTTATGAAGAAGATGTGATAATTCTTGTCTAATTCTCAGATAAATCATTTTAGTAGAACAGTTTCTGCAGTTTTGTCAGGATGCCTCTGAGACTGAAGTTCTGAGATGTTTTGAAGTTGCGGAGCAAAAGAAGCAAAAACAAAAAAGCCCTCACGTTTGGTTGTTATCCCTAGTTTTAACTCACTGCTGAATGAAGGACCCGTAATTATGTTTATAGCATTTCTGCACCAAGGATTGCGCTTAAGATTAATTTTTTCTTTGTTCCTGATTTGACTTGTGCTTGCAGTACCTGCATTATAGTGACGCTGAACTTGCAAATGAAATTGAGCTGATTTTATCTGAACGTTAAGAGCCAGTGGAAGAACAACTTTTCTCAATGTGTCAGTGCTGTTTTCAATCTTGAAATATTGTGATCAGTGGGAACACTTAAACTGTCTTCATGAGAATGTGAGCTCAGTCAGATTTCTTCATCCTGAGCTCTGCGACAATTGAAATAGACAGGGTGATTATTTTATAGAGAAAAATGAAGTGACCTCTGTCACAAAAAATGATTCACTGATGGAAGATTTTATTTTAGACGTGAGAGACAAATTTTAGATCCAGACCCAAACTTCAACTTCTGACTGGCAAACGCAGACGTCACCCGAATTGTCGGTCCTGACTTTCTTGACACAAAAGAATCCCCTCTGAAAAAAAACATCAAGACAACTTTTTCTCTCTTTTTGCTTCCTTTTTCTGTCTATTTTTCTTGCCTTGCTTCAAGAATTTGCCTTGGTTTACTGGTTTTTGTTGGCAGACAAGACAAAGCAAGAAGGGTTTAGAGTAAAGGCTTGGTTTCCATAGTGATGTTGCTTGGCCAGACAGCCTGTGAGAATTGGTCTTGATTGATGGGGCCTGGTTGTTTGGGATTTGTGTGTGTGTGTGTGTGTGTGTGTGTGTGTGTGTGTGTGTGTGTGTGTGTGTGTGTGTGTGTGTGTGTGTGCATGTGTGCGTTCAAGCTCACACAAATGCACATTTGGCCAAATCCATGTATCTGTTTATCTGTTTGTTCTTCAGTCATTAAGTGCATGTTCCAATGTGTGTGTGTGCGCGTGTATTTGTGTGTGTGTGTGTGTGTCTTTGATTATGTGATAATGAAAGCTGGGGTTCTTTGGGGGCTGCAGGACTGACTGACAGGCAGCTGCAGCAGTTTGGCCGCCTGCTGTGTCTTTTGGATAGGCACTCACTGAAAACTACAAACTAATATTGCTCTTCGGACCACAACAGCAACTGGCCGAAGTTATCGTTCAACACGAGATTGAGTAGGAGTACACAAAGATTAAATGAGTTGATTTTGCAGAGTTGATCCATTCCATTCACTGGTAACTTTTGCTTTTAACCAAAAACACATGTCATGCGTTTGCTGTTTAGATAATATGAAAATTAAGTTTAATCTGAGTTTAGCATCAGTAAATCTTTAAATGAGTAACACACTGTTGTTCACATGATTCCAGTCTGCCCTGTCAGGGCTCTTGGATATAACCTGCTCGTATCTAAAGGCAGTGCTGTGTCTTTTGAGATGAAGTGTGAGTCGGATTGAACTAGATTGTATAAGTTATGCTCTTTTAACTTAGAACAACTACCTGGAAAAAATAAATGCATGAGTGTAATTCCAGTGTATCGTCACTGTGATTGCAATGTTTTCCTCAGTTGCCATATGCTTGCAAGGACAGTAAAATCAGTTTTCTAGTTTTAATATCTGTAAAGGTTCTAAATGTTCCTTTGTTTCTGCTGAATGTAACATGGGCTATGAAACATAACTATTTGTAGCCAGATATGTGACAAGTGCCCTCTACCAATTCTCTGCCTTTTTCAGCAAATCACTGAATGGCTGTGCATCATTTTTTTCTCCCACTTTGCTAATTCACTACATAATGGCTCCTATTTATGACCCGAGAAGCTTTTGTTCCATCAATTACGGTATTAGTCATAAAGCCAGTCCTCTCTCTCCTTTTGCCCAAACAATACACCCCACTCCCACCCCAACCCCCACCGCCGCCTAACAACAGCGCTAAAGTACTGTCAATGGAGCCGCCTCATATTCGCATTGTCACCTCCTACTCTCCACCACTTTATAGTCACAGTACTGGTGTATTCGGTGTTATCAGGCCCAACAGAGGTAGTGGCCAGTAGCAGGTGGTGGCTGCATTAGCTAAGCTAGTTTCTGTGTGCACAGTGTGAGTTTTTTCTCCTCCTTCTATCCAGTCTTGTTTGTGTGGATCTGTTCTATTCTCGGGGCCCTGTGAAGATAGCCGAGCACCCGTTGCTGGTTATTTTAGCTCAGGCCATGTCCCCCTGCCAGGCAGATAAAGACAGGTCTTGTGTGCTTATCTAGGCATTGCTATACCACAGCCTGTCTGAGGGAAGCTTAGGGAATAGAGGGAGACTTTGGTGGAGGGGACAAATGGCCACTGCAGGTGCAATGTCCTTTCAATGTCATCTCTGGTAACATAATGCACACCAGTCAGTCGAGACGTTTAACAATGCACCTGCCAGGTATAAAATTGCATTTTTTTTTTTCTTTTCAAAAAAGGCACAATTGAGAACTAAATATTCCACTCTTACAAAAATAGAGGACCTTGTAATTATTTTAAAGACTACATCATTAAGTACTTCAAATCCACTCAAAAGTCACTTTTTATGCTGTTCAGTGTGGTGGTGTGGCAAGATTCAAACCCGAACACCACCAAAAAAATTAAAGAAAAAAACAAAAATGTTTTAAGTCAGCAGTAACTGGCAACCGAAGTCCTGTGCCATACAGCCAAAAACAATTAGAAAGTGAAACAAAACCAAACAGGTTAATTCTGGTCATTAGAGTTGACACAGTCTCACACTTCTTGCCCGATGTATTTACACAGTAACAGGCATTCATGGGCCCACAGCCAGTTGTAGGCAGTATCTGATGACAGATGCTTAAATGAAACAAAAGATAGATTAAGACATTTACACATATGCACATCATTAAAAAAAAGTACATGCACACACACACACATACACATACACACACACACGCACATTTGTGAAGTTTTCTCCACCAGTTATTGCATTTTTATACTGCTTTGCTCGACTCAATGGCTTTCTGACTGTACTGACAGAGTCTGATGAAGTGTTATTTATTGTATTATTGATATTGTAATTATTGTTGATAACTTTCAGAAACATTGAGCTGACAAAATTTAAAAAAAAAGAAAAACTTGGATAAACTTTCACCCATCACACACAAATGTCACAAATGTAACCAGTGTCACAGAGTGTGGAGATACATTGCCATGGAGTGATTTGTCGCTGTTAATTTACTCAGATTTTTGAGAGTTTGTTACACTTTGTTGAAAGTGAGCCATGGGGAACTGTTTGAATGGCTCACTGAGCCAGCTGTTAACTTCAGCAAAACATTGATCTGACAGCAACATGAGACATGTCAGACTGTAACTAATGTAAACATTAATCGGTGTGACTGTTAGATCTACCCTGTGTGCCGTGGAAGACGAAAAGATGTTTTGTCGATTGGACTGCTTCGGTCTTGGTGACATCACAGTACAAACAATTTCAGATTGTCATGAGAAGAAAATAGATTCAAACTTTTATATCCAAATTGGTGTAAATTTTTTTCTGTTTGTTTTCTTTTAATCTGAGGTAGTTGAAAAAGGTGAAGCCTATTCTTGATAGCTGGCACTTTGAATGGGTAATTCATGCCTTCATTACGTCTCTGCTGGATTAGTGTAAGACGTTTTAAAGTACCCAGTCTTGTGTACCTAGATATCACTAGATCATTTCTGTTATTCCTCTGAATTGATTTCTATTGTTTCATTATCTTCATTGTTTTGTGTTCTGTGTTTTTTCAGATATAGAAATATTCATATATATCACTCTGTTTTATCTGTGATTGTTTTTAAAATGCTTTGTAAAGCTGGCTGGTTGAGATGACTTTGCAATCCCTTAAAGCTATATCGTGTAAGACAATCAAAAATATATAAATGGATCTAAATAACCAGGCTATATTGATTACATTCAGGGCAGTCAGAAGCAATATGTGGTGCTTATATGCATCTCAGCTATCTGTAAGAACCGTCTGCCACACAGTGAACTCAGCAAACAAATTCCAGGTGTTTTTGTTGCATGTCTTCTTCTGGTTTCTTTATCTGTTGCAAAGAAATGTCATATAAATTCACAAAAGTTCATATAACTTTCATGCTTTCTGTTTGTGTTGAAAACACATCAAAAGCTGGGAACAACCACAAAGCGAGTGAGAGTTAGTAGAAGTTATGAAAACTTCGTTTTTTGATGAAACATTCAGCAATTCCTTTCCTTGGTTCTCTCCTCACGTCATTTGCTCTTATCTTTGGACCTCCAGCCACCTTCTCTACTGTCCTCTCCCAGCCGTCTTTTTGCACCTCCACCTCCTCTTGTGCTCCTGTCAATCTCTTCTGCCCCGTTCCTTTTTCATCCCATCCATTTTTCCCTGCCAGCTCCAAAGCCATTTTACTTTATTTAAACCACCCTGATGTAATATTGAAAACTACATACAGTTTATTATGAGAAAAGAAAACGACATCTGTCAGAAGTCATATTCAGAATGACATCCATTCAGGCGCACTTATTGTACATCTCTCTCATCCTATAAAGGAAGAACACGAGTCAGTTGGAGACTGGGTGGAAATGTCAAATGGTCTGGAGGAAAACTAATCAAAGAATGGTGGCCTTCAGCAGAACCACTGCCACAGGCCTGATCTGTGTAAATCCCCTTTCTGTCTCAACAGAGGGCACATTGTGAGACGAGGTCAAATGCAGAGGAGCTGTGTTGTGTAAAGCAGCGTTGTATAGTTTCAGAATGGAAATTAAAAGAGTAGGATGTAAAAAGCCATCTTTGTGTGTAACACGCTGATAAAGTAGTTTATTCCTTGAGGACAGAAAACAGGCTCTGGTAATTTTACTATACTATAACCTTCATGTTTTTAAGGACTTATACTCACGCATGACCGGGATTTAAAGAAGAGTAACTCAGTGATAGCATTAAATCACTCATCTTTTTTGTCTTTCAGATTTTTATTGTCAAACACCTCATAAAAAATTTGCTTTTACCACAGAAGAAAATGTTTGTACAACAAAAATAATAATACAGCATTAAACATCAAGTTATTTGTGTTATGAAGACACTACTCCTAAAACAGAGCAGCTTGTACTAGTAGTTGCGGGGTAAACATATTGCAAACAACCTCGCCAATTAGTGCTACAACATAGTGTATTATTTGGAAAAGAACCTTTCTTCTAGAGTATTAAAATATTACATTTGTATGCAGTTTAACTTTCATTCTGCATTTTATTAAAGTAAATAAATGATAATATTGAAAGATCTTCACCATCATGTATGTTAAAAGATTATACTACTGGTAGATTTATATTATATTTATATTATATTATATATATTTCAATCTTGTATAACCTCTCAACAGTAAAAGTTATGGATTCATACAGCTGAGCAAAAATATTGGGAATTGGAAACTTTTTTTATACTTTTATCCACTGGTGCTATCATGAGGTCCAACGCTTACTTTTAACATCATTCTCACACTAACAGTTAAGTCAAGGTCAAACGTTTGTGTTTTGACTTTGACGGGGATGAAATAAAGTTGTGGGTTTGTTATGATGTGTTTTCTACTTCCTCGTGACTTTCACATAGCTCACATGACTGTGAAATTTTGTTGAAGTAATCCCTAATCAGTGACTTGTTTAGTCTATTTTAGTATACTTTTAAATTATTTATCTGAAAACGTGTGGATCACTATTTGAGGGGTGATAAGAAAAGCTGAACATGTCTTTCCTCTGCTTTCCTCAGGCAGTGCACTCACCCTTCGTCTTTGTCCTTTGCATGTCAGCACTCTATTTTTTTTTTTCTATGCCTCTTTCTCTCACCCTCTATTTCTCCTTATCCAATAATGAATGCAGGAACTCTCCTTCATATGTGTTTAGCAGTGCCTGGAGACTGGTGTCGGCCCGTGGTCCCTTAATTATTAATTTGACGATATGCGCTGGCCGTTTGATCATCCCCACATATCTGTATGATTCAGATTTAACGAGTTCCCCAGGAGACTCTGTTTTCTCTCCCTTTCTCCATTTCTATCGGGCTTGTTGTGTTAAACCTACTGCAACCCGGACATGACTGAAAAATCCTAGTTTCAGAAGCACTGAAACTGCTAACTTTTGATCGACAGACAGACTGAAACTTCTCACCTCTGTCAAGACATATGTATTTTCAGCGTGTGTGAGTTTAACTGCTGCTTATGGCTTTATCAGTGTTACAAGCAGAAAAAAAGGTTCTTGCAAACACTCTAAAGACAATGTCAAATGAAAAAAAAAACCCTTTTCTTTACTGGCTCATCTTTTTAATGAGCTTTTCTCTGAGGATTTTCTGTTGTACTGGTAGTGTACTAAACTGCAATCTTTTTTTCCCTATGGAGTGATCTTTTTAAGCTACTAATCATCCACACCTTGGCACAACATTAACATATAAATTCACGGCACAAAGGTTGCTGTAGCTGTGTGGTATGGAGCGAGACTAAGACATAGGAGTAAGCGAGTGTGAAGACTGAGTTCATGTGACATGATGTTATTTTCCGCCTAAGTGTCGATGTGTGCATTGTGCACTTTAATTAGCTGAGAGACGTCTGTTCTTTGAAATATACGATCAAAGAATTAGAGGTAACAGAAGTTGGACGTTTCCCTTTGTTTAATATATATTTCTTTCTCTCTATCTCTCTTTTATTTCTTTACCTTTCAGCACCACGTTTCACTAAAGTTCCAGTCGACCAGATTGGCGTTTCGGGAGGTGTGGTCTCGTTTGTCTGCCAGGCGACTGGGGATCCCAAACCAAGAGTCAGTTGGAACAAGAAAGGGAAGAAGGTGAACTCCCAGCGCATAGAGGTGAGTGACCGAAAAATCGGACCTTTCTGTCATTGCAATCTCATGAAAGAAATGCACTTATCTTACTGTTGTTATAATTTTATGGGTCTGAGGCAATTAGAAAAAAATAATAATAATAATAATAAAATATACATGTATATATATATATATATATTTATATATATATATATATATATATATATATACACACACACAAACACACACACACACACACACACACACACACACACACACACACACACACACACACACACATATATATATATATATATATATATATATATATATATATATATATATATATATATACATATAGATATAGATATATATAATTTAGGACTTTTGAAGAAGTTACACAAGCACATTGCTGTTTTATTTTGTAATGCAACCACAGTGTGATCTTAACATTTTACCTTTTAGATGTCTGTAGTATCTGGTAAAAAATTAAACTCGACCGATACAGATGATGGAGAAGTAAATTTACTTTGTTAAAGAAACACTTCTCAGAAGCTCACTATCCCAACATGTTCACCTTCTTCTGCAATATTGTCTTTATAAAGATTGAAATCTTATTTAATGGGAAAATGTCACTAAGATGCAGTTTTCCTGAATGAGAGCGCGGTGCATTCATGGTGTCAAGTTAGATGGGCTTGTTGAAAACAAAACATCTTTTCAGCTAATCTTAAAATTGGTGTAATGTGGCTCTATTTTCCAACACTTTTTTGTGATAGTTATATCATTATAATAATGCCTGAATAATTGTGTGATTGAATCTGAGCTACAGAATGATGTTCACACCCACCGAAATCTTTAACCTATGTGAAACATGCAGATTCACTATTAGCTAAAACCTGCCAATTACTGAAGTATTTATTCCTTCATGCTTGTCCCTTTAGCACCCGACTGGCTCTTCCATTGTCACATTATGCAGTGATCTTTCTTTCTTTCTTTTTTTTTTTTTTTTATCTTTGCATACAGGCTTGTCTGTGCCAGTGTGTTTGTGCGTTATTCATGATGTTTGTTGTTCACTTCTCGGCAGGCATCCCAGATGGCATCTCTAAAAGTCTTGATTGATGCTCAGTGTCTCTTAATTAAAAAGTTGCTTTCGTTAACGATGACGGCAGTGACAAGACACAGTGATACGCACACACACACACACACACACACACACACACACACACACACACACACACACACACACACACACACACACACACTGCGGCGTGAGGACACCCATAAGGGAGTGAGGCTAAAAAGCAAAAAATGACAACAACATCAACAGAGGGAGATCAGCATCTCCACTGAGGACAAAATAAAAAGAGAAGTTCTGTTTGTACCTTCTCCTCTTTTGCATGCTAAGTGGGAAACAAAGCCAAGGGCAAGAAGGAGCTCGGCAGAATGGACGCTTCTTTTCCTCCGTTTAGCATGAAATTTAAAAAAAAAAAAAAAAAAAAAAAAAAATTTGAAGGGGTTTTGAAGTAGTTAGAATTTTTTTTTTCTCTTCTACCCTCCAGACAGCTGCTTTGATATCGATCATGATGCCGTGCTCTGCAGTGTTTTTAGCCTAATTAGCAGCTCAGCCCTGAGATGTGCAGCAGTGGAGCAGCGGGGCTGCTGAAGACTTGTACTTGTATCTCAAAGTCATGCTTTGCTCAGAGATCTCAGCAGTGAGTCCTCCGTTGAGCTGGTGTAAGCTGCTCTGAGGGAAGACAGATACGGAAAAAGTGTTTGCTGTGAGACTGACAGGCTGACTATCTTCTGTGATTCTTTGTTTGAAATCAGAGCAAAAGAGATATGCTTTGGAAATGACTGTATCTATTTCATGCACTTCATTATTAGTTCAGAATTCAAATGATTTAATTTAGAATGTTTTATTTAAGGTGTGGGTTTCAGCTGATTCCTGCAGCACACGCTTTTCAGAGAGACTGAGTGTGACTCCTGTCAAAATGCCCCTCCAGTCAGTAACAGCCACTGATATCACATTATTTGTAATTCAGCAGTAAAGGTTCTGGTTTTACTAAGATCTGAAATCAAGAGCGGTCAATTGCATCATCATGCGAGTAAATTACACTTTTTTTTTTTCTCAATCCGCAGTATGTGGGGTGTTTAAATCTGAGTTTTGTGTGTCCTACTGCCTGCATTCGCAGCGGAAAGATTGGATCAATGCTTGAATGCCTCAAATACTTGAAAACGTGGCAAAATCTTGATGAACAAAAAGAAAATATCTATTACTGAAAAAAAGACCTCGCAAATACAGCTGGTAGCCGACCACCTGTGGAAATGCATATCAGCATTATAACAGCAGTCATCTCCAATAAAGATTGAGCTGTTTCGGGTTCCCCGTTAAATGTGTTAAGTATTAAAAAAAGTCAAAAAGCGTTGTAAATCGCTTTGTGTGTGATTACTTGTTCTATTGACAAATACTTCTTACAGCTGTCATTTTACTTGCACAAATCTGGGCATCGAAAAAACTTCCTTCTGAACTGATGTTATTGCTTAATTTGATAGTACCTTGTTTTCTTAATAGAACGACATCCACCTATAAGCATTATAAAGAAAATGGGCATTTTCTTTCCGTTGTCAGAATATTTGCACAAGGTGTGCGTCTGAAAAGCGGGTCCATATGAAAATGCACTAGTGGCAGCACTAGTTTTTTTTTTTTTTTGGTGAAAGTGAAGACAGGATCAATCACAAAATGACATTTGATGATCTTCTGTTTCTTCATAGCATCCAGTTAAGCTGTCGCATAGTAACAGTTTCTTCGACTTGGCTGTCACACAGTCCTGAACTCTCATTTTCTCAAAGCAGTGAGCTGTAATTGCACCTGAGCTATTCAAGGGAGCAAGAGTTGCCATAATTATTTTACATTACACCTGAATAACACCTCTGAATAATTAAAGAATGAAAAGTACATTTTCCCAGTTGTTTGTGTTGTACTTATGGGTGACTTTTTAGAATGTATATCTCCATATGTGTCAAATAATGGTGCAAAATGTCATTTTCATTTTCATTTGAGTTTTCTGAGCTCGAGGTTGGTTATCAAATGATTGTTCATCCAATGAAAGATGTTTGGATTTAGTTATTTCCCAGTGTACTTACTCATTAGATTGTTAATTGTAGAGTGTTCAATTATTACCCCAACACTGTTTTTACCACATTTTTCAAACGAATTCATCTTTTTGAACTTAAACTCTTTTTTTGGTTTGTTTGTTTTGGTGGATAGCATTGGACTTGCTTCTACTCCATATTGTCAGCACATGTTGCTTTCTGATTGTAGTATAAGTTAGTTTTTGAGGTTGTTTCAAAAGATTCAGTACAAAAGGCTTTACATAGATGAGAGGATGTAATCATAAATAAAAGCAAGTGATGAAAACATAAGACACCGATAACATGTAGGTTCTTTGTTCCCTGGTGACTCTGTACTTTTATGTGTACTGTTTGACCTAAAATAGATTCCATACTAACCTAACATGGTAAACAAAGTAAAGTGATACCCATGTTATATTTGTATCTACAAATTGTGTTTACTGTGGCGTACCATTCTTGACTATGCAAGGCTGCTTCAGATTAAACATGGCATGTATTTCACACAGAATAACACATTTGTTTAACAAAATTTCCCCCCTCCGTTTCCCCCCATAGACCATTGAGTTTGATGAGGGTGCTGGCGCTGTGCTCAGAATCCAGCCTCTTCGGACACCACGAGACGAAAACATCTACGAATGCGTGGCCGAGAACATCGAGGGGGAGGTTACCGTCAATGCCAAGCTGTCCATCATTCGGGGTGAGTAACTACAATGCCAGTTTTAAAGTGGATATCTTGTAGCTCAGTAGCATTTCTCTACGATAGAACGTTGCTTTTCTTTTTTTATGCTATATTTGCACGTGAGAACTGGCTACATGCAATCATACACAGACAATATTGTGAAGCTGACTTTTGTCTAAAAGTTGGCAAGAAATTAAAATGAGTGTGAATGATTTCCATCGATTAGACCTTGACTGCTACGGACTGTGATAAAGTGGTGATAGTATGATCCTTTTATGTGAATATGAGACAGAATAGCCTCTGAATGATATTGAGATGGTCAGGGGAAAGTGTTTGGCCTCTCCACCTGGATACATAAAAAAAACTAACAAAACAGAAATGGACATGCACGTGTGTGCACGTTACACACACACACACACACACACACACACACACACACACACACACACGGTGTCTTTTCCCTTCTCCTGTGTTTTCTCCTGCTGCCATCTGCCATGTTTCCAGGGCTGGATGAAGCTGAGCTATTGCTGGCTGGTTGGCAGCACACAGGCTAGGCTTCCCAGGCTGTCAGATCCACAAGCGATGGGTTGGGGAGTAGCTATGTGTGTGGTGAGGGTTTTGGACCAAAGATTGGAAGTTTGGCCTGTTCTCCTGGGCTAGATATTGTTAGAAACAACTCCTAGCAGTAGTTGGTTGGGAGCTACAGGAGTGTGTGTGTCTCAGTATAGAACTGTTGTGTTGATCCTATTTACTGCATAGTCAAGCGAGAGAGGAAACACTCAGCTATTTTGTTTTATTTTATTTAGGTTTTTTTTATATATATATAAGAATATGTAGACTACCATTTGCAAGAAAATGTGTACAGTCAAAAATTTAAAACAACTTTAAAAACAAAATTTAGGTTTTATTTCTTTTTTTTTTAACTTTTGAATCCTTTGAACACTCTGTATTCAAAATGCTTTATTTCCCACACAATTTTCAGTCATTATGCAAGTGAATTAAAGACAATTACTTCACACTGCACAGCATTAAATTTGAATTTCATATTGAACCTGCTGAAGCAGACAGCATATAGAGAAAATTTTAGTCTGGTCTGGATGTCATCATAACCTCATTTGTGTGTGTAGTTCTTACAAAATCATGCATAAAATTTGATGTCACAGCCACGCTTTGGGAATGATTTGTTTGTAAAGACATAGAGACCAAAACATGCAGACCAAAAAGAAGAAGCAAGAAAACAAGAATAACACAATTTAAACTACAATCCAGACATTGCGCAGTGAATGCACTTGTCAATCCAAATCCACTTCTGTTCACACGAGCAGGGAAAACATAATGCTAGACTGAAAACTTTAAGACAGGAAAAGCAAAAATCCCATTTTAATTATCTTTAATTACAAGGTTTTCCAAAGGGAAGAGGGAGGAGACGTGACGATTAAAAAGTGTGAGAAAGTGAGAGCCAATCATCCCTATCTTTAAGTCTAAATTTTACAAGTGTGAATGGAGAAACATGTCAAGTGAGGAATGAGGATGAATGTAAGGGAGAAAATGCAAGCAATAATGAAGTAGAGCAAAAAAAAAAAAAAAAAAAAAAGGTGGGGTGGGGGGGGATCAGCAAACAAACAGAGAGAAGTTGGCCACAGATAAAGGGAGACAACAGGAGGTCTTGCAAACGATTGGCAATGTAAAACAGGTGAGGAGGACAATAGCTGAACATGGGTTCTTGGAACAGGGGCAGAGGATTATGGGATATGGGACAAGGCACAAGGGACCCATTCGCAGTAAACAGAGGGGACGTGGTTTGGGATCTAGAGAGGTGGAAAATGGGTCGTTATGATGGGTGACTTGGCTGGAAAGCCATGGCTCACATTTGTGAGAGTGTACAGCTGCATGCACATAGGCGTCAAGACACCAACATCAAGGAGATAAAAAATGCACACTTTTTTAAATAAAAGAAAGGAAAAAAAAGAACCAATGGTGCATCAGTTTTTACAAGTATTAAAACACACTATGGACAATCCACATTGATGCACTGGTCCATGAACTTGAAAACATGTTGCATACTGGGTAACAGATATTTTAATACATACCAAAATACACACACTGACTAACAGTCTGTGTGTATAAAGATGTGCAGTCTAACTTTAAAACTGGAAACCTCATCTCAGCAGACTTTAAAATAAGTAAATGTGACAGTGACAGAAGCCACTTTTTTGCTGTCTTTGCCATGTTTGCAGTTGAGCATGAGTGTGTATGTACGTGGATGCTGGTGGCGATGGCAGGGTGCATTTAGCATTGCCTGTGACACCTCCTTGGCTGTTACTCCACTGCTGCAGCTGAATACCTAAGATGGGGGCCATCTGGCTCCACTAAGACTTGCACACAGTCCTCTGGGAGTCCTTGGAGAGGGACCGACAAGCGTATGAAGCACACTCTTGAGATGTGACACAACTTGCAGTTTGCATTTTTTTTTTTTTTTTTTTTGCTTTGTTTTATTTTTTATTTTTTTCCCCTGGTTTAAGGATTTGCCTTTTTCTTTTTTCTCAGGGAGGTGTTTCAGAGTGTCAAAAGGAAGGCAAAGTTGCCACTGGGATACTGTCAGCTCATGCTGTTGTGAGAAGATCATGGGGAGTTATCCTTCTTTGTATGCTTGTCTTTTCAGTTGACTGCAGTCTTTAGCCCTGTGATTACTGTTCCAAATGGATTCTCCCCTGAGGCATTCTGAAGAGTTAAAAAAAAAAATATGCGATTGATGAAATCTGGTCTGACGTCCAAAATGTTTGCGAGGAATTTGTTAACACGATGTGTCTTTTTCTGGGCTTGAAGTACTCTTGAAGAGATCATAACAAGGCAGAGGAGTTTTTGTGCCAAATATATGTGTGTTAACCTTTTACCATTACAGATAAGTACATCCCAATTGTATTTTTAGCCCTAAAACATTATGGGTGTGAAGAAGGAATGTCATAAGTGAAGTGTGTTAATGTAATTTTCACACACATGTATGCTTCACGCCCAATCCCTTCCTCACTCTACCCAGAAAATTCCAGTCCTCTTACTCGTTTTGTAGTGTCATGTTGAAATCCAGGCTTTCATCTTTAGAAAAAACAAAATGAAAAAAATTATAATAAATAAATAACTAAACTAATGCATGATTGTTACTTTTCTGTTTCACCTGGTAAGCCCACTTCTCTCACCTTTCCTTTCCCCCTTTTGAAAGATTGTTGCAAGATTGAAAACAGGTGAAAATTGGTATCACAATGTAATAGTTACAATTGTGTCTCTCAGAGTCAACATGGTATCAGCTGCATCCCAGGCCAGATTTTGCTCCCAGCTTTCAGTTTTTTGTTGTTGGCAAAGCAGATACGTACCATTTCCATTTGTATCAAGCGTTGTCAAACAATGTTATTTGTCAGTTACCATTGTTTCAAATGCTGTTTGTACACATGGTGTTTTGTTGTCTTTCTACATATTAATGGGGATATGAACAAGCTAGCATTGAGCAATTTGCAAAAATTTTCCAAACAGATGTGTCTAGCTCAGTTGCCAAGCGTTGTTGATAACAGGTGTGTCTATCTGTGTGCACACGGGGCGACTGCTTCACCGCTGCCTATTAGTTGCTTCACCTGAGCTGCATAATATACCTTGAAATCTTAGCTAAGCAGTAAGCTGCAAAGAAAAGGCTTACACCACTTGAAAGAGTCCACTTGAAGGTTGCCTTCACTTGCAGTCTCCTAAAGAATGAAGAGGTGGGACGAGCAAGAAAAACATATAGCCTTACTCCTTGGTTCTTGAACAGTTGAAACCTTAATTTACTCAAGCAATAAAAGGCCTGACCTGTATTTTTGCTTCAGTGTGACCTGAATAGCCTGTGTTGAAATCCAATAATTGGACTCATTGTTACAAATTCTCTCTCTCTACCTCTCTTTCTCTCTCTCTGATTGATCAAAAGCTGTGCGTTCACATGGGATTGTCATCTGGTCATCCGGAAAAGTTATTCTGAAAATAAAAGAATGCCTTGATGCCGATTATAAGGAGTCTTAACATTAAATGAAACAGTTTCTTTGTACATTAAAAAAAAAACAAAACAAAAACACCTCTTTGTATTTGTATTATCACATACACCTTACATGGACAACATGCACTGTTTTATTAACTTGGTGTAAAATAGATTTTGAACCACACCTATTTGCAGCTGCTGAATGCTAGTCAGGTTCAGAGGCGAACATACTAATACCCAGAGAGGAATGGGGCACAGTGAGCCTACTGTTTGATCAGGCCGGCTCCAAATTGGCCGCCGTCATAAAGCAGCGGGTGAATTTTAATGTGATTCTTTATCCTGATGCATACACTGTCAGTGCTCCAATCAAGCCCAGTGACTTCCAGATATCTTTTTATGTGAGAGTGGTTCAGACACTGTGAAATTGATGTGAGGTGCCGACAGAAAGGCACTGTGATTGGAGTGGGTCGCAATAAGAAGAGTGGACAACTGGCATGAACGATGAGAGACAGAGACCAATCAGCCTCTTGAGAGTGGTGGCTCCAGAACAGACCTTAAGATCCTCAATTACCTAATTTTACTTTTGCTTTTTGTGCTTCAATGAGCCTTTTCTGACTCTCTCATGTAATATGTCTACTATTATGTGATGTGTCCTGCACGCTTCTCACCTCTCTGCCACTACTTGTCCTTTTCATAGTATTTTAGTGTGCTGAAGAGCTTGTTGTCGTGGAGAATAGCAATTGAAGTGTGAATACATGTGATGTAAACTTTAGAATTTGTTTTCAAATGGATAACGTTAAAATACCCACACTCACACAGGATTAACTGGGAGATATTTAATGAATATTTGGTGGGACAGGGAGCATTGTTTAAAGCATAGTAGCATTTTATAAGACTTGACAAGATTTGTTCAAATAGAGATAAAAACAATTACGATACTGAAAGAAATGCTCACTATGCTGAAGGCGTGGATTGAAAAGGAGCTTTTATATCGGTGGCAAACAGAATTAAGCTTTGAAAGGAAGAGAATGACTGAAGCAAGTAGCTGATAGTATTTTCAGCTGTGTTTCTGTTTGTGTTGTGTGTGTGTTTGCAATCAAACCTATTTTTTTTTCTATAGTTTTACTGATGGTTTGATATGTATGATGCAATAAGATTTCAAAATTGTTTCAATTTTTACAAGTCTCATTTGAGCTACAGAGGGGAACACTAAGTCTCCGAATAGAGAGATGTTGAGAAAGGGGAAAAAAAGGACGGGAAAACATGTCCTCCTTGCTTTTAATTTCATCAGTATTCCCAATGTATCTAACAAGCAACAACACAAACACATATTTAGGTGTGCAAAATATTCCCTCTGGCTTTATTTTGTGGCCCCATGGGTGGTCGTATTCTTTCCTATAAATTTATAGTTGTTAATAGGAAGGGAAACAGACAAGTCTTCTTTCCTAAAACTTTTATTCTGCAGATGGTTGTTATTTGCGGTTGTATATTTACTTTTCTTTTCTTTCTTTCTTTTTTTTTTTTCTTTTTTGGAGCGGTTTGCTCGTGGTCAGTTTCTTCTCCGAGCGCTGTCTTTGTAGTGCAGATGTACTGCAGTGGTAGTGTTGAAGGGTTGAATGCTTATTTTATTGTGTTTATTTTCACGGAGGTGAGTCCAGGGCGTCGGCACAGGCACTATAAAAAATGTATATAACTACATAGTGAAACATGCGCAGGTGTGTGAGAGAAAGGGAAAGACCTTGTTTCTTGAAGTGTGCGCTAGTATGCATGGTCAATAATCTGTGTGTCGCTGTGTGTTTGGTTTATACTGTGTTTAAAATCGCTTTGTGTGTATGCATGTGTGTCTGTGTGCGGGTGTGTATACAGAAGGAAGATTAAGACAAAGAAGGAGAAAGAGGGAGAAAGAGAGCCAGCAGGCAGGCAGTGGCTGCCCGGTAATGAGACAGTGAAGAATAAGCTTGGCAGAATCAGCAACAGATCTGTCTGTTCTTCCTCTTCCTATTGCCTGCCTCTGAATTGACCTTTGGCCTTTTTTTCTGCTAGTCTCCAAAACCTATAGAGCGAACGAGAACGATAGAAGAGGAAAAAAGTGTTGCAAGACAACTTGCAGAAAAACAAAGTGGGAGACGAAGCAACACAACTCTATGTTTGATGCGAGGGGATATTGTCATACATGTCAAAGTATTATGGCTCCGAAGAATTCAGTGGGTGTGTCATGTGCTTGACAGTCAAGTGTACAGTGTGTGTGTGTGTGTGTGTGTGTGTGTGTGTGTGTGTGTGTGCGGGAACAATTACAAAACATTTAGTCCTTTAATGGTTTAACACCAATCCAAAACAGAAAGAAAGTGGTAACAACACAACACACTCTTGTGCAAAATTGAGTTTAAAGAAACAAGCAATGAGGTTAGACACTGACACACCTCATGCTGTATGCCAAAAAGTGAGGTGCTCTCTATGTTTTTACCAAGTGTCTTATATCTAGCTTGTCCCTGACAAGCAAGTCAATTCTTATTCCCAAGCATCATTTGCTGCCTCCACCCGTAAATAATACATTTTGTGCCGTTTAGATCTATATCAGTGAAGGCTACTGCTCAGAATTCTCTTTTTTTTTTTTGTTTTTTGTACGAGGTTTCTATGATCAGAAAGTAGGAAGGTAAATCATTATGCTTTTTTATGTGCACAATTTAGAGACACATTTTTGTCTTTTTTGTGGTTATTGCTTGGCACTTTTGTAGGTGGAGAAGGTACACAGCAAATCTCATGCTTTGTTTTGAAGTGAGGTTTATGAGTTGCTGCATCGTGCTCTGCCGGGTTTCTTTTGCTGTTATTGGTGCAGAGTCGAGAGCAGGCTTGGTACTAGCAAAGAAAAAAAAAAAATCAATAGGTGAACGTTGACCACGTGGTTGGCCTTCATGCCCCTCATATCTTATTGGAAGCTTAATAAGTTTTCTGTTGTTTCCTCAGTATTATTTTCTATGTTGTGACTCCAGGGTTTCCTCTCTTTTGAAGATATTGTCCTGCCTACCCTTCAACCCTCACACTGTCCTGCTTTATATTTCCAATTTGGCATTTTTATTCCTACAAAACCACAGCTGTCTTAAACCTATTTTCACTGGTGTTTCGGGGCTGCTTCACCTTTATTACAGTTTGTCGTCCATTTGAAAGGCATGGACAAAGAACAACACTCGGATTTGTTCTGCCTCTGTTCTGCCTTTGAAGATTCTGTCAGGACAAAACAATACAAGTTGTCTTCGTGAGCATATAAGATTTCACAGCCAAAGTTCACACATGAGGTATATGTTGGACCGTTGTCACATCCCTGTTGCCCAAAGACAGCAGCTTTAAAAATCCCACTGGGTGGTCTTACCACAAAGCATTTACTCCTTCATGCCGCTGTTGTGGAATTTTTGATGTAAAAGAAGCTTTTGTCATTTTCTTCCGAATTGGTGAAATGTTTCGAAGGAGTGACACCAAATACTTTGTTCTTCTGGACCTTTCTCAAAATTATCAGTTCAAGATCCAAGGAAGGGAAGAGCTTGTAGGAAAAGAGAAAGATACAAAAAAGAATAGTGATTTTGGAGCTATATCAATGGAAATTTTACATTTGCTGTCCATTCCTACTCAAGTAGACCTGTTTCTGTAAAAACTACACATCAGGGCACAGCCAATATAGGACACCACTGAAGAGTAAAAAAAAAAAAAAAAAAAGAATATTGGGTGGAAATTACAGATTCAGCACTGTTTTTGTCAAACAGGGAAGCAAAATAAAAGTGTCATTATTTAATAAATGTATAACTGTCAGCAGTTTGATCTCCAGTTTATAGATTCATTTTCAATTTAGGTTTTTCTTGGACTGGAATTTTTATTTTACATTTGTAGAAACCATTTAGGTCTGTGTTGTATAACTAACTAGTTTATAATGAATCAATTTTTGTTTAATTGCCTTGTTACTAGATTGGATAACACTCACATTTCCATATATTTGGTATTCAATCTGGACAGTTAGTTGATTACTGTCATTTAGAATATTCATGCATTCAAAAATTCAAATTAATGTGCACTTGGATGACCATTGTGGGATGATAGGTGATATAGGTTTTTTCAACTTCATTTATGCGTATTTATTTAGCAGTGATAAATTAATTTGTGGAATCCCAATAGCATTTATTTTTCTCACATCAGTGCAATATTTAAAAATTATCCAAGCTATCCCAGGACAGGAGTTGCTGCCCCACATTTTAGTTGGGAACAAGACTTGAGGAAAAGGAGTGAGCTCCTGTAGAGCTATGCGAACGACAACTTTCGGAATGACCCAGCTCATGCATAAAGACGAGGGAGGGGATATGGCCTGGACCACCAGCTTCATGCATTATACATCAGCCACCAGCCCAGGTGACTGAAGTCATACAACACAGAGGTCGCACTGCAGGGCCTGCATGACTGGCAGAGTTGATAAGACTTAAGTCCTGCAAGCCTCACAAGAGCTCCAGCTATGTCTCCTGTGGTAAAAGTTGGCCGGGAAGCTCAGCAGCATAATTGTTAGTATTTTCTCAATGATAGGCGAGCGTACCTCTGATAAGTCTGAGTTGAGGAAAATGAAGATGCTCCTCAATATGTGGAACTGGCAAGGTAGGCAAAAAAAAAAAAAAAAAAATACATAAGAAACACAAACATTCAGATCTTGTTTAACTTGCAACTTTGCTGTGAGAATATCACAATTCTTTGTGAGATGCACTTGATGCAGTAACACAAAGGCAGCAGGAATATGAAAGAAATGGCTGTCAGAGAGCGAACCCGGTTTGACGATGCTGTCCAGAACTTCTTCATGATTACAAAGCTTTCGTTTTGGAGCGCAGCCCAGATCCTATTGGCTTTAAAAGCAGCTATTTATATGAGAAGAACATGGTGCTCCCTGGTTTTTAAAGGTTAACACCACTTCCAACCGTGAGTTGCTCTAACCTCTTTCTTCCCCAATTGCAAGCAAATGCTTAGACTTACATTTTGTAGCACACACTTCCATTCATATAAACCGAGTTTCTTTAGAGGGCCACACAAGGTGGACTATTAGAACTCTAAGAAACTTTACTTTGTCCTTTGTGCAGTGTTTTCCCTTTACTCAACTTTTCCTCACTATTGTTTTGGGTGAATGCAGCTCTCTAATAGGGAGTGTTGGTGAATCTGTGGCTGCAGTCTTCAGATCCACTCGTTACACAGTTTATCAGCGCGCCACCCACACCCCCTTAAACTTGTCATCATTCAAGTCACTTATTTATCCAACTCTTCAGCTGCTCTCACCCTGTTGATATCACAAATCCTCTGTGACCCTTATTTCCACACTTGTTTTCTTTCTTTCTTTCTTTCTGTCTTTTTTTCTCTTTTTTTTTTTTTTTTTTTTTTTTTTTTTTTTTTTTACACATTGAGCAATTATCAGATGCTTACCTAACTGGTCTTCATTTCGAGCCACTACATATTTATAATTGTTGTTATGCTCACCAAAGCTGTCTGAAAAATCCCTCATTAGTGGCTTGATTGCTTCAAGCTAATTGCAGGCTGAGATAATAACTACACGTCAGCCCCACCTATCCACCCTTCTGTAAAACGTGACAAGTAACAAGTGCATTAAACCTGCAACACTCTAATTCCTGTGAAAAGCCGTGGTTTAGAAATCCAAGCCACACGAAATGCATGATCCTTTTAAAAAAAAAAAACAAAAAAACATTGAAGAACATTGTTCCGATTATCTCTGTACTACATCTTTAAAAAATTATTATATCTCTTATGTAACCAAAGATTTTCATAACATTAATATAATGATTGAATGGGGTGGCTTGCATTACATTATCTACAACTCTCCCACACAGTCGCACGGCAAAACAGAAAATACATCATGTGGCAATCTGATGTCCAGGTTTACGGTGCGTACTGCTCTTCCACACACACAGCTCTGTCTTTCCAAACACATGTACACATACACACACATACACACACTCTCAGAGCCACCCACCACTAAACCAGACCTGACTGGTTGACGTTTCACTATGGAGAGGCACTTCCTTTAATGGCCCCAGCCTCATCTCCTGTCTCCCCTGGAGTTCGCCTGTCTTACCCCAGACACCTCAGGAGCCTGACAAGAGAGAAAGAGGGAAGAATCCTTGTGTGAGGGGGTTGTTCGATAAACTGCCACTGGCTGTGGCAGATAAACAGTTTTTTCCCCCCTATTTTTTTTTCTTTCAGTCTATGCTTTTCTTTCTCAGGCAGGATTTCATTGTAGCTGTCCGAGGCAATTACTCCATTCTCATGTTTGTGCTGTGTCTATCACTACGACTCAGCACATCAGGGAAATGGGACCTCTACAGGCCAGTCTTTATCATTTGAACTTAAATGTTTGGGGACAGAAATACGTCAGCATGCATTGTTCCACCCTGACAGGGAGAAAATCAATTGTTACAGTTTAAACAAGTAAAGCTTTGAAATTAGAATAATGTTGATCATCTTTGTCTTCCAACATTTGGTGCCACTTTTCTGATCCGTGAATTTTAACGAAAGTCATATATGGTTCCTTATGTATTAGTAAATCTCTTCAGAGAAATTGGCAACAGGACAAGTTGAAATAAAAGGACTAAAAAGGGATTAAGCTCAGGCTTTGTCTGCTTTAACTGAACAAGCACAGAAAGCACACATAACTGCTCACACTTAGTATTGCTTATGATTTGTTAATAAGCTAAGTCTATAATGCATAAGTGCATCTATTATGTACTCAATGCTTCAGGAAATATTCAACTACAGCAGTAGTGTGTCAGCTTTTTTTTCTTATTTTTCCACAGCCAAAACCTGTGTGAGTGTATTACTGGCTCCTGCTTTCTGAAGAAAGGCAATGGATCACTTTTGTTACGTGGTTACTTTACTTCTTTCGGGCTAGATAATATGCCCCCATGCTACACATTATGATATGCTCTAGCCTGAGGGCAAAACATTTCTCTGGCCCAGTGCAGCTATACTTTTTTTTTTTCTCTTTAATTGTGTGTTTTTCCCATTTTTTTAGTCACCTTTTTCTTCCTCGTTTCTTTTGGCTCTAATATTTGACAAACTGTGGTCATAGCAGCTACCTGTGGTGGTTGCTGCCAGTCGCTCCCCCTCTTGGCTGCTATCACTGTCTGTCCTTGGCATATAAGCTGTGTTCTTGCTGTTTAGCTCAGTGGTGTTGATAGCTTTATGAGATGTGGCCTAATATGGCTGTGTTCACAATTGGGGGTGGTGTGGAACGTGTTTGCAAGCCACCACATTCAGAACTGTCAGAACAGGCGGTCTGTACTAAACCAAATCTCTCCTAACTCTTAACAAACTGATATTTTAACTGGATTTTCATTCAGTCACTTGATAGTTACAGGTATAGCTTCAAGTGAACATGCAGTTAGTATACAATGCTGTCTTACATGTAAATAAATAAGACCAAGAACAAGCTAAAATAATTCATAACATATGATGAAGTCCATCCACACTATAGCACACAGTCACCCACTAAAATGCTGGCAGGAAGAAAAAAAAACAGTAGATGGTTTACTTGGGGTCTTTCTATCAAACAAACTAATCTCTCAGTGCAGGGAACAATTCTACTAACTTCTAGCTTACTTTAGAGGTTTGGGACTTTTTCATTTTCTGTTGTTTGCTCATCCTTTATCACTCTTTTCATCTACCTCTCCTGTATTTTCTCATCTGCTCTGTTACTCCTGGGTTGCATTTTTGGAGATTTGGATGTAAATGTTGCCCTTGGTGACTAGATGTGCAAGGTGTGGAGAATACCAATAGGACATCAGGCGTTTTTCTGGGAACAGAACAGGGGGTAGAGGTTGAGTGCTGGCTGTGTAATAACCATTATTCAGCTGAGATGGCTATCCAGAGAGGGCTATCGGTGCTGGGGCCAGAGACACTGTGATTAGATTTCCCCTGTGATGCTATTCTTCTTTGTCCCCAGATCTTTGTGTGCCACTGTTCCCCTGTCTTCCTTTGTGTATTACCCGGGCAATTCAACAGGAATCTTACTCGTCATAACATTCAGGGAATACCACAATATGATGCATTGTACCAGGATAAAATACAAAATTTTCTTCCTTTTCACTTGAGGTGTTTGGAAGATATGTATTTGTATATTTTTACCCCAGAATTCAAACTGTCGACATAAAGGAAGTGGATAGGTGAAAAAGATCACAGTAGCATCTGGGTTTAGAAGATTTTTTTTTTTTAACTAATAACTAGTGAATATTGGTTGTTCATGCCCGACATCAAGTGCTGGAGAGAGAGAAACAAAAACAATAAATTAAAAAAACAACAAACAGACAAATAACAAGAAGACCGAAGAGATTGAATCTGCTTGAATGCATTGTAACACAAATAGTAGATTGTTTTTTTTATGATGTGATCATTTGGTATTGGGCAGCAAAGAGAGAATCAATGCTTTGTTTTGAAAGTTTAAATTTAAACTTTCTGCGTTGAGTTTTGTTCTGAAAAAATGCCTCACTTCTGCTTATTTTCTATGCTTAACACCATCAGGGTTTTTTCGTGCATCGTTAAACTCTCGTTATGGCGTTTACACACCATGCTGCCAGTCGGCAGGAATATTGTGTTGCTTAAAACCAGTCCTGGGTGCAAAACGGTTTGAGGACTGCTGCTATAGGCAAATAGTAAATGATACAGAATCGCCTATAGTTTTTTGTCGTCTGCTCTGTGTATTTATTGTAACATTTTCCCTTTAATGGCTTCTTTTGTATTTGCAAGAAAAAAATGACCATTGTCTTTCTTTAGCACTTCCATTATGTGCTTTCTTTGTTAACTTCAGCTCTTATATCTCTCTTTTTTTTTCTTTCTGTCTCACTCCTCATTCACGGTGCTTCTTCTCTGCCCATTTCTTTGTTGTTCTTCTGTGGTAATAGTGCACTGGCCTGCTTAAGCCCTGTTCCTCGATGCAGAGGCGCTGGATAATCAGTTAACCTGATTATGCTGCTGATGAAATTAAATCATTGCCCTAAGTGAAAATAATAATATGAGTAATAGGTGCAGGGTATGGTGGCACGCCCCATGGCATTTGCTGCAATCTCAGTCACTCTCAATCTTGTTTTTCCTGTACCATTCTCTGTTCTGATAAAAGACACCTGATGTTTTAGAATAAGTGACTCAGTAGTATTATCCATAAAGAGTATGACATCCTGATCAAATGCTGAGTGCATACAGAGGTTGGTGCACGGCATCCTAAGATTAAACCTTGTGTGTGATACAATACAAATAAGGAAGTTATCGACATGAATAGCTTATAGACTTTAAGGTTAGTGTGCATGGCAGAATTCAGCCTAAAAAAATGTCACTTAGCATTTATTGAGCATGCATTTCTTGCTGGTTTCCACTTTTGTTAAAGGAGAAAGGTATTAACTGACTCAAGTCATTGAACACGAAAAAGAAAGAAAGCACGCACACTTTATTAATCCCCTTGGAGAAGTTCCTTATCTGCATTTAACCAATCCCATTTAATTTTTAACTTTAACTATAAATATTTGGAGAACTGGACAGCCACAGTATGGCACCCAGGGAGCTGATGGGGGTCAATGGTCTGGCTCAGGAACCCGCAGTGGGGACATGTCAGCAGTGGGATTTAAATCTGCAAACTTCCAATCTCAAGTCCACTTCTCTAACCTTTAGACACATATCACTGCCCATGTTTGTTCCTGCTGTTGGCCTGTCAGGCCTTCTTATAAGTAGCCTATACCGTATATTCCCTTTGCCCTAGGAATGGTGAAAGTACTCAACAAAATGGCCAAATTCATTCACAGAGTCCTTGTGTGCAGCCATATAAGTGCATGGTACAGCTACTAGAGGTGATTCGTTAGGAGTGAATTACCAAAAATAGGATTAGCCAGAAGAGTTAGATGAGTGAAACGGACAGTCCTGTTAAGAGAGTACAGTAGCATGATGGAAAGCAGAGCATAACAGCAGGCATGACTCGACAGATTAACAGCCGGGCAGTGGCTAAGCTAACTGGAGGCTGATTAAAGGCTTTGCACCTGTCGCTTGTGTAATGATATTAAATGGTGGGACAAAATTAAACACAATTAGGGATAATGATGGCACTCAAACCAACTCAAAAAAGCAAAAAGACAGGAAGAAAAAAACATGAAAAAGCTTTGCGAGGTCATGCAGAGCACGCAAAAAGCTCACATCTGTAGTGTTGCTGACCCTGCTATAGTGAGGGGTATAGGGTAGAAATGTACTCTTTGCCGTTGACGTAATCCTCAGTTGATGTTCCTGTTAACAAATGTGACAAGTTATGATCTCACTACTCTACTGCCCTAGCCTATATCTTTTTTTAATGTGCCTGTATCGTACATCCACTTTTTCTTTCAAGATGAACACAATTTAATTCATGTTTGGTGGAGAGTCTCATGTTTTTTACAAGCTTTTATCCTTAGTGTTTCAGCATTATATGTTGCATTATGGAGGTACAATAAGCCAGGTTGACCAGGTGCCAGTCATCACTGTGGGCCACCATCTTTACAGGCACTGACCAATTCCTGAATCAATGGGATGCATCAAATAGTGTCTGGTTTGACTTTGATAACAAGATACACCAACTGTGAAGACAAAGTGCATGCTGGGAAGATTAAGATTTAGGTTCTCCCACCTCACCTGTTGAAACCCATGTAACAGCAGAATAATGACAGCTCTATTTCCCTTTGTTGCTCGCATGAACCAGTTCAAAGTTCAAATCTACTGGGTGACCTCGGTAGTGGCTTCTGAGAACAAATACCCATATTGTAAAACAATTTATTTTATCACAAATACTTAATATTTGTTATACAAGTACAAATATCTATAGGGCTTGATGTAAATCATCAGCAGACGGATTGTGTGTGTGTGTTAGTGTGTGTGTTAGTGTGTGTGTGTGTGTGTGTGTGTGTGTGTGTGTGTGTGTGTGTGTGTGTGTGTGTGTGTGTGTGTGTGTGTGTGTGAGACTCTCACCAGCAGGTGTTTGATAGGATTGTGGAGTGATGGCTGTTGGCCGAGGTAACAAAACTTGCAAAATAAACAGCCACATTGTCATTGACCAATGGTGCACGTGCTTTGATCCTATTTGGGAAGTGAAGATCTGTCATCACAGGGTGTGTACATCAGAGAAATGCAATTGCTCGACATTATGCTGCACCGGTCCTTTGGGAATAGAAGGATACGATCAGCTCGTGTCATTGGTTGCCTTCTCCTCTTCACAGTCAGGTTGGCTAGCCCTAACACAACACTCCCTCAATGAGTGATCTATTTATTTTTGCATGGTTGCTTTTATCGACAGAGCCTGTAAGCTTCAGGGGGAAGATGCTATCAGGTTTTATTCCCTTGGAAGCAAGTAACCAGCATACATGTCATTTACTGAGGAAAGGCTGCTGGTGCTCTATCAGGTCAGAGCAGCTGTAACGAAAAAATAATCTCTCCAAGAATCCACCATTCCCGCATCTTGTTTACTGCTGTTTTAGTACGTTTGTTTGTTCACCCACATTTTCTGCTTGCTCTTGCTCCTTCATGCAGATTCACTCTCTTACCTGCCTAATGCAATTAGTCTCATACTCAGTAGCTTCATTGATGTTTTCTGGGTAGGCTTACATCTACTGTTACCATACCTTGGTTTCACGCCAGCATGGTGTGGTATACAGATAGTGCTCTGAAACTTTAAATGCATCAGATATAACACTGAGGGAGAAAAATAGACCTTCCAATGGAGAAATCCTTCTCCAACAGACAGATGTAGCCAGAGGGCTCTTATGGAGTCTTATACATAGATCATTGATGACACACAGAACTGGGAGTTTGTAAGAACATATTGCACCGTCTTGTCCTTAAGTTTCTAAAGTGAACTGTAGGTTTGCCATTGCTTTGCTGAGCTTCAGGGAACTTGGTATAAAGAGATTATACAGGGATGATGGTTAATAATTGATGGTGAGGATACAGCACAAAACCTAAAACAGTGTAAATGCCTGTACTTTTTTGAAACTAGCATTGAAATATTCATTGTGCACAGCTGATGTCAGCCTTAGAGGTAACCTGTCTCAACTAAGTTTTTTTTCTCTCTGTCTTCTTTTTCATCCTTGTGTCTTTTATTGTACACCATTCAATTTTAAAATCTGTGTGTGCATGAAACTGCCACCACCCATAGCCACATATTTCTAGTGTATAGTGTGCACAGCAAAAGATGCAATTCCATTTTTGTTTCTTCTTGATTAAAAAAAAAAAATCAGGATTATTAATTATGCCAGCTGCAATAATCAATAAACTTTCATTATCTTGAAATGCCTGCTGCCTTTTTTTTAACCATCCATTTAATTTGAAATGCTTAACCAATATGACTTGAAATGACATTGGCCGAGATAAGACAATTATACAAATGATTATCACTTTAATACATCATATTTCCTGCATAAAGTGAAAATAAGAATATTGATTTTACCCAAATATATTAACATAAAGCTGGACAGATTCACTCTGCTTATTGAGCCCGCAACTACTCAATAGAGATTTTATTGAATTTGCTGTTGCAATTTCACTTAATTTAATGCTCACGGGGTGTCGATGAGTCCACTATCATGTCTCCAAAATGGGGATGAGGTCATTGGCATACCAAATGAAAAGTGGCCTCTGCTTTGCCACTGGCCAGCATCTAAGCCAGTCAGTCGTCCTCCAATTGTAGTGTGGCCGAGGGCTCTTGATGCACATTACAGCTCAGGGTGCTTCCTCCTCAGCTCTCATCATCTGAAAATCAGTCACCACTCTGGCTCCAGTCGGGGTATAGGTCAAGCAATTTGACCCATGGGACTAATTTCCCCAAGAGAGTAGCGAGTCTGCCCAAGGAGGACAATGACCACAGAATGCAGTACACTGTCATCTTTTGAAAGTGAAGTAATGGCTCAATCATGCATGATTATTAGCTGCAAGGACATTGCTCTGTTTTGATTCTAACTAAATGTGTCCTGGCTTGTGTAAAACTTTTCATAGTTAAAATGAAATTTTACAAAATATCAAATGTGCTCATAATAATGCTCATCAACTGACAATATGTTCAATCTATTTGGATAGGTTCCTCAATAGTTTCTGTTATACTTCACCTATTACTGCTATTTTGTGCACTATCTTTGCTTTGGAAGTTATGAAAATGTCTAACAAATGACACATAAAACCATTTTTTACTGCTGTAGCGCAAATTTTCTCAGAGCTGATTTGGTGGCAACAAAATACTGAAAGTAGAAGCAGTTGGGGGGGTAGGGCTGGGTGGTGAAACAATGCAGATATATATCACAAAATATATTTTCCTCGATAGACATATAAAACATGGTTGATAGACTTTCCAATAGATTGTTTTTGTCCGTCTGTTGACAGACAAAACAAATAGCCAGTGACAATTGGAGTTGCTCTGCGCTGAACAAATCATGTGGCTGGGTGGAGCAAATCTCAGTATCATTGGCCACCCAACAGTGGAAAATATACCAAAACGCTGTCTTCAATCGAATAATGCTGTGGACATGCGATTTGTGCTGACAACCATGCCTGTCTCAGAAAGAATCACCTTTCCTTTTCAAGGAATACACTCACACTCTTTTGCTGTTCTTTTCACAGAGGACCAACTCCCACCAGGCTTCCCAAACATTGACATGGGCCCTCAACTCAAAGTGGTGGAGCGTACTCGAACAGCCACTATGCTCTGTGCCGCCAGTGGCAACCCTGACCCAGAAATCACCTGGTACAAAGACTTCTTGCCCATTGACCCCAGTGCAAGTAATGGGCGAATCAAACAGCTACGCTCAGGTAAGGAAACTGCTCAAGCTTTTATGATACTGTCTATTCACTCCCACTAACCTGAAAGACATTTCGATTTTCCAGGATCTTTTTCACGATAATTAACTCATCCGTTTTTGTATTCTGCAGTGGCCAGTCATTGCTCTATGCCAATTTAATCTAATTAATGTGACTTTCTTATTGAACAGTTATATTCTTCGAAAACGTAATTATTTAATTATTAAATATATGTTCCTGCACCACTCACGATAGCAACAGGTTACTTTCATTCTCTGTTGAAAAAAAAAGTAATTTGCATGAAATTTTAATTTGGTAAATATGGTGCTGCACAGATTAATGAATTGAACCTTACTAATTGAAAGTAGATTCAGTTTTTGTATTAATTTTTTTGTTATTGGTTGGGGTGTATTTTAACTGTAATGAAGGCATTTATGAAATGAGCAAGTGCTGACTATAAATTAACATTTACCAGAGTAAAGAAAGTATTGAAAGTAAGGATTAAAGCCAAGCTCCAGTCAATCTGCCCTCACCATGTTAAAAGAGTCATCGTACGTATTCTGAAAACTATTTTGTAGGAACTCATGTTGAGGAGAGTAATACTAAAGAGGTCAAATGATTCGCAGCATCCCACAAGTGTGTCATAGCACACAATGAGAGCAAGGTCCACATTCTACTGACACATGTGAGTGGTGGATATGTTGTCTTGTTCCCATTGATTAAAACCCCACTGAGAGGCCCAGTAAAGCAAAGTCTAATTATATAGCTAATTAAGTGCAGGCCCTGGAGTGGCTCTGGGCAATAAGGGGTAGATATTTTAGGTCGATGATTTGTCACCATTTGAAAAAAATCCAATGACTCCTATTTGATTTGTTGCTGCAAACGTAAATCAGGGTAGACACCACTAAATAAAGAGTCTGTTGTCATTGAGTTCCTGCCCTACTTGTGGCCCTCAAGAGCTGTATACTCAAAAGAATCAATTTGTCATTGCACTATTTATGTCTTACTAAATACATCAAATTCTGCAGCTCCATAAAATGCTCTAAATTTTTGGATTCATGTTTTAACTTTGTAATGAATAGCATCCTTGACTTCTTGATTTTTTTCTCAATCTAAATGTGTGACAGTTTGCACACTGGAAAAATGTTGTAGTTTTCGCAGTGGCCAATGGAACCATGTCGTCTCACTTTGGATGATTAAAGTCACTGCTTCATTTTCAGGTTTGAGGATAACCACCCTTAGGGTCTGATTGACTACAATCCTAAAAATGCATACTACATTGCATGCTCACACAAATAGATTGTGCTTTCAGTTTGCATCTGTTTATTTGGTGAGCAAAAAAGAATTATACCATGAACTAAATCATATACGGTATTCAAATGAGGTTTTGCAATAATTAGATGTTAAAGAAGCTGTGAGAGCAAATAAATCTGAACATAGCATGGGGGGAAAAAAAAGAAAAGAAATTGCACCGACTTGGCATTGCGTATTCCTGTAGGCAAGCACATGATCAATAGATAGTGTGTGTGTCAATTTTTGCAATCAGTGAGTCCCACTAGAAGATCACACTTAAGGCATGTGTGCACAAAACCAAGTTTATTTGCAGCATCTAGTTTGCTCCCATTTTTACTAAGCCGCTCTTCTGGTTCACTGTATTGTACGAAGCAAAAATCTTGCACACAACGCAGGCCTTTTGCCCCTAAAGTGAATAATATGGTTTTCTTAGAAATCAGCTGTGAGTATTTAACTTTATTATTTTTAATAAATTTAGAGGGGCGCTTTCTTTGTTGAAATAAGAGTTGCACAGTTGTTGTCGTTAAATTTTGTTAGGATTGTTTTGCAGTGACATTGTTGCCGCATCACTTCACTTATTTTTAGAACAGTCTCACTAAAACAGCAGAAATCGTGTGAATTATGCAGAACCTTAACAAAGTGTTATTGCCTCAAAACGAGGTGTCTACACCCTTGACATTTGCTCTATGCTTTCACACAGTGGAGCTACATATCAATAAATATTTCATCGTAGTACAGCAGCACCTATTAATGATACTGAAATCAATTTGCAGTGTCAAAAGAAATATGTTTCAATTACATCTGTGTGGATGTCTGATATCCAGCTGTGGTGTGATGTTGCAGGATCTAATTGTATTATTAAATGATAATCAAACACACTGAATATATTCAAGATTTTAACACCAGTATTTCAGTATTTTGAAACTTTGGTGTTTGTTTCTCAGGTATGTTTATCAGCTGGGAGGCTTTTCTTCTCCACCAGGACTTTTCTCAGTTAGGTTTAGGGTAAAATCAAGTTGATGTACTTAATGGTGAAAAGAAGAACTTTACTTTCCTGTATGTTGTCTAACCTCATTTGTCTTTACTTGTCATAAACAGTCTGTGTGTTTCTTTTGAACTGAAATGAACTGCTGTTCAGTTCTCTCTCTCTCTCTCTCTCTCTCTCTCTCTCTCTCTCTCTCTCTCTCTCTCTCTCTCTCTCTCAATGTTTTTGTCTGTATTTGTGTCTGAAACTCAGATGTGCTGAAGTCCACATCACAGAGTCTTCAAACAAACTTGTTTTATGTATTTATTTGGCCTTGACCAGTATAATGAGTTCAGACTGAGAAAGAAAAGAGCAATGAGCTATTAAACTAATCTAAACAAAAAAAAATTAAAACCAATCTGGAACATCTTATGATTGAGAAAGATGGGTTTATTACAACCTCATAAAAAAAATCCCTAAATCACAATTATAAACTGTAAATAAAGCCAAGATTAAGCCACAAGATATATTTGAGACAAAAAGAGAAACCAAAAATATAAATATTTTATGATATATTACAATGCTAGGATTATTAAAACTGTGAGGTGGAACATCGAACTCAACTTAGCTGCAGCTCCTTTGATCTTAGGGCATCAGTCACATTTAACCTCAACCTAAAATGAGCTATGTTGTTCTTCCCCCTTTTTCCATTTACTTCTTGCTTTGTCATTTTCAGAAACCTTTGGTAAGTGTCTTGCAAAGCTCAGCAAGCCGACCCACTGTCCTTGAACCAGATGGCATCTCTAAACTTCTTTCCAAAATGCATGACATCCCAGCTTTTCCCTCAGCCGCCCCTTCTTCCCCCACTTGTTTCTTGTGTTGTTTTGTTTGTTTTTGTCTGTTACGTTTTTATTCCTCAACCTTTCATTTACGTTTTTTTTTTATTATTATTATTATTATTATTATTATTATTATTTATCCCATTTCTACACTGGAACTCAGTATGAGCTGGGGTAGTATCCTTGTCCACCTTGCTTTTATTTATAAGGGAGGAACTTTGGATTTCATGCTATTTTTACAGATGTGTAATTCATATTAATTTTTATAGGATGCTTTCTTAAACATTGTGATGTTTTTTAAGCAGTATTTAAATATATGGTTTAGCGGTATCACATTATTTATGAACCGTAGTCGATTGATGCTATATATATATATATATATATATATATATATATATATATATATATATATATATATATATATATATATATAGTCTACAGGCTTTGAGCAAATAATTGGACTCAGTTTGACTCCATGATAGTTATTCATTATTCATGTGCAGTCATAGCCTGGAGTTTTTTTTTTTTTTTTTTTTTTTTTTGCCTTTTCATATAAACATATAGGAACCTTTTTTCTCCTCCAATGCTTTTTTTCTTCATACCTTTTTTTTTTTTTTTTAACACATGTAAATGTTCAAACCTCAGTTTTCACATTGCTTCATGCTGTCCAGAAATACCCTGGAAAGTGTGCTGAGCTAAAAGAATTCAGATCTCTTTCTGTGTGAAGGCTGCTGCAGGGCTGCTGTATGCCTGAATCTTTCAATCACACAGTTCGGCTGGGTCAACCCTCCAGTCTTCACTAAATATTTTTTCAGCAGATCATTTTCTTCCTTTGCCAGATTGGCCTTCTCTGCCACAATGTACAAACGTCTTGCTGAGGCTTTATTGACCATGCAAGAGGGCGAGGGCTCAACGTATAGTTACCTGACGTCATGCTTGGTTCTTTTCCTGACTTCTTGAACTGCTTGCAAAAATATACTCAGTCATGTTAAGCTGTGTGTTTTATGCTAACATTTCAAGCTTTATGTGTACGTAGGAGGGCAGGAAAGGAAATTACTTCCCCTTGTTTCAACACCAGGCCTCTCGAAGGTAATGCTAGGTTTGGGCATTTTTTTCTTTGGACATTTTGTTGGAAACCTATAAAGCAGGAAGAAGATAAAAAAATGAAAAAAAGGCCTGCAGTGACCATGTCTGCCGAGCTATCACTGCCACATCTGCTCAGTACTTTCAGTAGCCATTTTTCAAGCAGTCAAAATTAGTCAAAATATTGTCTTTTGTATCTTTCTGTTTTTATCTATTTAAATAAGCAGTTAAATTCACAAAATAAATAAATAAATAATGCTGATGATATTTTGTTATTCCTACCTGTTTGCTCCTTAGCATTAGATACACCCTCAGGGAATAGCTCAGAAGTTGGTGGGTCTTTTGTGATAAGAGGTTTAAAGTAGAAACAGACAAAGAATGGGACAAAAAAAATTGGAATTGGGTCCTCAAGTAGTAGCTGATCATCACTAATCATCATCCAAAAACCCTTGTGCCCGAATTCAGTGCTCTTCAGGAGTGACATTTATTCTGTGATTTTGAATTGTTGAAGCTGATTTGGGTTATTCACACACCATATAAATTACTGCATAACAACGTTTCAGGACATGTTTGCTATTCTGTGCAGAATAGCTGACTTGCTGGCAGACTGATTCCTTATGTTTCAGACCATGCTGTTCTGGCAGGGCAGTGATATTTGCATCGGGCTCCCCTAAGGAGCTCACGCAGAGGTGTGTTGGGAGCCTGACATTTCTCCCCGAGTTCCCGTGGCTCCAGACCTGAGGCCCTTGCTGACCTTGTCATGCAGAACAGATTACCATGGGCCACAATGACAGTAAAGGGACGGGGAAGAGTATCCATAGAGATCAAGGCTTTTCTTACTTTTTTTTTTTTTTATTCTTGGGCTTAAAGTCATGAGCTGATGTTAGATGGCTCCTCACACAAATACATTCATGCAAATATGAATCAAGCTGAGTTCAGATGTACTTAATCTGAAGGAAAGTATTCAGATTTGTCGGCATCAAAGCTACTCTGAAAGACAGTGATGAGGACCTCTGCAGATGTGGTAGAAACAGACAGGTTTGCCTGAGACCTGCTGTGACACTGTAAGGGTCCCAGATGGGTGTTTGTGGTGAAGAGAAGGTCAGCCAGATGCCCCCTGGAGGTGGTCAGACTTTGACACTCAGCCAATCACACAGCCCTATTCACCTCACACGCAGATGGGCTACATCTCGGTCCAGATTGCATCTGCCCAGACTATAGCCCTCAATAATATTTTAATACATTCAGAGGGCTGTTTAACAAAACAGCTGGGTTGTTCTGGGCAAAAGGAAAAAAAAAATGTCCATTTGATAATGTGATTCGGACAGCAGCATGTTGAGATATATTTAGGTCATTGTCACCCTAATCTGATCAACCTCTGACTGACCAAAGCTTAGAAGGGAGCTTAGGGCCATTAGGTTGAATGCCAGTAATACAGGTGGATCTGCCATTGTAATTGAACACTAGCCCCATTTAGATCCAGCCTTCCTGGTCTTCCCAGACTATGTTTTATTTTTATCTCCCCATTCCACTTCAATATCAAAAATGTATCATTAGGAATGAGAGATCCAGTGGTCATTTCCTTTTACCTTTTTTTTTTTTTTTTTTTTTTTTTTTTTTTCACTGTTGAACCTAACCATCCCCCCTCATGTTCCTTCTATTTATAGCCTCTTTTGTCTTTCTGTGTTCTTGTGATGTCCCTTCCCTTAACAAACCTGCTTTATTAACCTAAACCTGACTCTAACCTTAACCTAACTTTGACCTTGACATCCGACCTAGTATCTTCTGAACTCCCAACTAAACTCCATATCGGCTTAAGCAAATTAAACCTGCAGCCTCAAATCAAACCCTAACTCTAACTCTAACTCTAACAACATAACCTTCCCAGAGCCCTGTTGTCCTTTGTCTTGTGAATATTTATTATTATTATTATGTGGCCTCCAGAATCATCACAGTAAATATTGAAATGTCACTTTGGTTTTGCCTGGTTTTTCAATGAGTCTCAACTACACTGTAAGTAATACTGTAAGTTATTTTTATTTTATTATCAGTTTGCAGAACTTTTGAAAGGATTACAAAGTTCTAATAATTTACATGACATCCTGTTTAAATGGTTCACACTTTTTTTTTTCATTGACACAATTTAATTAATTGTTTCAATAACAGAAATCCTCAAATGTCGTAACGCTCAAATATATAGACTGTAATTCATTGAAAAAACAATTAAAGTTTGTCATTACTCATGAAAATATTAAAAAAAAACAGACCAAAATATGAATGACATTTCATTGAAAACCAGGCAGAACTTCAAATTTATTGGCTAAACCCTATTTGCTGGTATCACAGAGAATGGCTGTCAATGCAAAAATGCAAAGAAAGTCTAACAAAATAGTGGAAATTCCATGCCCCCATCAACTCCCCCTCATCTCGTCTATTGTACAGTATAACATGTGGAAATTGCTGGTGCCATTTTGCATCTTCAACACTGGATCCATGCTCATGCAAGCTCGACCTGTAACTGAACGATCGATGCATATTCTTGACCCTGACCTATACCTTCAGGCTACATATGCCTAGAAAGACACCTCCCTATCGGTTGGTGCTACCCTGCTCACATTCTCAAGGGATGGAAAGAGGCAAAATTTCACCCTGAGTTATTTTCACAAATAAATGTTGAATCTTGAAAAAAATCAGTCACAGGTTGAAACTATGGGATGTATTTATTTTTATTTTTTTACTTAGAAAGAAGAAAGAAAATACATTGAGGGAATGAGGGAATAATGATAACAGTACAGCAACAAGCAGTTTAATTTAGATCTGCTGGGCTTAAGGTAAGCTGGCTTTCTGACTTCAAGCTCAAACTTTGCCTTACAAGGGATGTTGTCTACATTGCCACAGTGCAGTTCGCTTTGATGAAACGCCATCAGTGATGAGATAAGCTCAATATTTTATAGTCCCTTATAGGACATAAGGTTTGCAGTCAGACTTCTGAGAGACTCAAGATTCACAAGCAAGCAAATAAAATTCTAAATTGAAATGAAACAATGGAAAAAAGCCGGGACATTGGATGACTGGTGATAAGAGAGATAAAAAAAAAAAAAAAAAAAACAAGTCTTTTTGGCTTTTAATACAATTGCAAGTTTATGACATTTGCTGATCACTGAATACTTCCATCACTCTGATTTATCAAAGACCCAGGTCAAGAGAGGTTCCACTCTTAACTCGCCAAGTAGTCTCTGCATGGACACCTTGTGTAGAGTCGAACCCAAGGAGCATTCCTGGTCATCTTAAGAGATGAAGTTCTAGGGAACGTGAACTGGGTTAGACAGGTTAGTTTTATGCTACTGATAATGTGTCGTTGCAATAGTGATAGTTCTTTGTAGAACTTCATTGATGGCAAAGAGAAGGAAAGGGGAGGGGCAAGAACCATAAAGTACAAAAGTATAGCAACTTTACAGAGTTCTTAATTTTTGTGATACCAGCAATGGTGATTGTTTTTTTTTTATCCCCCTTTTTTTTAATTAAATGATGCACACCCTATCTCTCTGAGAGGTTACAGCAGTAGGATAACCAAGTGTCCGTGAACCTTCCAACCCAAATACCTCCTCTAACCACTACTAACATTAACCGTGAACTAAACTGAACTTGTGTCTTCGTTTTTGTTTGTCTCCGCCAGTGGATACCCCAATTCGAGGTAAGATGTTTAACTACCATAAAAACAACAGCAACAAAAAAAAAGGGAAAATATCAGTAAATCAAATTTTAAATTACATATAACCAGATATAACTAGATTTCTAATTTCATCAGCGAATAAACATGGGAAAAAGCAGGAGGGCTTTCCTGTATACAGTGTTTTTTTTTCTTTCCACTAACATTGATATATGTCATCTGTGTTTGTGCTCTGTATTTTCTGTAGTTTGTTATGTGTCTCACACTTCAGTATCCCATGTCATCATTAATGTACTGTTTTTCTGCCTCTGTGTGTGTTCTGTATTTGTGTATTTCTCTTCTATCTTCTCCACCTCATCAATAACAGGAAACTACTGAGAAATTCCAAATGTGTTGCCAGCTGGTTGTGACACAATACTGGAAAGGTTAAAAAGCAGAGAGAAGGAGGATGATAGGCGTGTTATTTGTTTTCGGCTTCTTATTTTACTTTTTGAGCTTTAGGCTAGAGGGTAGGTAAAGTGACAGTGATCCCACTTGAGGAAAAGGCCAGTTTGTTGAAAAGTGTGAACTTCCTTACACAGTTTTAACAAACTCCTCTCTTCCATTTCCGCCTTGATATCGTCCTCATCTTCTCCTCATTTAACCCTCATAGCCGCAGATGCTTGTGGTATATCAAGGGAAAAGCCAGCATAAATTACATTTGATTTAATTCCCTCTCTGGTACACTGAGCCTATAAAGGCAAAGCTGGAGAGGCGGCTGGATGAAATGGCTTGCTAAAAAAAAAGGCAGAATGTACACTTTTTGCCAAAACAACCAAACGCAGCGTTTATCATGTCATAGGATGAGGATATCAATGTGGGGATGGATTAACACAGATATAAAGTGGTGTGACTCCTGTGAATTGTACATAAGCTTTATTCTAGTAATTCCTTCTCTCCCCTCATTTTTTTTCATTTCCCCGGACAGTTTAACATTCACTTGTAATTATCCATCACGCTTTATTGCTGAAACATTCACTCCCAGCTGATTCAGTGTGTTTGTTGTAAAATGGTTTTGTTCCACAGGCTGAGCAGGTAAGTGAATATCTCAGTTTGCCAAGATTGTAAATGTATTCAAGGGGATAAAACAAGAGCGTTTGGTTTTTTGATTACAGTTTGGTGTTGTGAAATGTGTTCTCCATTTATAGCCACTTGAAATACGAAATACAAAAGAAGTTATGAGTAGCATGTCATGAAACGCATTTGAGTTTTTGGCCAGCAGACAAACCTTTCTTGAAAGCCCTCAGTCATTATGATCATAGCTGAGTTTAGTGCTCCCTTCTCTTTCTTTGTGTGATTAGAAAGGACTCATAATTCATATTGTCGCAAATGAAAGCAAGCATATGAACTCTGCATTTACAAATTGAATTAATAGGAAATAAAGGAGAGTATTTTTCCTCACAGAGATTGAAACACACAAAAGTGATTCATGCCAGTACACACTTTCTTCCTTACTCCTTGTGCATTTCAAGGTGCTTCATCACAAAAACACAGTTTATAAAGTCTGATGTTAGACGCATCGCCCACCCATCCATGCACAAGCTGATTCCCAACCTCTTCAATGAGAATTAATCTTACATCCTCACAATAGCCATGCAGGTGCCGGCCCCGAGGTAAGCGATAGGTATAAAGGTAGCTTGACTCCCTACCTGCTTCATTACTGATTTCATGGGAGCGTTACAAGGAACCAGATGGGCTTTGACAACAATGGCATCACGCGTGGAACCTCATGCTGGTGTGATCACAGTGTAATGACCTTGAGGTTGTGGCAGAGCCTGCCTGAGTGATGGCCAGGATGCAGACGAAGGAGGGAGACGGCGCATAAATGGCGAGTCCAGACTTGGTTGCCATGTAGTGACCGTGGCTGTCCTCACAGTTATGGGTTTACTGCTGGAATCTGGAAACTTTAGGCAGACAATTCAGAAATTTAGGGTGACAAAATATAAAATATATATATATGTACACATCTTTCTGTATGTGACTTCTTGAGGTGAAAACATGGTTTAAGTTACTGAAAATTAGATCAAACTGGCACGTTATAACATTACAAGATGAAAGAAGTTCACTAGAAAATTAACAGTTACTTTTTTGCTCTAATTCAAACACTAGAAAATGGTTATCTGTATTTGTCCATTTTGCATCCAGAAAAGAGCTAATTTGGGGATTTATTGTATGATGTTAGATTTTTTTGAGGGTAGTGCCGGGAAGAGAGGAAATGACAGTGTAGCAGATGAGAAATGAGGGACTAATGAGAGGCCTGAACTCAGCAAAATTAAATTATAAAAAAGAAAAAAAACAGCGTGCCACCGACAGACCTAACGTAGAAGGAGCAAAAGGAAGGAAAAGAATGAGTGAAACTTGGCCAGCCATTTTGTTGATCGCCTAAACAAATCAATCAAGACCTGCTGGACCACACTAATTGAATTGCACAAATGGGACTGGGGGGGTGCACATAGCAAAGCTGCTACAAAGCAACGACCAGGGTGGGCAGCTTTAGGCACTTTCTGAAATTAATCATCCGTGCTGGCCCCTCCTCGCTTTTCTTTTATCCTCTCATCTGTCCTTCTGTTTTCAGTGCTTGTCTATCTCTTCAAGTATTCCTCCCACCTCTCTCTGCTTGTTTTGTTTATTCCCCTCTCCTTGTCTTTCTTTTGTCACATTGCACCGAACATGGATGAGAATTTATTCCCTTTCTCTTGTTTTGCGTGTCTCACTGTCAGATTGCTCTGATTTTTCCAGTCTTAGCCATCATCTTCCCCTTTCAGATTCTTATTTAACAAAATTTGGTCTTGACAGTGAATTATAAATTGGTCTTAAATTCTGTAATTAATTCATTAAAGCCCATATTTATGAGCCTATGTCAGTTTTTGTATTTCATAATAATAATCATAATAATGATATAATCAAGGCTCCTTCCATAAAGTAAACTCTCTGCTTCGACCAGCTTCAGTGTGTCAAAGTCTGTTCCACATTCAACATGAATTTATTTAACTCTCTCTGGCAGTCTTCTTTGGTGTCATACCTTTGCACCTCTCATCCCGTCATCAGATCAGCCTGAGGCAAGCAGCGCTGTTAACCAGGGTAGCTGTTATGGGTGGGACAAATGCTTGTGAACCTCTGCCCCAAACAGCCGTATTTATCAAAGGCATGAAGGAAGCAAACACACAGCAAGACACCCAGGAGCAATGCTGTAGAGGAGGTTGGAGGGTGTGATTGTTGAGGAATGCTTTGGTTAACATTGTTTACATGGAAGTGTAATGGACAAAAGGAATTTAAATGGCTCCTTTTTTAAATGTGTTTTGGGATTATACAGGAAAAAAACAAAAACTCCCCCATTCCTTTTTTTCTTTTTCTGAGCTGGCACATCATGCATTACAACTCAGCAGAGAATCTCACCATGCAATTTAATAATAATCAGTGTTGTTTCTGAGTGGATTTGGAGTCTGTCCTGTTCCAGCACATCCTCAAATCAATTCCCGCAACAACATGATGTCCTTCGACATCCATCCGTCTTTTCTAAGTGTCCTTGAGTGAGATAACGTGGCAGCGTCAACATCCAACTCACTCAATAACTTTGTGTCATGGGGTTACAGCTGAAGGTAAATTATTGCACACTAATTCAAAGGAAAGACTCAGGTTACTCTTGTGTGACAAATTAATTAATTCAGCTTTTCAAATTTCACATATGCTGCATTTTACTCTTGTTCTTGCACAAACGAAACACTTCTACAAGAAGTGAAAATACAGATTTCTTTCCTAATTTCCTCTTCAGCACAGTCATTTAATGATACTACATGAATGATGAGGATCTAGTTGTGGTTTATATTCAGTGTAGCTTTGTTTGATAAATATTAGGATGTATCTATCCTTATACTCACTGGAATCCAGTAAACAAATTAGGATTTGGTAGCAGTGGGATTGTTGTTTATATTAGCATTCAATAGCTACAGACACAGAAGATGTGCCATTAGGCGCCATGCTGGACTTTTTTCTTTTTCCTTTCAGGACAACTATGAATTACTGCTTTTTCACCAGGCAAGTCTTTATCAGTAAACACCCATTGTGCAAACAAGCTGGGTGCATTTTTTTTTCTTTGTCTTTTTTTTTTTTTTTTTTTGTGTGTTTGTCAAAGATAATTTTCAGCATCTATTCCATTCCTTGTGTTTCCTCTGTTACTGACAAAATCAAAAAATGCCACTGGCCACTCGCACTGTGGTGAGCCACAGGCTGGCAGAGTAGACAGAGGACAATTATGCAAAATACAGAGAGTGCAGTCATTAAAAAAAGAAGAAGACAAAAGAAAACAGCAGGAAATAGTCACACTGATGGAGTTTGTTTTGTTTGGAAACATGCACATAAATGCTGCTGCTGGAGCTGGGACATGAAAGAGGTCTTGGCTAAATCTGTATATTAGAGGCCTGCTGACTTTAAAAGGTAATAATATCAAAGAACTGCCATGTCGCTGGGATACCACAGGGAAAATATCTGTTTTATCTCTTTTTCTTTACAAAATCATTTGGAAATTAGACGACAAAATAAATCAGAAACACTTTTAAAAAGTGAAGTGAAAGAAAATGTAACACAATTGATAGCAGATCAGTGTCCTATGTCTATACTTGTGAATTTCTGTGTACACTATCCATATAGCCATGTCAGATCAAACACAGAAAAACAAACCAACAGAATAGCATATTTTCATTCTGTGGTTCTCTACATTTGTCATCTCTTGCATCCTATGACCTTCACTCCTTCCTCCTTCTCTTTCCTTTATGGTTTGTTCTATTTCTGCCCTCCCGTCACATGCTGCAATGGGATAAACTTTTATTTCGTTTTTTAAGCTAATGGCTTGAATGCAGTAATACCAGTGGCAATGTAGAAACAGTAGATAATAGTGAGGAATCTCCCCAAATGATTTAAAGTAACTGATCAAAGGCCAGCATCTCACCAAAGACTCCTTCACTCTCTTTACCAGTATACACCCGCCAGATTTGAAGATAAATTACTCTGAAATACATTTTTGCAGTTCTTGTCATATCGATGTTTTTTTTTTTTTTGTATTTTTTACTGTAAATAATCTTTGGTATATCTAATTTTTTGGGGGGGTATGTTGAGATTTATTGGAAGCGGTTGGACCCAGAAAAAATCAATAGCTAATAATAAAATCATATAATGTTTAAAGCATTGCTTATGATTCAACACACACACAAGGGGGAAAAAAAAGCCAGCTTTCAAAGTTTTTGCAATTCAACACTCAAGGCTGAAGGAGCCATTGTTAGAACTTTCCACTACCATCCACATGCACTGAAACTTCACACAGCCCTCACTTTGTGACGTTCCCGGTGCCGAGGCGCCAGGCCTCTGAGCACTTTCCAACCCACCTGCCACCAGGCCTGCCATTTGCAGTTCCAAGCGCACACCAAACAGATCCAAATCAGATGCTCGTATAAACCCACAATGAAGACTGTACCACCTGCACTCTGCAGGTAGACATTTTCATGTGGAGCCATGTGTCTGAAACAGTTCCCTCAGAAGAAGGAGAAGGATATGAGCTGAAAGGGGATACGAAGAAGACGTCCACATATAGAGCAAAAGGATATTGTCCTATAGACTATTGCAGGGTAAATCTTTCTGTCAATATTGACATATATCAGGAGTATAAAGTGTAAAATACTGTCAGAGTGTAAAGCTACAGACAAAGTAAAGGCGTGACTAATCCTTATAATTAAGCAAGACCAATAGTCTAATTTGTGGCGCAGCTGAAACATGTTATTAGACCAGTGTTCCAGAATAGTAACCATGTACAACATTTTGTTCTCCCTACTTGATGTGATGGAGTAGGTTATGGTATATTACAAAGCATCCAAGGCAGCTGCTGGCATATTGATGCTTCCTGGCTAAACGTTAACGAGCAGTGGTGCTGTGTTTGTCAGCGAGGCCTGGGCTGCAATCTGTCTGCTGAGGCAGCCAGAAGCCCTAATGATATCATCAGGAAGTGCCGTCAACAGCGCTCTAACGAGGAATGATCTGACGCCTGTTGTTTCACCTCTTTCTTTTGTCTCCCTCCACACGCTTTTTTCCGCATTGTCAATCATTTAGGTTTATTTATTCATCCAAATGGCGGAATGTAGAAGAAAGAAAAACAATATGCTGGAAGTCCTTAAGCCCTGCAGTAGTCGTATCAAGTGTAATTACATTAAAAGAAAAAATAATTAATTGAGCATGGAATAGAAAGAATGCATATTTTCTCAACCGTGAATTGGTAAAGAGGTAGATATCAAGTATGTATCTATGAAATGAGATCAAGTAAACACAGCTGAGTTCATAAAATTAAATTGAAAAAAAAAACTAGATGTTTAGACAATTAAACTTGATTATTAGAAATGCTTTCATCAAGACATCAGTATTAGACCCGATCATGTGAGACAGGGCTCCAGATGTTTTGCATGTCTTCATAACTTTTATTAGAGTCGAAATTCTTCGGCTGAAAATTGAAAATCAATCTGTATGTAATCCTGTGGATTCTGTGCCCCAAACTTGAGCTTCTTCCATTATCATTTCCTCCTTGCTTCCAATACTAAAAAATGAACAAACAGGAAGTAGCCATAACCAAAAAAAGGTCAATAAATCAGGCTGCAAAGACCTATGGATTACCTTCGTGCATGTTTATCCTCCAGTTTTATAGAGCTGTACTTCTAAACTAAACGCACCGTTCCACTGTTTCCTGAGACCCGATAACCTCTCCATCAGCGGTGGATCACACTAGAGGGCAGAGTGTGATCTGTTAATCTCGCTGAGTTCACCAGACCATCTAAACAGCCTTTTGTGATTACCTTTCATCACACACCGTTGCTTTGTTTCAGTTTTTGGTAACAGATCTCATGACTTAGACAGGCTTTGCACACCATCCTGGCTACAAATTTATTGTGACTGTTTCAGTGCAATGTTTTGTTATTTAATTAATTGTAGCACATTTTGTTTGTGGATGACTGCGACTGTGGTGGAACTCAGTTTGTCACGCCAATCTGCATTACTGGTGCACAAAGAAATTGTTCTTGACAAAGTAATTGTGATAAATTCAAGATGCCCACCACTTAGAGCGTTGTCTGACTTCATTGCGGGCCGTCACAGACAGTTTTACTAATCACATCCTCCCTGCTTTCCCTTTTTCTCTGTTTCTGTCATCTCCCCCTCCCCCTCTTGTCACATGTTGTCGTTTTACAGGTGCCTTGCAGATCGAGAACAGCGAGGAGACAGACCAGGGGAAGTACGAGTGCGTGGCGTCTAATGTGGAAGGCGTGCGCTACTCGTCCCCTGCTAATCTTTATGTGCGAGGTAGGGAGCAACCCGGCCCCAGAATCAGGCCAAAAAAAAAAAAAAAAAAAAAAGAAAAGAAAGAAAGAAAGAAAAAAGTTAAATAAAATCATCTACTCATTCTTACTAAAATGTCTTCACAGTGGAGCTCAGCTTTAAGTGACATTACTGTTGAGCTTAACAGATGATAATTGCTTCCATTCCAGCCTAGTTGTATTTGCACAAAATGTGTTTTGCAAAATAGTGTTAGCCAAGTAATATAAATCTTTCAGCATTGATAGCATTGCCTGCCCATAAATGTAATTTCATATGCACTGAAACTTCCAAATGTAAAACTATAATTGACCAACTAATGTTCTTCTCTGTTATGATGTTATGCTCCATTTTGTCTTTTAATGCCCTCCCCTACTCACTCGGAAGGAAATGTGTAGCACAACAAGCCGTATGTCTTTACTTTACCGGTTGTAAGATATTTTTTACCTGTAATTGTGTGCCCGATCAAATGTTTCCCCCTCCGTCAAAGTTGGAACCCAAAAAGAGTCTGGAAGGACTTCTTTTTGATTAGTTTTTTTTACAGGTAAAGGAGCACAACGGTAAGTCTTGATTTTGATTGAGTGGCAAGGTATTACTGCTCACCAATCAAAATCCCAAACATTTAACCTTCTCCTGATTTGGGGGAGAAGAAGTACTAGAAAGGGACTGTTAACACAGTCAGCTGCTCTGTGTTACACACACACAAAAAACAAAACAAAACAAGACAAAAAAAAAGCGTTTTGTCGCAGAGAGTATAAATAGTACACTTCTTCTACTCCGTCATCATGCTGCTCTGGAGCATAAATCCATAGAATTCCCCTGTTTCTGCTTTGGTGTTTTATCTTTAAAGTCTTCTACAGTCAGTAGTAATTTTGGCTGGCATGTTCCAGCAAAGTGAAGATATAAAAAAACAATCAGTCACAAGGAATGTAGAGTTTCATAGGAAATAGACAATGAAGACAAAAGCCTACCATCCACCACTAATGCTAAATGACAATGAATCCCTGTTGAGGGAGCTTTAATAAATTGAAGCAGATGCATTTTCGACATGTATTATTTATATTGTGCATATTAAATAAAGATGCCTCAGTATCTACTCAGTTTGTTCCCTCTGCTGTGTACCAAATAACTTTGTTCCCAATAAATAATTCACAACTCTGACATTATAAAATGGGTCAGGGAGCTGCTTTTTCATTATTATTGTTATTATCATACCCAGTGAAGTAGCAGCATAGGGAAGAAAAATTCAAACGTGTGAGGAGCTGAAGGTAAAAAATGTGGTTCATCAAGATTAGTGTCTCTCCTTGCCACCATCCATTTGAAGGCTCATGCTGTCTGCACTGCGATGCAATGACACTGTCAAGTAGCTATCCACCCTCTTCATGTGCAGCATGCCAAAAGCTGAAAGGTTCATTGGAAATTACAGTCAAGAGTTCTACAAGAAGCATTAAATAACAATGACGGGAACACATTGTTGACACAGCACTGGGACAGTTCGTAGTTATTTTGGTCAAAGGAAAAAGAAAGAAAGAAAAAAAAACTATACCCTGATATCATTTCCAACAATCCATGCAAACTCCATGAACACTGGCTCCATCAGCATGCATTTAACAGAGTACACGAGGGCCATGATTACTGAAATACTTTCACACTATGTAACACACTTGTTATGCTTTGATGGTGTCAACTTTTGTCTGTTTTCAGTTAACTTTTGTCAATCGATTCTGATACTTGATGTTGACTATGTTTTGTTCACGAAGCAAAATGCACTTGAGATTAGCAGCTGTGGTTAGAGTAAGTTTTAGGAGACAGAACAAAATGAAGCTAAATTGTAGATGCGCATATTGTGCATAATGTGTCAAAAGAGAATGTGAAACAGAAAGCATATTGACAGTGCTTCTCATCGGCTTTTGAAAGGTTTTCAGTTGAACTGCAGCTGCTAATTTCATCCCAAACTGTGTCTTTTTCTTTTCTATCTCTCATTAGTTTTTTTATTTTATTTTATTTTACTTTCTCTTTGTTTGGTTTCCTTCTCTAACAAAAGCAAGTACAGCCACCACAGGAGCCTCTCCTTGTGGCTATAAGGAGCTTGTGAAATTTTGAATTATGAGTATGGTACGCATGATTTGACTCCAGTGGCGCCTCACTACTTTTTTCTTACCAGGCGACAGTGCGGCCACTGGGGTGAATCTGATTGTTTTGGTTCAAAGTTTATTTGAGGGGGGGGCAGGCAAGTGTACTTTCAAGACGGGTGTCACTAGCAGGGACAAGGGAAAAGAAGGAGAAAAAAAAGATTAAAGAACAGGGAAATGTAGCTGCAGCTAAACACCTTGAGGTGGCTTTTTTTACTCTCTCTGTGTTTCCCCTATTTTTCTCTTCTCCTCATGTCATTGTGTTCTGCATCAACCCCTTTACATCCCTCAGAGCTTCGAGAAGGTTGGTGTGTTTTTTCTTTTTTACTTTTTTTAACCCACATTTGAAAAAAAAAAAAATCAACATGTTGAAAATTTCTAGCTGTATTTGCCTATTACTTAGCTCGATTAATTACTAATTTGAAGAAATACTAATCAGTTATTCCAAAGTGCTAAATGATTTTGAAAATAAACTTTTATTTATTTCCAAGGAAGAAATGATGAAAGCAAACCCGATTAGCTCGGGTCTTGTTAATTTACTTTTTATGTTTGCATTGTGGGGCCTTTTCTCGTTTTGCATCCTTTGGTATTGCTTCTGCACCTAAAGGCTTTCTTGCACGTGTTATCATGGAAACCCAGCATGTGGAAATAACAGGACCTGTTGCACGATGGGAGAATGTAACTGTGCTTGCATGCCTGTACAAAATCGTTTTGGCCGTGATGGTCTTTTGGTTTCTGCATTCCCTGTGTTTTGTTCAGTTGTTTCTTTCTCCTTGTTTGGTTTTTCAACCAGTTTTTTTCCCTGAGACACTCCTTTTTTTGGCTTACCTTTTATTTATTTTATTTTTCCAGTTATTTTTTGTGTTGTAATTATGGTGTTGTGTTCGTGTTTTTCCTTTTTGTCCAACTTTGTTTTTGACCTTAATTTTTCTGTTCAAAATGTTTGTCTTTTTGTGCGTCATTTGTTTGTGGAATTTGTGTTTCTTTTTCAAAATGATGCTGCTCTGCTTCTTGAGTCTCGGAGTGCAAATGCAAATGCAGAATGAAATAATAAGTGTGTATGCAGCCAGTGTTTCTGTCATCTTGTTTATAGCAATCCATTACTGACAAAATTAGACCTGATTGGGCCTGATTGGGTTCCATGGTGATTTCACTCAGCCATTAAGGGATGCCATTTACAGTGTCGTGTGGATCAATAACAATATGATGGCTTCGACATCACATTTGCTGTTGCTTAGCGGGTGCTCAAAGATACTTTTATTTTCAAATGGCGGCAGCTAGACATGATTGGCTTTGTTGAATGACTGCTGTTTGCATTCCCTCGCAGTCATGACACTCAATCAAATTATAATCTATTATTCAAAAGCCTCACTTCCCCAGTACACATAAACTCATACACCAGAAATGATTTTTCAGGTTGCTGTTACTAAAGTAATGAGGAATCTCAAAGTGAATGAAAACACATTCTTTTTAAACATTCATATTGTACGACAAGAAAAATGCTTAATAAGTTTGTGATCAATGCAGCCAATGCAAAACTTTGCTGTAAAATATACTGGCTTTGCGCATTGAGCAGCTCTCTATTACACTATTTTTTTTATAGTTTTTTGGCTGTAATGAGGTCCCCTGTTAATCTCATGACTCTACTGTCTTCAACAATACACAACATTTAAAGTATGCCAACCGTGAGGATATTAAAATAATCGATGTGAAATTTGCATAGGCATGTGGTGAACGGCCAGTGAGGCTAAAAAGGCACCAAAGATAAATTGACAAATTGCATTCAGTGTTCTCTGCGCCAAGCACCTTGTTAGTCGATGCTTAATCATTAAATATGTGCACATTGACAGAGAGATTTCACTTAGGTATTTTTTATCTTGTAGCTTTTCAGTCTTTTCTTCAAGCCTATGTAGAAGGCAATGCAAGTCTAATAGTATTAGCAAGCCAAACCTTATCTGAAAGTATTCAACACCACAAGGCTGCAAACTACCACTTCAATGCCAATTTTTCAGCAGTTCAGCAAACCAATAATTTGTGCTTAAAACATGCCATTTGGAAAACATATGTTGTCATCCCTTCTGCTCAAGTATTTGTCTCCAACACAATTGAGTGTTCTTATGTGCCAAATTGTCGTCATAATGACCTTGATCAGTGATTGTAATTGTAGTATCTGGGAAAACCAGCAGTCAGCGATCTGCCCATACCACCCTGCACATAGTAGGGTCCACAAGGCACACCACCAATAAAAGAAAAGGAGATCATTGAAATGTTTTCATCTCTATTTCCATATGTATGTCTCTTTCTATGCCCTGCAAATAACACTGATGCAGAAAGACTAGGCTGTTATGTACGCATGTGCATGAATACCCTCCTACAATGGTATCTGCTTGGGTATGAATGTGCTTGCATGTCCTGCTATGCATTTGTGTGTAATGTTGGGAAAGAAAGCTAGATTACACCTTATGTTCTCACTGGCCAAAGCAAAATCCTGCCATCTCTATTAGATGTTTGTCTCAAGGAGTCCTGTAGATAACAGCCACCTTTTGGGAAAATTACACTGGTATCAGAAATATGTTTACGCTCCAGACAAAACAAATACTTCCTATTTTACTGAGACTACGTGATTGCGCTCCTTTTTCCAATCTGACTGATAATACTCACTGAAGAGATCCACACAGTGGGGGACATGCTTGCAGTGTTATTCGGCTGCTCATCATCAACCTAAAACAACAGAAAGGAGTGGTACACTGTGAAATCCCCTAAATCCATTGCTTGCTCATAGATACCCCTTCCATAATTCCTGTCAGTTTCCTTTAGGTAATAATTTCCATTTTGATGAGCCACCCATAGTGACTGTTTAACTGTGGCGCAGCCAAGGTATGTTAATACAGGCCGACCCCTGCGGCTTATATGTAAATGCCGTAGGCCTCACTCGGCAAGTGTGACTAAAGGATCTCCATACTGCGCCTGTGTCCTCAGGCAGCAAGAGGGTGTAATCTCAGCTTCAAGGTGACACTAAAGGCTGCACATTATTTTGGCTTCCCCCCTTCATTTTGGGGCAGCAAAACCTGCCTCACCAAAATGGCCGATAATGTCCACCTTCCGACCTCTGTTTTTTGGCACAAATCCCTCCACAACACTGACCACGATTAGCGTTAGCACAGTACTCTGGCATTCTCTCTCGACTGCTTTTCACCTCGTTCAGTGTAAGGCTTCTCGTCTTTCTCTCCACATTGGGGCTTGAAACAAGATTTATATATTATTAGCAGTCCAAATGAAAGGTATATGCTGGTTTTCATTTTATCTCAATTCCAAATGGGCCGGCTGGGCTCATGGTCTCTGTGAATGAGGAGCCTGTCCATGCAATTGGGATTCTTTATTTTTCTTTGTTTTGCTATCAACACATTTTATGGCAGGATAGGAGAGGATCCATCACACACTTTCACAGTTTTGTCGAGGCTCACTGGACCATTGACATAAGACTTCACTTGAACATTCAGGCCCATGTCCAGTCAACGATAGTGCAATGACTCATTTGCATGCGACATTGACCTTAAGCTATGCAAATTATGCCTCCTAAACTGTCTTGAGCATTTTGAAACTTGTAATTTCCTCCCCCTATATTTACAATATTATGTGACATTGAGTTCTGAACCTTCCTTAGTAATCATATATCAGATTAATTTACCTGTCAAACACATGGTGTGTGCTGTTGACAGTAAAACCTTTCCAGTTTTCACTTGTCCACTCTTTAGTTGCAGCTTGATTGCTCGCCACTAGGTTTCCCAGTATCAGGAATGATTTCACTACAAAAGTCTTTGAGTGTAGGGTCAACAAGTTGAAAGTTCTCAGATCTTACTTACCATCCGCACAAAATAATTATCAACAGGTCACCGCTGTTAGTTCCCTCATTGCCCTATCACTGGAGACGCTAATATAATCAGTTACATCTTCCTGTGGGGAAACCTCATTCACTCAGCCACTACAGCTCCCGGTCCATTAGCTGACCTTAGCCCCAGGGAGAGAAGAGCATCCTCAGACACACTTTGATTGGTCATCTCCCCCTGAAAAACCCCCCAATAATAATCGTAATCATGATAATAAAAAAAATATACTCCCTGTTTAGCATATTGCATTTTCACCATTCTTATGATTGGAGTAAAACAGAGAAAAAAAATTAAGTGACAAATCATTGCTGAAAAACATCTAATAGTATTGATGCATACCTCTTTGTTGAACACAGCTGCACTCTGGTACTGTCTATGCTGTTCGGACATAGTTCTTTTTGTGGATTTGTTCAGTTTCATTTGTTTCCTTTCATTTGATTTTGTGCGTGTGTGTCTGGAACAATGCTATATTTGAAAATGAATGGCATGCTTGGATGGGCTTGGGTGACATTTTTTTGGATTGTATTGGTTCTCTGGTGTCTGCCCATGGGGGCGCACCTGTATATGTCACTCATGCCATAGCCACACCCATGCATGTCAGTGTGAGGAATGGGCTGCCCTTTCACCTTTGTTGTTTAATCAGTCATTTTTTGACAAACTAAAATGAAAGGATATATTTTTTTAATTCCCACTGTAATGGGACTTTTTTATTCTTCTTCTTCTTTTTTCTACGATCAACAAGTTTTTTTGTTGTTTTTTGTAGAATATCTCCCACAGTCATGATGAGACAAAGTAAATCTCAGCTAAAATGTGCTGTGTCCTATTGTTTATTTTCATTTCCCTTTCAGTGAAGTCAGGATATAATAGTTGATGAATATTTGATAGAGTACAGCAGACTTTTTGAAAGAACCGCATCCCAGTTTGTTTCTGGTTGACATTTTTTTCTATTTTTTTTTTTTTTTTTTTTTTTTTTTTTTATTCTTTGGAGATTTTTAAGAACAGAGGGCTGTTCATATCTGCTATTGACTTTTTGCCTTGGTACATATTTAAAGTTCATAATGTTTGTACCACAAAGAAACAGCTCTTTAAAATCCAGCTTTAAAGAAGGGTTTTTTTTTTCCCCTCAAGGTTAGATCATGTATTTTCTAGAGTAATGGAGTGATGGACATCAAGAGTGAATTTCTGAAAGGGTAATGTTCTGAAGACTACAGATCAAAAGAGCCCAATTTGTGTTTCATTCAGTCGTAATCTAAACTTATGCAATGATTTAAGAGAAAAAATGTGTAAAACATATATTCGGGGTTTTTTTTTTCTGGCTGAATAGGTATTGGCTGTTAAAAGCTAATATATTTTAAAATGTGTTCTCTTCTCTTGGAGATTGCACATAATTTCAGCTTTATTTTACTCATGAAAGCGTTTTACACCTTGGGATGACATGCCGACGTACAGTATTTACATGGCCGTTTCAGTATGTGTCAGCCCTCAGGTAAAAATCCCCTCAGAGTGTGTGTAGGTGATATTTGTGCCTTAGTTTGGTGGAAAACTCAAATTGTGCAACGCAACGATCATATGAATCCCATTTGGATTGACACGGTGTATTTTGGAATGCTACCTATCCTTGATGCAACCCACCCCCTTAGCCTCCTCCCAAATCTCCCATCCTCCCCCCTTCAGTATCCCCACCTGCTCTACCCACACACGTCACATCCACCCATCCTAAGACTTCCCAAGTAGCATTTGCATTGAGGTGCAGCGTTTTAAGGTGGGGAGGAGGGGACGTGTAGTCGATTCTTGATTTTAAGCCCCAGTGTGTGAGACCTCCAAACCCACTTTGAGCCATGATTGTTTTTTTGGGTTTTTTTTATTCTTATTCTTATTCTTATTATATTATTATGGTTATTGTTTTGACTTTTTTTTATCGATTAGAACCACAATTTCCTTATTCTATCCCCCACTTATATCCTCCTCCCCCCTTTCTCCAACAACCCAAACCCTTCTCCTTCCCCTTTGCGTAATGTACAGTATGTCTGCGTGCCCATCCGTCACTGTCTGTCTGCCCGTCTCCTTCTGTCTGTCCTGTCTGCTGTCTTGCTGCTTGAGTCTGTTTTGTTCTGCCTTGTGTCTTGTCCCTTGTCCCTGTCTTTCCTGTCTTGTCTGTCTCTAAAGTCATCTCTTCCATTTAGTTCATCTTTTTTTTTTTTAATTACTTCTACATCTTTACTACTTCCTTCTCTCTTTTTAATCTTAGCATCCCAACAAACAGTTTGACAATATTAGATGCAGACCGTCTGGTTTTCTTAAAAGATCACCCAAGGATTTTCACTTTTATAGCTTTTGGTCAATGTGATTTTTTGTTGTTGTTGTTTTGTTCAGTTTAATCAAGAACATTTTTTTTAAACCTGTAGCATGTGATTTCTTGGGATTTATACAACATGATATGTTTCAATTAATACTACTACTGCTGCTACTAATATTAATAATAATAATAATAATAATAATAATAATAATAATTCACTTTGCTTAAACGTCCATATCAACTATGGAATACAATCCAGAGCGTGTAGGTATGAAAAAAACAATATATTCCTGTCAAGTGCTTGCTGGGATGCTCCTCATGAAGAAACAGTGTTTCTACACAGTCATACTCTTTCACTCTCTGACTCTTACATACTGTACACACGCACAATCATGCCTATCAACTCCCAACAACAACAAAAAAAAAAAAAGAAAGAAAAGAAAAACATGTCTACTTTTGCCTACTTAAACACGTGCTAATACACGACACCTGTCACGCCCTTCCTTTGCGTCTCAGGCTCATTTTCAACCTCCCTCCACTCAGATTTCCAGTCCTGTCCATGAGTTTTGAGATTCTCCCTGTCTCCCTTTCTTAGCTGTCATTCTGCCCTTTTCAGCTACCTCTGTCTTTGCCTTTCCCTCTACCTCTTATTCTCTGGATTTCTACTCCCTGTTGATCCAGTTCTGTTTCTTTTCTCCAACACTATGTGATAGTAAGACTTCTCTTGCTTCAACTTATACTTCCTTTTCTGTGTATTTCTAGGCACACACCTTGTTCCTCAGTACTTATTTTGTGTTAACTAGAACTGCGATGTGACAATGTGCCATCATCACATTTTGTCACATTAGCTGAAGAGAAACAAAAGTTTACACAGCACTGAAGCGGGTTACCCTTCCCTTTACCCCCTCCAACCTTCCCCTCTTTTTCTCTTCCTCTGTCACTCTTTGCTACTGTTTCCTCTCAATCTATCTTCTCCTCGGATGTTATATCCTCTATCTTGTACTTCTACTTTCCTCTCCAATCGTCTTTTGTCTGGGCATGCTAGCGACCCTTCAGTTATATTCCTCTATGCATTTTATCTCAATTTTTATATCTGATTTTGTTATCATTTACTCCTTAATTTACCTCGATCTATTTATGCATGCTGTCTGTGAAACTGATAGCTGCATCTATCAATGGAACCGTGTCAGATCTTAATAAGGCTTTGTCCAGTGGATCTACCCTAAACCACAAAAATCTGATTAAAGTTTCTCATCTTTAAGATAACTAGGAAGTAGAGGCAGGTGTCAAGTGCAAACTTACGGTAGACTGTGTTCATTAGAGACCTCATGGAGATGGTCAGTAGTACAGTAACCCTACACTTCCTGTGCTGTGGAAGGAGCCTATAATGGCCTACTTCATGTTTGGCATGAGTGCCTGAGAGGACAGGAAGTTCCAGGTTGCCATGCTGGCCTTATGTGATAACATTATCACATGGCCTTTATCACATGCCTTCATACTTCACGATCAGTTATGTGCTAGTGCTATGTATGTCAGCAGTTCAGTCCCAAAGATGAGAAACTCGTAATAGATTTTTGTGTCTTTAATTGTGCTGTGATGGGTCAAATATTGGTCAATGGAACCTTGTTGCTATGAATCGTTGCTTAATTGTTAATCTATATTGTTGTTGAAGCAGTTCTGTTAGTTTAGTTCCTTCTCATTATTTGTATATTTTCTTTATGTTTTGAAGAGTGTAGTTTTATTTTGTGTTTCAGTTCACATTAACATTTTGAATCTTTTATGTTAAATATTTCCTTGAGAAGGATCCATATTCATCGGCCTCTCTTGTTACCTCTCTCTTTCTCTTTTTTTTTTTTTTGACTCCCTTGCCCTGTTTTGTCATCCTCTCCCCTTCCTCATGCCTTCTCCCAGTCCGGCGGGTGCCTCCTCGCTTCTCCATTCCACCAACGAGTCAGGAAATTATGCCCGGTGGCAGTGTGAACATAACGTGTGTGGCGGTGGGATCGCCCATGCCTTATGTCAAGTGGATGCTGAACTCAGAGGACTTGACACCAGAGGATGGGATGCCAGTGGGCAGGAATGTTCTTGAACTGAGCAGCGTTCGTGAGTCGGCCAACTACACCTGTGTGGCCATGAGCAGCCTTGGCATCATTGAAGCTGTGGCGCAAATCACTGTCAAATGTAAGAGATAACTGGTTATGAAGAAGGATGCTTATGAAGAAGATTACTTCTGAGTAGTTTACATTGTTCAGAAATTTGAGTGGCTGTTTGAATTATACAGATTTAGTTTGATTTAATTGATTCTAAGCTTTTAGTATATACTGCAGAGTTCCTCAGTTTGTGATTGACATGATCATCATATCTTCTTTTGTTTTCTGCTTTGTCACCTTGCCAGCTCTTCCCAAGCCTCCAGGTACCCCTGTGGTTACTGAAACTACTGCCACTAGTGTGACCATTACCTGGGACTCTGGAAACCCTGATCCAGTCACATACTATATCATCCAGTATCGAGCCAAGTCACCAGACAGCAAATATGAGACAGTGGATGACATTACCACCACGCGTTACAGCATTGGTGGCCTCTACCCCAACACAGAGTATGAAATCCGTGTTTCAGCTGTTAACACAATTGGTCAGGGTCCACCCAGCGAACCAGTAGAAACTCGGACTGGTGAACAAGCCCCTGCTAGTCCACCGAGAAACATTAAAGCTCAAATCCTTCCCCAAAACACCATGTTGGTGCAATGGGAAGAGCCGGAAGAGCCCAATGGGCAAATCAAGGGCTATCGTGTTTATTACACCATGGACGCCTCACAGCCCATGAGCAACTGGCAGATTCATAATGTTCAGGACAGCATCATTACCACTATCCAAAGTCTAGTTCCTCAAGAGACCTACACAATCAGAGTTCTCGCATTCACCTCTGTAGGTGATGGACCTTTCTCAGAACCCATCCATGTTAAAGTACTACAAGGAGGTAAGGAAATGTCCACTCGTTATTTGGTCATCTTGACCACTGATGTAGAAAATGTAAGTTGTAAATGTTGAAAATGTGAAACTGTGAACAAAGGCTGATTAGTTTAAAATGACATGCACAAAAACAAATCTTTATATGTTACATTTTTTTGTGACCTATGGGAATATTTTGACATCCAGCAAGGAACTTTATTTGTTGGCTTTATGCATCAACAGCACAAATTTCCTGCAACTTTAGGCAGGCTGTGTTTGCTTGCAAGAAAATACTTTTACTCCTCTGCTGTACCAAGTTCACTGGCACATCTGCAAATGATGACAAAAGCCTGTTTTATTATACTAGTCCAAAGAAAACAGCTTCAGGGCTTGTGAGTTCACTTCAGTCAAGGGCAAGGTGAGACTTTTACTCTCAGAGTCCCCCTTGACAAGTAAAAGCTGACAGTACTGTGCATATCTATCCTGTTATGCTTTCCTCTCATTTTCCTTGTATCGAATTCCCATTATTTTACAACCAGCCTCAGTATACAAATTTCTGATGAAGTTTCTGAGCAGGTCAACAATTTTATGACACTTGTCACATGAACAGCATCGACGTCTTTGTCTGGTCATGCATTTATTTTGATATATATATAATTCATGTCATTCCCCCCTACCCCCTCTTCCGCTGTGTTGTTTAGTTCCAGGTCAACCATCTAAATTCCAGGTTGGTGCTGTGTCAGACACCAGCATTGAGTTGACTTGGGAACCAGCTTATGAGAAGGAAGGCATCATAAGTTATGAGCTTCATTACACGGATGGGAGTTATGGCTCCCCGGTAAGTATGTCAGTGGCTGAATCTAAAGTAGAAGGTGTACTTTTGATCATCCAGCATCACATTTCTGTGAAGCTGTTTTAAGTCAGACCTGCCAATAATATGTTCTCAATCAACAGATGAAGAAAACATTCGGACCCACAAATTCGTATGTTGTGGAGGGTCTCCGCCCCAACACAGAGTACCGCTTCTCCTTGGCAGCCAACTCTAACAAAGGCATCGGAGCCTTCACAAATGACATTTCGCACAAGACCTTGCAAGCCAGTATGTAGCCTTTTATTCGGTCTTCTCTCCTATTCTTATTGAGGTTGTGTTCACAAAGGGATTTTCCTCAGTGAATTGTTAAAAAAAAAAAAAGATTTTATGCCTCTGAACCTTTACTAAAGACATTTCTGTTTAGGTTATATGTTTTAGCTTTTGTTTGTTTTTCTTCTTTTGACCGGAGCTTGACAACATTTCTCTAATGTCAGTTGCTTCATCAACTTTGAGTTATAACTAGGTTTTCCCGGACACACACAGATGAGAGCTGATGTAGACTTGATAACAAACTGTTTTACCTGTTGTGATTTTTCTTTTTTGTTATCCTTTTTTCTAAACTAAATATGTGGTTTAACCCTGATACATATGCTCTTTTGCTGGTATGGGTTTTTTGTTTTGTTTTGTACCTTATGAAAGGTGACATTTATATCAAGAAGAGTTTATTTTGTGGAGAGTGAAGATTGAAAGTAAGCTTCACAACAATGAAGGTACTATTTAGTGTTTTACAGTCATCTTTTTTTAATTTATAATTTAAGAATACCTTTTTTTTGTAACATGGCTCTGGTACAGTATATGAGTGCCTTCACTGTCAAACAAATCAACTATATGTGGACTGAAATTTTGGCAGTTTTGTTATTCCCTTTCACTTTTGTTTGTATTTGCTTTTTCTTTGTCAACAGCAAGTGCACTTCCCACGTGACAGAGACACAAAAAATGTTGGTTCTCCTCTAAAACCACCACGGCTCTCATATGTACTGTTGCCTTCCTGCAGTGTTTGATGCGGTGTTTGGTCATCAGAGAAACAAAATACACTCAAAACAGTTATCAGAAGTACTTACATGTCCACTTCCTAAATTTATTGCGGTAAACCAGCTCTCCTGAAATTATTCTAGTTTAAAAACACAATGCACCTCTAAATTATTTAAACCCGTCAGCTAAAAATATCAGGACTGATATCGTAGTGCATCGCGGAGGCTGTAGAGAAAGAAACTGCGCATAGATTATCCAATCAAATATCCAACTGTAGATGCAAGTACTTTTGGGATGACAGGGTATTACGTTCGTGTCTTTGGGGTTTACACAGCACACAAAGATTAACAGTGATGCTGTGTATTGACATTTAATACATTAATGGTAAAGAACCATGAAAATGTACCAGGATTAATAGGATTATGGATGGATCTTTGTGAATGTGATTCATGCGTAATATTGAAATCAGAGGCAATGACACAGGCATTGTTGAAGTGGCTACTTTTATTCTTAATAAACTGATCATGCTTTGTTATTTTTTATTTATTTATTTATTTATTTATTTTGGTGAGATTTAAACCACAGAATTTTTCACAGGGACATAGGAGAGCCATGGTGGTGGGAGTAGACGTATTTTAACACATTTTCTGTTTCTACCAGTGCAACTTGTTGGCTGTACCCCTACGTCTGGGCGTGGGGACTTTGGAACAACCACTTCACAGTTCTTTTTGTTACCGCTATGCAGCAGAGCCACACAGACAGTGCAGAGTCACTGAGGAGAGCGCCAGTTGCATGTGACACTCACTCTGTCCACATGGGGTGCTGATGAGCACCTGCCACTGCACAGTTGATCTTTGATCAGTCCAGGCATGAAATGATTTGATGTTCATGAAGCCCCATTGCTGTCTTGGCGTCTCTCGATTGTCTGTGCACATTTTCACCTGTCAGTGTGTGTTTGTGATTTCCTCCCCTCTGTTTGGCATTCGTTCTTGACCGATACACCGCAAGCTGACTGGATTGGATACACCCCTCTCTTCCTCTTACATCACCCTTCTCCAGCTATGTTTCTCTCTATGCCACTTGTTCCCCTCTGCATTGGAACAAAAGCTCTCCCTGGAATGGCTTGACATCACCTTTCTCACTTTATGTCCTCTTCCTTTTATGTTGAATCTTTTGATTAAGGGGTTTTACGCTAGATATTTTATTAATTTATCAGTTTCCATTAATTTCTGGGTTACCTGAAATAACAGCTTAACATCACTCCAAACAGTAGCTTGCTTCAGTTGTTTTGTTTTGTTTTGGGTTCGTTAAGAACCCAAGTCCACGACACACACACACACACACACACACACACACACACACACACACATGCACACTTACTACAGCGCTGCAGACCTACTGACAGAATTTTAGTTTTGAGCTAAAATGGGAAATAATAAGTGTAACTCTGCTTGGGACAAGGGACTCTTCTTTTTATTTTTTTCATCCTCATGATTGCAAAGGACAGAACGAATAACTGCTGGTTGAAGATATCTGTCAGTATATTGTGGATATTTGATACTACTGTCCTGGAAATTATGAAAAAAAAATTTTTTGTAAATGTTGTGTCGATCACAAGCTCTATTGTCAATGACAGAATAATCTATATTCCTTACCAATCATTTAGGTCTAGTAGCTATTATCCTATCTATTCTACTTATGTGGATAACACGTCTGACCTAATAGGTTCTGGTGTTTTCAGTTATTATTTTTCAGAGATTGAAGAGTCCCTGCACAAGCAGGTATAAGAAATATCCTGTCTCATCACTGTAAGACAAATCAAGGCTGAGTCAGACAAATCAGAGTATTGTCTAACACAACACAATAACTTACTTGATCTTTTGGATGCTCTGAGGTAAGTGATGGTGTGGTTTAGGGATTCAGTCTGCCGCGACAGCTTCCTTAAGACTCGGATAGGAACAGCCATTTCTGCATCCGGTTCATCATATCTTTTCTACAACTCCAACACATATATTTTAAGTATATCTTAATTAATGGTATAATAAAATATTTAATGTCTGTAGAAGATTCAGTCAGAAGCAACAGTAAACCAAATGGTAAAATGCAGTAAAAACACGGCAGTGTAGCAGGGACTGTGTCTTTTGAGAAGATATCCGTGGGGAAAAAAGAAATAAACTGTAGTAAAAAAGAACATGCGTTTTAAAATTCAATAGATCTACAGTTTAATCTAACTAGCTATTTCAATGCTTTGGTTAATTTCAGTCTAGCATGCAACAAACATGACAATGTTTGTTAAGTTTTGGACCTTTCAACATAAAACATGATTGTGACAAGCGTCAAGCTTCTGTGATGTGTGTGGCGCGCACACAGGTTCACTGTGAAAAGCCTCACTTACATATACACCTTAAACTAACCTGAGAATACACTTCTCAAGAAGTATTATTCATTGTTTGCATGACAACAGCCACGACAGGGAGTCAACCTTTGGTCGACTCATTACCCTTCAAAGCCGATCTAAATCTATACTGATGTCTGGCAGACTGAAACGCTTTGCCACAAAAGTGAAAAGAAAGACAGACAACATGATTTTCCAGTTTGCTTTGTTGTCTATTATCTGTGGTAAAATGATGTTCACAGATTGCTGAAGTTTGTGCTCAGTTCAAGTAGCATTACCAGAGGCTTTTGTCATGGGGGCCACTCTGTCAGAAACTCATGAAAAGTCACATGAAAAAAAAAAAAAACGTTCCCCTGGAATTGCTTTGACTGATATCAAAAGCTTTGGAAAAACAAAGAGATTTTAAATTATTTTCTTTGGTTTCCTTCAACCAAAATTACAGCAGGTGTGGGTATATAAGGCAGCAGCGGCCCTCATTCAGAAACAAAGCCTCCTGGGGTATGCTGCCAAATTCAGACCAGGTCCAGACCATTTTTGTGAGGCCGTTCAGACGTGGCCGGAGTGGTCCACAACCCGAGAGCTGGGAGGTCTCCTGACATTTGTTTGAGCTGTTATCTAGTTGCAAGGCATTGTTAGAGGACCTTAAACAGACCCTTGGAATGGGTATGGGGGAACTGCAAGGCCCCAGAGAGGCAGATAAGAATCCCATTTCATAGCATCAGAATTAATTTCATGCTTAGCGGTGAGCAATGAGCCAAGGCCCTGGATTGTCAGGCTTTGTTACACATTTAGATTATACCTAGAACCTGCCAGTAGCCAGTCAAGTGCCATCTCTCAAATTAAAGTGGCATTCCAAATCCTCTCTATTTAACAAAACAAGCAGTTTAGCCCCCCACTTACAGTAATTGAAGTAGGTTTTCAAATATATTAGAGTATTTGTGTGAGCTACACCATGGCCATTTGGCATTGGTGAGGAAAGGATTAATTCTGTAATGATTTATGAATGCGAACATCCTGTCATTTGAGGCCTCTGATGAAAAAACAATTCAAATACAGACATGTGCTTGAAATCTAACAACACAATTACTAACAGTATGTCATTTTAAAAGTTGACAAGATGTTTTGAGAAACTGCCATGATAGCTAAACTAATAGCATTGATATTTGAAATGTATAAGCACTTGATGGTTTTGCACTGAATACACTTTTAATCTGAAGGCTATCATTATAATTAGGTATGCTCCCATTACTTAACGTTATCGTCTTGTATCCAAAGCACCAACATCACAACAGACCTAAAAAAGTCAAAGAAAAAGATTTGAATGCAGACATGACTAATTATTTGTCAAATAGCATTTATAAAACTATGTCAGGGAAGCTTCAAAAGAACTTCAAGTGAAGCATTAGCTTTGAGTTTCTTCTTTTGTGGTTGTATAGTTCTAGTATCCATAATCCTACCAATGGCCTTCATGGGATATGCACTTTATTAAAGCTGTGCCCCAGCTACTCTTTAACCGTTATCAGGCATGAGGATGCCTGTGCACTGTGATAGCCTGGCCTCTGTCAGATTCAGAGCCTTTTTTCTGCACCACAAAGATTGAGAACTGAGCAATCACTCTTGACGTGGAGAGCTTGCAAATACAATATGAGCGAAGGAAAGAAGCTGAAAGGCTCAAAATCCAGTAAGACCTTAAGTAAATAAGCCCATTGGACACAGAGAAGGGTTTGGGAACTGAGGCTGAGATCCTGTCTTATTTGTTGTGTGCTGGAACATTCAGTTTTCACTGAGAGGAGGCCTGTCTTATACTTAAAACTACTAGTTTTTTTTTTTTGTTTGGGTTTTTTTTTTTTTTTTTTTTGGTTTTGTTTTTTCAGTTTCATTTTTCAAAAGCAGTTCTACCCAAAGTGACATTGCAGTCTGAACACTATCATTAAACTTTTATGAATATGGCAATATGAGAAATCTGTTTCGCTACCTGTGTTCTCTTGTTTTGGCGTTCTCAAAATGGCACTTAGCTTTACAGAGCTACATTGGTGCAGTGCTGTGAAATGGGATTTATTTTAGGTAGTGATGGTTGTGTGCTTGCCCACGTTTACAAAATCAGAATATTTTGGGAATGACTACCTCCTCCATCCAACGGGCTTCCCCTCTCACAGTCTTGTGGACCCTCCGGCCCAACAATACAGTATTTAACAGCCCTGGCTACAGCATAGAGCCAACTCTCTCCCTCCAAGCAACCACAAAATGGGTGCAAAATGAACTCTTTTGTCAATCAAATTTATGTTGAGGATATCAAAATTTCTGGTTGGCTTTCTGAGAGGGAAAGTGTTGTGTCTTGACAGTACACACTTTGTAGTCAGGTGCTGGTGGTAAGAAAGTCTTTAAAGTTTAATGTTTTTGGGAGTCAGGTACGTATGATGCAGACAATGCTTGTGAGATCTTTTTGATTTTGTATTTGTGTAATTTTCATTTTAATTCTTTTTTGTTAGTAAATTGTTCTTAGTTTCTGTTTCTGCCAAGTATCCTGTTTTTTCATGTTTTCCCATGAGTTGTCATTTTGAACCTTTAACCGTTACTGTGGTTCTTTCTGTCGAGTCATCTGGGTTACAGAAAAAATCATTTTCAAGTACCCTTTTTCAGTTATTAATTTATCTCTCCAGCTTTCTTTTTGGAATGAGAACATGTTGCTCGTTTCAATAGTTTTCGTTAAGTTTTTTTTTTTTTCCCCCCCCTTAATATGCTCTGTGTTGGATGCCTTTTTTTCCAGTGAAATTCAGTTTTATGTTTGATTATTGTGCATACAATCTCATACAAAAATGTAATAATGAATTGGGTTGGTCACACAGAGATGTAAGGAATATGGCTTCTCATAAAACCATCTTGGGGATAGAGGAAACCCAGCTCGGTCAGAAATATTTTCATACATGTCCTCTTATCCGTATAATGCCAAACCCAGGATGAGAAGTGAAATATTTTATCGCTCACTGCACAGCGCACCCTGGACAAGCACAAGCTGTCTAAGAGCTTGGCTCAGATTAGAAAAGGAAAGGCACCGAGTTTGATTTAGAAAGTTCACAGATGTGTAGGCTTTAACTTGTTTTCAAAGACCACTTCAGACACAAATAAGACCCACCAAGTTGGAGCAATTTAATGCTGTTACAAAACAGACTATGCTCTACCCTCGCTGGGGTTTAGATAGCTTGTTTTAGGTCATGTAATTTTTTACACACATATATATGTATATACATACATATACATATATATGTGTGTATATGTATATATATATATATATATATATATATACACATACATATATATATGTGTATGAAGAGAGAGAGAGAGAGAGAGAGAGAGAGAGATAAAGGATTTAAAGCCTTTTAGTGGGATATACAAGCCACAGAGGTGCATCACACATCTTGATTCATTATTACCCAAGCACGTGCTGTTGTCCTTTTATGACTCTTATGTTTACATTTGCTTGATTGTTTCATCTTTATTTTTAACATTTTGCCTCTGTCTTTGTTTTGCAATTTTGTTTGGATTATTCTTATTGTTGATTTTTTTTTTTATGATTTCTTTTTTTTTTTTTTTTTGTCCGTTTGAGTTTTGAATTTTCCTTTTTTTCATTTTCTTTATCTCTCCCATCTTTTTTATTTTTTGTTTTTCACCCCTCCCTACCCCTTCCCCATCCTCCTCATCCTCGACCCCCTTTCCCTTCCTTTCCTTTCCACCTCACCAGAGCCCTCAGCTCCCCCTCAAGACATTAAGTGCAGCAGCACCAGCTCCACCACCCTATTGGTAAGTTGGCACCCCCCGCCTTTGAAGAGTCAGAATGGTGACCTGGTGGGGTATAGGGTGCGCTACCAGGTGGTGGGCTTGTCAGAAGGGGCCGGTGATGATGTGGAAGCCACGGAAGAGCCAATGGTGCCTGCAACAGAAGAGCAGGTGTTACTGCAGCGCCTGGAGAAATGGACCCAATATCTCATCACTGTGTCTGCTTCCACTGTGAATGGATCAGGCCCTGAGAGCGAGTCCCTCATCTGTCGGACAGACGAAGACGGTACATGATTTTCTTTCATAATCGACCTCAGACTAATGGTAGTTTTTGTTACTTAGTGAAAGTGTGCATACCTTTTCTTTAGAAAATTTTTTTTGGTTGCATGTGTGTTAGTTCATTAAACAACCCTTAATTTAGAAGAACAATACTTTTTTAAAAGCACACTTAGTTCAGGGTGGTCGCACTTTTGCAAGATAGTGATTCAAAGACAACACACAGGTATTCTGAGACATACACCATATGAATGGGGACACTTGAAGTAGATAACACACTTGGGAAATGAAGTATTTTGCTATTAAAAAGCAGCTAACCAAATGTGAATCATAAAAGCCACCACATCCGCTCTCCTGCATCCATCTCTGAGCTTTTAAAAACATCGTATTGCTCTGCTGAGAGCCATAAGCATTCATAAATGATGTACAATTTGAGGCGATATTCTAGGAGCATTTATTGTGGTAACAGTGTGGTTAGAGGTTAAAGATGTCCAGTATGTATATTCGAAGTCGTTGCATGGCTTGGATGGATGAAACGTAGTCAGCAACAGTGTCACTGTGCTTAATAACTGCTGTTGGTGTATCTTTGAGCTTCAGGTAAAAATATGACTACAGCTTGGAACAGAGATTTTTTTTTTTACATTTCCATACATTTTGTTTGGGCAGCCACTGTGGAAAGTGCTCTTAAAAAAAACAAAAAATCTGAGAGCAAAGATACTTCCTCGTTGACAGGACGAAAAATAGGCTTGATACAGTTGTGGATTGCAGGGACCTAAATGACAAAGGAGTGAAGACGCCGAACAATAAAATATATAAACTGAGAACTAAAGATGTGAGCACAGCTGAATCACTGACGGATGGCTGACGTTGACTGTTCTCCACGATCCATTACACATCCATTACCACAGCATTTTAAGCTTCTTTCTGACACTGATGTACAATAGCCGCAACAGGGGAGACAAACCTAAATTCCTATCGTACCTATTTTTAAAGCCATTGTATCAGCGGAGCCGCAGCAGCAATAGCCAGACCAGACTAACACTGGCTTTAACAAATTTCCAAGTGTCATTACACTAATAACGCATGACAGAGAAGTGTCAGGTAAAGAAATAAGAGGCAGGGCTAAAAGGAAGAAAAGATTTTGGTAATAAACAAGATTGGTACATGATCCCGGGTAAGATGGAGAAAATGGGTAGTGATTTAAGGGGTGAAGAAGAGACTTCAAAGTGTTTGTGGAAGAGAAAAATAGAGGCAGTTTTTGGGGAAAGCTTTATTAATGGCACATCTATCTCAGAAAGAGACTCTTTGTGACTCACTGAAAGCTCTGGTAGCAAGGCACGCCATAAAGACCTGTCAGTGTGGCTGAGGAACGAGGCCTCCCACTGACAGACACTCAAGCTATGTTCAGATTGCAGATCTAAACTCTTATTTTGGAATGTTCAGCTCATATGTAGTCATCTTGTGTAAATATGTTTATTTAACTTTCTATCGGGTTCGAGTGTGGACTGGCCACAGCAAAAACCGACTTGCAAACATGAAGTTGAAACAAGACGTCAAATGGAGCACAGTTTTGATCAGGAAATAAAACATTCATGCCACTGAAGTCAACATTCATGGATTAATGCTCTGTTGCTCTGTAGAGAAAACTGATACAGATCAGTGTTGAGACTAGAAAAGAAATGAGAAGGATAGCAACACTTTTAGTGTTTTGTGGTGGAATAGCTGCAATGTACCTTTTTTACGTGTGTGTGTCATGGATTAAAACTACTTTCACAGAAACATACCACATACAGAATTGGCACTTGTTGCACCAACATAATTAAAACTATATCTAAAATTGTTTTACAGAATTTGCAGAGTGAAACTATGAAACAAAAGGAAAATGTTAACATTTCTATTCTGATACATTACTGTGAAAAAAGAAAACATAACAACATACATACATCAACATGCATATTTAAAAAGTTGTATACATTGTCACAAAGTTTTTCATTTTATGCTCATAACATAAGAAACTAGAAAGCTTGAAGCATGTATTGCCATAGACTTCTGGTAAAGCTTTTCAATATTCCAAACATAGGATCAGACATATTTAAATCTTTATGATAAATGTTGTTTACTTTTCAGCTTGAAAGTAACTTTGCAAATACTGGAAGATGTTGCATTTAATAATAAGTGTGTTTTGATGTATTTGATTTGTGGTACGTGATATCATTGATGCTATCTTATGTTTGTTCGTAGCATGCTCTACGTTTTTTATTTATAAATATTATTTGTACAGTTGTTACCAAGTTCTTAGTGGTGAATGTGGAGCAATTTCCAGAAATGATCCTGATTTAATGTCTTGCTTTGTTCACTTAGTTCCTGGGGCTCCTCCAAGGCGTGTGGAGGTGGAGGTGCTGAACTCCACAGCACTTAAAGTAATGTGGCGCTCCCTGACTCCAGGCAAACAGCACGGTCAGATCCGTGGTTACCAGGTTCACTATGTACGTGTGGAAAATGGCGAGTCACGGGGACAGCCCCTCATCAAGGATGTCATGCTGGCTGATGCACAGGTATGACCATTTCACAGTTTTCCCCCTTACAGATCACTTATAATGGAAAAATGTAGATACCACCTCATGGCATGCATACACTGATTTTTAATGCAGTTTTTGCTCACATGAAATTGCAAATTTATGGATATTTGAAGAAGCTTTGCATAACTTTTATTTCCCTAAGCAGACAGTAAATTGTATACTTAATCCACACTGTTGTGGCTGTGCAAATATTGCAAGAGTGTGAAAAGCCATATGGATCCTTGCTACCCTTGGATTTCATTTCATATTGCTGTAATATTCTTCTCGCCTCAGCCTACAACTAGAACTATAATCAAAGCTTCACTCATCTTGTCCTCCCTCTTCTACCTCTGTGGCTTTCATTAGGAATGTCTCAACCTCTGCTTTATGGCAGCATCTGTCATGAAATATTTGATTGTGTGCAGGTATCAAATACAACAACTCAACAGAAATGCTGATTATAGTATTCGGTGCTTAGGGGGAGGAGGGAAATTGGCATGAAAAGTATTTCACCAAAATACAGCCTCAGGTGGCAGAATTGTAATGGATGCTGCCTGTTTCCATTTGGTTGTGTTTTCCCTCTTTCCTTTTGTAAAACTTCTGTCAGCACAATTGTGGAGGTGTCCTGCCAAATGAGACAGTTCCTGCACAGTAGCAATCATGTTAATTGAAATTATAGCTTTTCAGCAGTAGTGTGACGAGCAGAAAATAATATTCTTGGAATGCAATTAATAATTTTTATGTAATTAAATTAATCTAGGAATATTTGATGTGAAGGCTCATAGAGTCCATTCAGAACATATTCCACCAGCATGGCATTAAAGCTTAGCTTGGTAGAATTATGGATTCATGACTACTAAGAACATTTTGCACAAAAAAGACAGAAATATATTTACTTTTATGTTAATATTAAATAATTAAATAAAAAATTAATTTAAACCTATTTCTTAATCTAGTCATTAGGTGTCTAGTCATTAGTTATAATGACAATATTTCACCCATGTAGCTACCAATAGCTAAATAAATGGCACAATTGTTAATCTCCAAACCATACCGGCAGACCTTTACAGCCTTCGTCTTTGTTGAAGTTGGTCTTCATAACATACACTTGACATAAATTCACTTTCTCCTGACTTTTTAAAATTAGTGACTTATTTCTGGGACCAGCCCACTGCTTCCAAACCTTCAATGCCCCCGTCTCTCACAATCCTATTTCTTCCTTTTCTTTTTTTCCCTTTCTTTAAAAAAAAAAAACAAACCAAAAAAAAACATTGCTTTCTCTCCTGCACTCTCCTCTTTGGCTTGGGGGTTAGTGGGAAACGGACGATACAGCCGAATATGTGAGTACGAAGTTTCGCCTGAGTGCTCTGTGTACCCGAAAGGGTATGAACAGCGGGTACTGCATCATCCTGGTTGGATTGGCAGTTTACAAAACCACTTGAATCTTCAATTAAATTTGGTAAACAAAGTGGCTCAAAGGCGTCACCTCAATCGCCTGATGAATTAACCTATAAGAGTATCTCTATATGGCAACGAAAGCAAACAAACAAAAGTATGTTGCCATTTAACTTGTACAAAATGATGGCTGATGCAATATTCACTGGCTGCTATGCCTGGAATGCTAATGTTATGTGTTTCATACTGTGTGCTGTGATTTGTCCTGTGCTTCGGTGGTCGTGGTGTGACTTTTTATTTTTCTTCTTTTGTGTGTCTGTGTGTGTATTTATGTGTGTGAGAGAGAGATTTTCAATTTTCTGTTTTTATTTTAGTTATTTTTTTACACTCAGTCTGCTTTAAGCTGTATGGAGGCAATGGTTTAGGGAAAGCTTTTGTAGATACCCTTAAAACACAGTGGGAATCAACATAGCATATTTAATGAACATTTACATTTTTCCCATTAACAAAATATTTCATCCCCGTTCTGAACCCAGTTTTGAAGCGCCAGTCCATCTGTGTTACATGAGCCCCATGTCAAGTGCAAGACAGTACTTATAGCTCATTTACCTTTATTGACTTCTCCCATCCCTCTGCCAAGCAGCCTGTTAAAAACCTCATTCTGCATTCGTTCAAACCTGCTCCTTTGAAAGATTCATTAGAATTGATCGGAAGCCTCTCTTTGAAGAGGACTCAAGGAAACTTAATGGCTGAGGTAAAAACTGCCAGCAAATGGTTAGGATGTATTCAGCATGCATTTATCAAAGTTAAGTTGTTGATTGGAATATTGCGAGGGGGCCACTTTCCATTTACATACCTAATGTCCCCCCTCCACCTTGGCAGCTCAAAGGATTTACGTAATGGAATGGTCTCCCATTACACAGGGGGAAACATTACATTTAATGCATGCCTCGTGAAAATTAATAAAGAGGACCAGGAGACACTTTGCTCAGATTAACATTCTGCATAAGGCAGTTTTAGCTGCACAAAGTGGGGTCAAATCATGAAATATTCAAGGCACATTTTGACATTTTCCTGTTCCTGTCTCTTCCATGTCTCCCATAGGAAATGGTCATTGGAGGACTTAAGCCAGACACCACTTACTCCATCACGGTGGCAGCATACACCACCAAGGGGGATGGAGCTCGGAGCAAACCCAAACTGGTGGTGACCAAAGGGGCAGGTGAGTGCAAGGATAAATTATTCATTTGTTTGTTTTCTCATAGAATTTTTTTCAGTGCCGCATTAAAGAGAGCTTGCCTTCGTCTGCCTCTGACTTAAAGAAGTCTTTCTCATCAATTCTACATCATTCCAATCCAACATCATTCAAAAAGTCCCTCCTGCAGCTGAAGATTATTGTATTCAAGCATTTTTTTAAACAGAAAAAGCACATTTGAACAAATGCAAAAAAAAATAGATAAATAATAATAATGATAATTTCATTAGGGACATTCAGAGTTTCTTTTTTTCTGAATACTGTGGCATTGTTCATTGTTGAGATTAGATTTAGTTATTATTCATCGGACTAAAGATCAAAACTGCTATTCAAAATCTGATTAAGCATGAGTAAAATCCAACAACACAGCAAGCCTGAGTTTCCCAAAAAATTGTAAGATCTAAAAAGTCTTATAAAAATGGCATCACTATTACAATTTACTCTGACTAGAGAAACACGACCTTCCTCTCCAGACACCAATACTGGATATGATAGTCACGATGAATTCCCGCAAATCAAAGTGCTCTTTCTCTTTCTCTGTTTGTTTCATAACAATAAGAGAGCAGACTTCAATATCATATGTGTTAAATAAACAGTGCCATTTCATTACCGTCCAGCTACCTTTATATCTGGACACAGTGTGGTTGCAACAGAAACCTGAAAAGGCCTGAAAGTGTGAAAATGTGTGACCTTTGCATTTTGCATGGATAAAGAACAGCCACTGATCAAAGCTAAAAGACATTACATTTTTCTAGCATGACAACTATGTTGTCTTTGACTCCAGCTGCAAAGATAAAGTTTTAGATGCCCCTGTCTGCACCTTTCAAATCCTTTTCACCTTACAGACGTCTAGCATGCCCAATTTGAAACCAGCAGCTTTGTTACCATGAACATAACGTAAGCTTGAGTAGCTGGCTGCCTAACAGTATGAAAATGTTCTTTGAAAGAATTTAAAAGTGTTTCGTATGGATATCTATGCCAATTGGCTTTAGAAACCTTGAAAGAGCCCATAAGAACACAACTAAGTAGACATGCAAAGCCTGCGCACACACATAGCGAACACTACCCTTCATGTATGAAACAATCAAGAACCCAGCATTGGTACATGCAAGCATAGGGCATTTTTCTGGGTCTTGACGTGTATGTTTTACAGGTTTACTGTTTGGATGAGTGCTGTTGCTCTCTATTCCCCTGTCAGGACTGGATGAGCATTAGGCCAGTTTGGAGGATTATGTTTCTCCCCAGGAGGAAAACTATCTTCATTATTACTTACATTTCTGAATGTAAAGAAATGAGAAGGAATGTTTATTTCTGGCAAAGGTTAGCACGAAGTTTTCAAGAAAAAAAAAAATGAAACTCTGTGAAAATATAGTCAGGTCTAAAAAAACACTTACATTGCTCATTGCCATCTTTCAGCTGTGTTCCTGCTTTTCACGCGCCGGTGTTTTTGGCTGTTCAAACCTATATGCCATTGTCCTTGTGTGAACATATAAGGAAGTTGACAGTCTTTCAATATGTAATGTAAATAATTGAAATGGAGGGCCCCAGTGGTGCAATAGCTGGCTCTTCAAAGTCAAAGAAAGAAGGTTCCTTGTTCAAACTCACATATGTGGAGTTTGTCTTTTTGCTCCATACCTATGTGGGTTTTTCCAGTACTCCAGCTTCCCATACCTGTTAGGGTTACTGCTGCCGTCCTCATGCTGCGTGAAGCTGTGAGTGCATGTGTGTGAGGATGATTGGACGTCTGTGTTGTCAGTGTTGCGTGACCTTTTCAGGACACACCTGACAAGTCCAGCCTGAATTTAAAGTGAGCATAGACAACTGAAGAAAAGTAGTGAAATACTCTAACATGCAGATGTTTTTTTGGTTTTTTTTGTATTGTATGGCTTTAAAAGTAAAGTAAAAAAAACCAACAACAAAAAAAAAAAAAAACACACGCACAGATTAATAAGTTGAATTCTTATCAAATGTGGAGAGAAAATTATAAGAAAATGATCTGATCTGGGGGGGGGTGTTAAACACAGGAATGAAGGGAAACCGCGCAAAGTCACGTTGGACTACGCAAGATTTGGAAGAGTGAGGAGCCAATTCTCGGCAGAAGAATCTGCTAGTGTGTTCTGCTCCAGAGCGACACACACACTCGACGATCAGGAGAGGAAGATCTGGTGCGATCTGTCCTCTGTTGTCTTCTAGTGTGTGTTCTCTGAATCGGGAAAGATTGAAAAAAATCCTGTAGTGTGTGCTGGCCTTAAACTGACCCACAGGTTGACGTGACCCGCCCACTTTCCCGCTGGCAAAAACCGAAACACAGACAATAGAACTTCCGGGTCACGGAGATTGAAGAAATTGAAAAATCACATTAAAGTCTGCTCTGTGGCCATATTTCAACTTTCCTTTATTTGATCTGTTTTAGCAAATGGGATATTGAAAAACAAACCAATTTTCATTTATTTGTTTTTAATTTAAAAAAAAAAAAAAAAGGAAAAATGACTCTTTTTTCAATATATTGTTTTTTGATTCTTAATTGAATATGAATTGAACGAATGATACACGGATTCTCATGATATAGAGCATGCTATTTGTTTTGTTGCGTTTTGATTTTTTTTTTTCTTGCCAGCAGAAAGTCAGTTCACATTAATGGTGACGTATTTTCATCTTTCTGACTTTCCAACAAGCCGGTCTGGAAGTTTGATGTGCAAGACATGCTTGAAAAGAATCTATCTAGACTCCGTATTATATAAATGCAACTGAAAGTGCAAGCGATTTCCACTTTTTTCTCTCTTTTTTTGTCTGTGGCTCTTTATTTGTTGAATGAAAGACGAGAGTAAAAAGTAGTCTTTCGTGATTCACACTTTCCAAACTCTTCCCTTGAGAAATGAATATAACCATGGCCAAGAAGAAAAAAGTTTTGTGGAGTTCAAAAGGATTCTTTATTGACAAAAGATTAAAATGTTTGTGTCTGAAGATGTTCTGCTATCCCATCGGCACATTGAAAGGTATTTTATTGAACATCAGTTTTTTTCTTGCTCTGTGAACAGTTATGAGAGTGACAACTTTTCTAAAATAAGGCCTTCGGCACATAAAGCAGAAGAAGAAGAAGAAAAATACATACAGTATACTGAATCTATTTGTACTACGGGACATGGCCATACCTACAAGTTCATATGTATGATGCAAGGTTGATAATAATGCATGCATGAATGACATTTGTCATCATTTTTAGCTGTTTGTAATTTCATAAAGTGGTTTGCATTACTCGGTTGGGTGTAAACCTGTTCATCCTTGAAATGTTAAGAACTCCTGTTGTTGTGGCTCGTGCCACTTGGTGTATTCACACTAAATTACGTTTACAGTCTCACCACTATTTCAGTTCTAACTACAGGAAATATCTGATCTGGTCATCTTGTTATGTTCATTAATTTCTTGATGTAGTCATTTTTTTAAATCATTGGATTGAGTGAAAAAGCATTATTGTAGTGGTGCTCTGTCTGTCTTTCTCTCCCTGCTCTCGCTTCTGCATTAGTTCTGGCTCTCCAAATGGACCATGTGAAATTTATTGTAGATTTGTCTCCATGACATTTTCTACTCAACCAATTACTTCTCTCCATGAACCCCCGGCATATAAATACATTTGCTGCTATAGTAAGCATACTAAATTAAAACATGTAAAGGGAAAATGAAGGTTGAAGAGAGATGGATTTCTCATTACTGTTAAGGTCAAAAACCTCCCCCCATACTCCCATACATATGTTAAATCTCTATTGGCGGGGTGTAATCACAGCTTAATCTCAGAGAGATTTTATTTCTTGTCACAAAACAATGAAAAAAGCAGAGATTCTTTCACCGAAGGTGACAGGTCAGTTAATAATCCATCCTTTTTTGTTCAGTTATTTGCACAAGTATAGATGTAATTGGGTATTTTTGCATGTGTGTATGCTGCGGTATTTTGACATGAGTGTTGTGTACGTGTGGGAGGATATGAGAAGGAAACCTGATTGCCCCTTTTTTCAGTCGGGCCAAGTAAGTGTCAAGAGTGAGCTGTTAATACTGTGGCCTGATGGGAAACGTGCCGGGAGGCCCACGAGGGGGGATTGAACCGGGGTCGACCCTGAAATGGTCATTGAGTAAGGGATGGGAAAGAGGTCAGAAAATGAAAGGCAAGATTGGGCAGTCTGCAAAAGAAGGGCTGAAATTGGGAAAGTATCTGAGAGTGTGTGCATGTATGCATGTTTGTTTGTTGTGCATAGGTATGTGCGTACATGAGTGAGTGTGTGTGTGTGTGTGTGTGTGTGTGTGTGTGTGTGTGTGTGTGTGTGTCTCTTGTAGGGTGACACACACAAACAGTCAAGCGGCACAATCAACTTGTCCAAAAACCCTAAAATCACTCCTGGTAACACACATGCACAAATTCCCGTCTCGTCATACCCCTGTTGTGGCTTCTGTGCCACTGATTGCTCCTTGTCCCCAGTCACCTTCGTCATCTTTCATTCAGGCTTTTTTTTCACCCCCTCAACATACTCTGACGCTTCCTCATCACCCTGTAGCGCCACAAACACACACTGCACACCCCTCGAACAATTACCTGCTGCCTGTGGGCTCAGTACCTGTGATCCCTCTCAACAGTGGGCAATAAACTACAGCTTTAAACTAACAAATAATAAGAGTGTTTTGGGCCCGGAAATACATATCACAGATTGTTGAATTTATGATTGAAGCACAGACATGTAAAATGGAAAACACAAACTCACACATAGTCATGAGAGGATCATTTTCTCGGATTCTATTTACTTGATTAGCGGCAGCCATGAAGGCAGAGTGGGCTTTTATAAGACACCAAGCTGAGCCAGTGTGGCCAAGAAGTATTAGGAGCATTCGTCTCACCCAAGACTGCCCACCCCCGCCTTTCCATTACTGGCAAAAGCTCAGCTGACTAGCCACCATCCACTCACCACCCCCATCTTCCTCTAGCAAAAGTGCGCAGAAAGCAAGCCGTTAGCAAACAGATGAGTATAATACGAGTCGAGGAAGGAGGACTGTGTGGAGTAGATTGCTCTGTGTGTGTGCGTGTGCGGGCGTGTGTGTGTTTCCATGTTTTGTCGACATATACATTAAGACTTTAATCTTGGCGCAGTATGCTACGGAGATACATAAACACGACTACACTAGTGCAATGATAGTATTCCACCGAGAGTGAGCACCATTGCCTCAAACTAATGTAAGATTCTCCGAATTACTTTCACTCCAAACTTGGCTCCCAGCCAAACAGCTTTGTGTGCAACTGTAATAATAATAATATAGGAGTCGGAGCTGACTGCAGACTTGGGCCTTATACGATCAACCAAAACAGCACAGAGATAGAGTTCTACTCTACACAAAGATTATCGGTCTGCTCCACAATTCCATGGGGATAGGTGAAAATAAATAATTATCTTGAATATACTGTTTGACATTATCAGATTTGTATTCATATTAGTAACAATTGAGTTCATTGGTAACAATGCGTATGGCCATTACAACCTCGCTAGCGTTTCTCAGAGGTTTGTTCTGCCACTGCCATGCATTTCAGTGAAAGGAGGGACATAAATGAATAAGTCAAGATACAATCTGTTTACAGAGCGGCAGGGCTAAAGTGTGAATCAGCCGGTCTCATATCTCACAATAGCTTTGATGGCAGCTTGAGAAGTGAAGGCTTCCCATAACTGCTCCTGCCTCTATCTCAGTGATGGGACTTTAAAAGGAGAGTTAACATGAGACGTGTGTCATCCATAAGAGCAGCAAAACTGGGCCGCAGTGAAGAATGGTGTCTAGACCCCAAGAGTAGATCATCCATTTTACAACAAGAGATGACTCTAGCTGAAAGAGGCACTGTTCTTTACTTAAAGTTTTAGTAATGCTTTGCTGTGCTGAAACGATTTTGGGCTGGAGCTTCCGTGTATCATGAAATGGTAATGGGCACACTCATCACTCACGAATTTAAAAGCTCAGAGGATCTTTCACATCTCTTTGCAACACAATCTAGCTCAGTTTTGCTGCGCCGTTAACTGTAGCATGACCTAAATCTAAATTAAACTTACTACCAAAAGTGGTGTTTCTGTAACCTATTATGTTCATTTTAAAGGTAACTGAGTAGCCACTGAAAATTGAAGCATTGTTATCATAAGTCTATTCCCATATTTTTCAATATGCAATATATCTTAGGGCATAATCGTATTGGTCTGCTGCTCCTTGTTCTAAAATATGACTGACTTGGTAGTATCCTGTGGGTATTAATGGCAACTGTGCTGGGACGGCATTGTATAATGGTTGTGGTAACAACCACACACTTGAAGCACTTTAGCATTTCTGTAATTATAAAATATTTAAAAATTGCCATATTCTTCCTGAGAGGAGGAGGAGGAGGAGGAGAAATAGAAGCCACATCACATGACAGGGTATGAAACAATCTAATGAAGGTTAAGAATAATGTGAAAAATAAAACAAAACTTGATAGTATCACTGATTTTTGGTAGAGGACTACACTATTGATTACATAGCAAAAGTTATTTTTTCACTTCAGGTTGTGTCCACTTTGTCACATTAAAATCTGACTCAAAAATATGAATATTTGCATTTGGTAGAAATCATGCATTTTTTTTTTTTTTTTTTTTTTTTTTTAAACCACTGGTTTTGACTTGTTTTCTCATCTGTGCAGTGCCTGGTCCTCCCTACCTGTCAGTGGCTCAGGACTCAGACACATCAGCCATGGTTCGCTGGGATCCTCCAGACCTGACCGATGGTATGGACCTACAAGGTTACCGCCTCCAGTTTGGCCGAAAAGATGTCTCTCCTTTGGCCACACTGGAATTTGCTCCCCAGGAACGCCAATACCTTGTGGGCAACATTCACAGAGGGGCCACATATCTGTTTAAGATCTCAGCCAAAAGCAGAGGGGGCTTCGGGGAAGAGGCTGTGATGGACCTCACTCTGCCCGAAAATACGCCAGAGGGATACCCTCAGATTAATGAGGGCTCCAATGTGACATGCTGCTCAGTGCAGCTGTCGTGGTCTCCACCAGTGCCTGCAGAGAGGAACGGAGTAATCACAGAGTACACTTTGGCATATAAAGAAGCCGGAACCGGAGAAGCGCCACAGGAGCTCCGCTTGCCCCCCAGCCTGTCCAGCTATGTGCTCAACAGCCTCAAACCGAACTCAGCATATGATGTCAAAATACGTGCACACACCAGTATAGGTCCAGGGCCCTACAGCCCGCCTATCCAGTATCGGACGGTGGCCTTTGATCCTGCAGGTAGGGCTCGCTCGCCTGTTTCTCTCCCAGCCCAGTTGGCAGGGGGGTTGGAAATTGGCAAAAAAAAAAAAAAAAAAAACTGCAACACAAATTTGAAAACTGCCTCACCCCCTCCTTCAACCACCTCCACACCTCCTCATCAAAGGGGAACGATTGATATTTTAATTGCTTGCCGTGGGATACTCACTTCACTAACCCAAACCAGGTAAAAGCCAAGTCAGTAAGTTATAGTCAGTCATTTGAGAGAGGGGCGAGCAGCCTAGACATTCAAGGTAAGTGCTATGTGGTCAGACACTCCTGTCAGTCATCCTTGCAGCCCTTTGCCAAGCACATTCACGCAGCTAATGCTATCTCACAACCCCAGTTTTCAAACAAGGTAGGACTTCAGCGAAATAAGTCACTTCAAGAGTATGTTTGAATATTTAAACATTGCAGAAATAAGATTTTAATTATTTACTTTATTTTGATTTTGGGTTTGTTTTGAGATATTCTTCCCTTCCTAATCCCCTTCCTCTCCTGAAGCCTCCTTCGCCCTTCCCCCTGTCCCAAAACAGGACAGCTTGTGGCATGGCATCCCACAGATGCACTGCTGAGGACTGTTGGCATGCTGTGTTTTGGGTCTGTCTATGCCCGCATGGCAGCACGTTGGCAGTGCCAACCCGGACCCCTATAGAGGTGTAGAGACACTTGGCATTTGGACCACATGGGTCAGCTGATAGTGATTGAATGATCGATGTTATTCAAAGACAGCGGTGAGATGGGTTGGCACTACCCACGGTGGCTGGCCAGTAGGCACACCTTTGTGCTCCATGGGTATGTCATCCATGAGTCTTACGTACTGTGTGTCCTAACCAATGGCGTTGCCCTTCTCACAGCCAATCACAGCTCACCGTTACACTCACTCTCCAACCCAGAGGACCCTTGCAGGGGAGGAACAACTTTTTTAAACCAGAGGCTCCTCATTTACTCTTCTCTCCTTGCTCTCTCTTCATGTCCACTCACTGAAGATGGATTTTCTTTGTTTTTGTTTTTCCTTTTCCTGCATCATTTCACCCAACAGATGTTCCAAAGAATTTCACTGTCAAGTGGGCCACCAAGTCAACAGTGGTCATAGCGTGGAAGTTTTCTGAAAGCAGGTCGCCATACAAATGCACGGTGAGTTCATGTTCTCAAAACAAATCCAGGATCAGCTGAGATACACACATAGATAAGTCAGGTATTCTCACTGAGTAAACTCAATCAGGTTTTTATACAGATATCAGTACATCAGAGAACCTCAGATAATAATCAGCGTTAAGGCCAATTCATTAAATGATTTGACAGTTTATTGGCACAGATAGTGATTGGAGGCTTATCAACAACATTGAGAAGCATGGTCAATTGACAAATTAATGAAATGATATATTTATCATGAAAACTGTTTGAAAATATCCCATTATCAATCACTTACAATGTATGAAGCCTTACAAGGACAAGACTACCAGTAACAGTGGTAATTATTAAGCAATGTCAGTACAACCATTAATATTAAGGTTTTGATTTAAATTTCAGTGTTAGCCAGCATGTGACTATCCAGTTGTAGTCTTAGCATTACAGATGTAATGTGCAGCTCGTAAAAACTCTTATAAATCAGAAAGCAAAAATAAATAAATAAATAAATAATTCCAACTTTTGGCTTTCTTCTTGTGCAAGTATTAAATAATGCATGTATTTTAAACTGCCTTTCTATTTGTACCTGTTATTTGTGTCAATTCACTCATCAACTGCCTGTCCCACCAATTATCAACTCCGCTTCTGAATGACCCATTGAACTCCAGATTGAGTATAACCGACACAAGATGGATGTAGATGCCGGGCAGATGAGGGTGTTCGTCACTGAGCTAAAGCACAACACCACCTATGAGTTCAAGGTGACATGCCAAGAGAGTGTGGATGGAGGTCCAAGACACCGTGTTGTGGCCAGGACAGCGCCGCTCATTTTGGTTAAGAAGCCCAAGTTGGACACCTATGCTGACCCGGATAACATGCTCATCATGTCCTTCCCGCCATTTGATAACAAGGCTGTCAAGTGAGTAGAGAGTGCTAAAATACTGTAAACATCATCTGCATTGCCTTTAGGAATAAAGATGATGCCTTATACAGTTGTTAAATATTTAAATATTGTATAGGCTTTATGTACAGTCACTGAGTCTGACAACATTACAAAGATGTACTATCTACATTCTCACTCTTAGGAAAGGAAAAAAAAAAAAAGCTTGATTATTGAAATCTTTATGGTTGCAATGTTTTCAGGAGCTACTATGTGGTGGTGGTGCCACTTAAGGGGACCTCTGGAACAGTAATGAACCTGAAGAACCCTGATGAGATGGATATGGAAGAGGTAAAAGCTTTTTAAAGCTTAAGTGGTGGATTTACTTCATACAAGAAATGGTGAAATTTATTTGGAGAACTGGATCATGTAGAAAGATGTATGTGGTATGTATGTATTTCAATACATTGGCAGCACTTTGATGATGAAAGGGCTGTCATCTCTTTTCTATAAAAATCGTTCGGGGAGAGATTCCAAAGACACATGTTTGTGTTACCAGCATGTGCTAGCTGCATTGTGCACACCATGTACCAGAAATGGGCACACACAACACAGGCATAAGTACATCTCAGCTATGCTAATTTATCCCCTGAAGCATACAGAAGAGAGAATTACACAGTCTTCTCCCACTCTTCCCATAGCTCGGGGTCACCTTGAACACCAGATCAACAGCAACCATCCCTATTGGATTTGGGATTACACACATTCCCTCTGCTTAGTGCCTGCCTCTGTCTGCAGTTTGAACTGAATGAAAGAGCTTGAATGTTGGTTTGGGGGGAGTTGGAGCTCGGTTGCATGGAGCATTGCCAGACAGCAGGTTTTTTTGAATCCAAGGATGCAGTGGCACCTACTTTTTTTTTTTTTCAATTCCAAGCTGTTCACTAAAAAGGGATGCAGTCAATTAATGTAAAAACTAACCTTTTTTTTCTTTTTTAATAAAACTCTATAGACAGGCAAAGAGAAAATCCTCCTTGACTTCATATTCTTCTCTGAGACATCAGACAAATGCTTGAGATGACTTAATTGTTGTCAGTGTTCATTTTTATTTGAGAGATTAGTCAAATGACTTGGGACTTTTAATGTGCAATACGACCATGAAAAATGTTTAACTAATCTCCTGTTACATCATTTAGCTATTACGAGAGGTGAACCCAAAGCGCCGGACACGGCGCCAACTGTCTCAGCTGGATCAGAGGAAGCCCTACATCACAGCCTGTTTCAAACAGCTTCCCTCCAGCTTCACTGTAGGATCTGACCACCGCCACAGCACCTGTGAGAACAAGCCTCTTGAACCTGGCCAGGGATATGTCTTCTTCCTTCTGGCTGAACTCAATGCGACTGCCGGGGTAGGCTTCCAGCTAAGACTTGTCTTGCTTTTGTTCTTTGTTTTATGTTTTACTCAGTGGCAGTTGATTTTTTTTTTTCGCCGTCAGTGCTGTGTACTGTATCCACATGTATCATAATTAATTTTTTTTATTTATTTCCTTATTTCTTGCTATTGCTATCCATTTATGTTTCACTGGATATCAAACATTATCCACCTCTAACATGTGAAATGACACACTTTCAGTTGCATCCTGCATATTGATGACTTTGATTTGGTCTTTTACTCTTCAGAAAATGTTTGCAACCAGCCCCTATACTAACTCAGTGATAACGCCTGAGCTTGTGGAAACGTTGCCATTAGAGACTGGTGATGGACTCATCTGGGTGGTGGGCCCTGTCCTGGCTGTGGTCTTCATCATCTGCATTGTCATCGCCATCCTTCTGTACAAAAAGTGAGTTGGTTTTAGAATCGTAATATATAATGATGTTGAACCTCAAATGACAGAAAAAAAAAAAAAAAAACTTTCATTGTTTACAAGTCTTAGATGAAATGGCCAAAACTGGAAATATTTTTCCCGAGATGTTTTAGCCATTTTTTGCATCACCTCATCTTGAAAGAACTTTTGTATTTTTTGGTGTTTCTTTATGTCACAAGCTACATAAGGTGCAATTTTAATAATTTGTTTGTTTTGTGTGAATTGGGATAAATGTGTTTTAGATTGTTTGTTGTTTGTTTTTTCCCTTATCCAGCAACATACAATGAGCATTTCTTGTCATTTGATGTTGAACCAGTTATTTGTTTGTGTTACTGTGAAATTGGGCTCTTGGGAAATAATTGCATGTTAGGGGAGAATGTTGAAATAGGGGCATATTTTGTATTCATAGGAGCATGATAATCCAAGACCCAACAATCTTGGTGCATGTTAAAATTATGTGGAAAAAAGATGGTTTTGGGAAATGAGCTGGTTGGAGAAAGAAGAGAGGAAGAGATTCTTTGAGAGGATGTTTGCTAACTAGACCAGCGGTGCAATCAACTTTGTTTATATGATCATAATTCAAGATTTTTTTTTTTAATGCAAATGTACAATGAAGGTTTTTGTAGTCGCAACCATAAAGCAGTACATTAAATTACAATGCGAGACATCATAAAATTGTACGCAGCGGAAATCATAAAATTAAAATGGTGACATGAATAGGGTCCTTGCCTGGTTTTAAAGGCAAGGCTGCCGGAAATTCACAATCATTATCTGAACTAACTAGACTAGTTCAGCTAATCAGTTATTTGTGGATGTACGTTACTAAATATAAATATTGAAAAATCACAAAAATGATAGGTTAGAGATTCTAGTAATAATTGTATTGTACATATTACCCACTCTGAAATTCATTGCTACAAAATATGGCCAGTCATCGCTCTAATTCGGCTTTTTTGAAAGTTATTATAGTCATTCATATATTGTCTGCATTCTTTTATGTGACTTTCATTTAGTTGTAATGGACATTTTAAGTGTCCCTGCTCTCCTGTCACGAGACTGACCTTCCTGTGCTATTACAACAGTGACACAGTCGATATTTCACCCTTGTTTTTCACTTACTGCTAGTATGAACTGAGCAAACGAGTATAAAGCAAGAAGTCCCCCTACATACTAGGGAGGATCTTTGAACTATCTAAAGGGAGCCAGGGCTGATGTGAGCAACACGAGTGCAGCTTGCTACTGTCAGATGATCCCTGACTGTCTGACCTTGCCTTACCTCCGTCATGGTGGTTAGGGAGAGTAACATCTCTCCTTGGATCTCTCTCTTTTTTCTCTCTTCTCTTTCTCTCCACCTCACTGTCCCATCTTCTCCCATCTCTCCCTGGTGAATAGTGTTTCCCGGGTCTGCCCTTGGCCCTGACATTCCCCTTTCCCATCTGTATCTGCACCCTTGTGCACACACATATAGACACACACACACACACACACACACACACACACACACACACACACACACACACACACACACACACACACACACACACACACACACTCGTGCACATAGACACAGACTCAGCCTTACAAATGTATGCGCGTACTTGAATCTTTCATTGAGTACTCACTCATTCTTACCCACTGACACTACTGCACACACAAACTCATGCACACATAAAGCACACATACACACACCGTTCCTCCAAATGCTGATGAGCTTTATCTCGCTCTTTGCGAGTCCGGCAGCGACCCCTGTGAATTTTAAACTGCTCTCTATTGATTTATCTCTCTTCTTGCCTCCCCCTCTCCTTTTCTCCTTGTGTGTTGTGTTTTCACCATCTTTATATATTTATTTGACTCCTATTGCTTTCTCTGGAAGCAGCAAACCTGACAGGTAAGGCTTAGTCTTACTTAGATCTAATGCATTTTACAAGAAAAGACAAAACAGCCTGCGTCAGCAAGAAATAAATGCATTAATTAGTGAGGGTGAAGGAGCTTTTTGCATAGTTGATACATGTTCCTGGCTTCCCTTTTCTTGATTTTATCCTCAGTCTAAACTTTCCTGACCCCCCCCCCCCAAACCACCAGTCGTTTGGACTTGTTAAGGTATTGAGACTGTTAACTGTCAAGTTGGAACAATTGTTCACTAAAATTTCTTCTTTTCTGTTGTGTTGTACGTCTTCCCCTCTTCCTGCTCTTGGTTTGTCTTGCTCACAGTCGTAAAAGAAAAGAGTCTGAGCCACGTACAAAATGTCTGCTGAACAATGCGGATATTACGCCCCACCATCCGACAGACCCCGTGGAAATGAGACGCATCAACTTCCAAACTCCAGGTACAGGAATTTACAAACAACATATACTGAAAGTCATAATGTTATCTTGTTAACACAAGTATGGTTTTGCTGCACTATGATTTGATAATGACAGCGAAGTTTATTCAGGAAGTCTCTGGAACATTACGGCCACATTTTTGAGACTCTTTCGGACTGCTTGGAAGAAACCTCTGTAACTGAAATGTAAAAGAAAAAGACAGTTTTAAGAAAAAGTGGCGAAGAATGTAAACCAATAGCTCTTGTATTAAGAGGCATGCAGCTTAGCAAGTTATTAATTAAATAACAAACATGTCACTCATCCATGACAATGTTACACTGATAAACACAAGATAAAAAAATCCGGCTATTTTGTGAAAGTGATGCATTTCCAGATTTAATTTGTGCAGAAGAACGTCATGTCAGTGCTGTTCCTCCATTTCATTTTGTTTGACGTAATTTGCTTTCATAACTACCTGCAGGCCACATTTGTGCATTCAACATGTCCTAAAGTAACAATTAACTAGTGATGAATAACAAATAGTAATCATGCCTATTGTAGTGGAAAAGAAATCCTGTTTTGTTGTCCTAAGTCTGGTGTTACGAACACTTTGATTATCTCTGAATGTTTCTCCAGTGAAAGCTTGTGCAGTATTTTCCTTCACTCTCCTTTACAGACCCTTTTGTTTTGGTTGGCCTATCTGTTAGCAAGCCTCATATAATTTGTTGAGCTTAGGTCTGAACCATAGTGCATGTTGCGAGTCTGTTGTTAAAGCGATACTTCAACATTTTGGCAAATTGGCCCATCTAGGGCAATTCGGTAGTCATTTAGAACAGCATACTTACTTTTTTTGTGAGGGCGAGCTGTTGTTTATTCAGCGGTGCGTCTGAGGAGAGCTTCACGGCGGACATAATGGAAGTGGACGGTACAGTTGCTTCCCCTCGTCAAACTCATCAAATACACAATCCAACAACCCCAAAACACACTTTGGTGGACACGTTATAATCCGCACATTCACTACGCTGTGAAACACCAACAAATAATATTGTAGCGTTACGACATTGAAGCAAATATTGGGAACTACTTTTTCTTTTGAGATCACTACGCCCAGACGCCATGTTTAGTAAGTAGTTCCGTCTTAGCAATCTTCGCAAAAAAACGCTCAATCTCGTAATTTTGCATTAATATTTCACAGCGTAGTGAATGTGGGGATTATAACGTGTCCACCAAAGTGTGTTTTGGGGTTGTTGGATTGTGTTGGATTGATGAGTTTGACGAGGGAAGCTACTGTACCATCCACTTCCATTATGTCCGCCGTGAAGCTCTCCTCAGACTCACCGCTGAATAAACAACAGCTCGCCCTCACAAAAAAAGTAAGTATGCTGTTCTAAATGACTACCGAATTGCCCTAGATGGGCCAATTTGCCAAAATGTTGAAGTATCGCTTTAAATTAACTTCCCGCTGCCCCATTCCAAGCCATGGATTTTGATTTTCGAAACTGCGCTTGATCTACTTCTACTTTGAATTTAGTGTATGCTTTCTAGTTATTCTTTACAACAAGGTAAAAAAAGAAAAAGTGGATCCCCCTGAGCCTTTAGAGTCAAGGTCTCCCAGCATTCAGGTTGTATCGTCTCATTCAGTTGTTTGACATATGAACCCACATTTTCAAGAAACTTTTACCCTGGTGCAAATGCCACGGTTCTTCCGTACCCTAGTGAATTTTGAAAAGAGAGGGAATTCTCCAGAGACTGCATAAAACAGCCAAACTTTTCTCTTTTTTCCATCTATCTGTCAACCAGGGCCAGTCCCTGTTCCTTCTGTCAAAAGGCTTGGAGTTCTAAATAGAACATCTCTCCTTTGCTTGTTTGGGAGTAAAACCATGCTGTCTTGAGGTTTTTTTTTTGTTTTTTTAAATCAACAAACTGACTTCTTTTTTTTACATTGCACAATAATGGACAGAGATGCAAAAAAAGAAAAAAAAAATCTTACATACAGAAACCTTGCATTCATTTGGCTCTCCTTATCTAAGTCGTGATTGATACTCAGGGCCCTATCATTGCTTCTGTAATAACGGTGTCATTGTGGCCATTCTTCGTATTTGTCTCTCTGACTTCAAGTGCTTTCCACTGTCCCTTCAGCTGCCCTTCTTCCGTCTTTCGAACAATAGAGACTCTTCTTACAGTCTCTTGCTCCATTACGTAATATCCACCAATAAATGCTGAGGGTTCTCTTTATATATGGCGACCGTTCCCATTCGACAGCCCTGTCGTTGTTCCACAGAATTAGGTGCTGTCGTTATCTGCGTACCCGAGGAATTTAATTTGAATGGACATTTTAGCCCAATTAAGTGGGCCGGTGAGCATTTGTGAACATCCCCATCAGCTAATAGCAGCCATTGTTCAAATGAGCATACTCCCAGTGCAGTTATCCAAGGCCTTGCCGATCCAATAGAGCATATGCCACATTGGCAATGTGTGCTCACTGACCCCTAGTGCTGGAGAGCATAAAATGTGTTTTTTATGAAGCTTCCAATAAGCACTGTGTTTGAGTGAGAATGTCTATGCTGTGTGTTTGTGCATGCGTGCGTGCGTGCGTGCGTGCGTGCGTGCGTGCGTTTGTGTGTGTGTGTGTGTGTGTGTGTGTGTGTGTGAGTGTGTGTGTGTGTGCGTGCTTTAAAGCCTGTAGGTGATGTGACAGCCTCACAATGTCATCCCATAACTCCTTGGGCCACAGAGTGTCTTGTTTTGTCATTATCTTCATTGGTGCCTTGGGTTTAATTGGCAAATGGGGCCAAAGTAATGAAGCAGTACAACACAGTGGATATCTACTCTATCTCTGACAAAGATATTCCCTTTGGAATAAGTGCTCACATTGTTTTTTGTTTTTTTAGCCCATCTTCTTTTGCACTGTTGTTAAAAAGCTGGTGAATTTCAATCTTGGATATTCATCGCAATTTTTCCAACAAGCACTAAATGTTTAAGGTGTTTTTTTTTTGTGATCAGATTTATTTATCTATTCATTCCATCATTTATTAGGACCTCGAGCTTCTGGGCTTTAGAGCCTCTTCAGTCAGGTGTCAAGTGCCGAAGTGAATGGTCTCTTCTGGCCATTTAATTAAAAAAATGTCTGTAAATTGACAGGAGAAATCAGTTTTATTTAGTTTACCTTTCATCATATTTCTGACATTTTTTATTATCCCGTTCCAATCCCTTCGTCTTTATCTCTTCACTCACTGATGTAGCATCACACATAGCACTTCACACTCCCGTAATTCTGTTAAAGTCACTTCCACATTTATGCCATTTATACACATCAAACATTTTCTTACACACACATTTTTTTTAAAGTCAGACACCAGCGAGTCCCTCGCATGTACCAGCAGCCTACTCAATTCTCCAGATTACTCCGATGGTTGTAACAACCGTGCCCTCCCCCTCCCAGTTCTGTCGAAGCACATACCCGCATACAGCACACGCTTACACGTAAACATAATCAGACATGCCTGTACCTCCTTCCTGCTGTGATGAATGACGTTTGGAGACAGTAAATCAGAGAACCACCCGCTAGGTTTAATTAGTCATTGTCACAAATCAATTAGTGAGAGGGGGATGTTCAATGTCTTCATCTCCCCGCACTCATCTGGCGCCACTGGCACGACATTCTTTCACCGAGAAGTCAGTGAAAGATAAAACGCCATCGAGAAGTTCCGGTGAGCACAGTTAGGCTTAGCAGTGGTTTAAGTAAACTTACGTTTCATTTTTAATTTGAAGATATTTTGAGTATCAAAAGAAACACCAGGAAATAGATATTTCAAATTCATTTCTTTAAAGTCAATTTCTAGTTGTTGTTTTTTTTTTTTCCCTTCATTTCTGCCTTTTTACAGACGCCCTTGAAGCAAAGCATCTTTCTTTTTCAATCGATCCACAGCTTTCATCTCCTTGGTAAAATTTCTTAGCTTCTGCTTGACGGACAGGTTGGCCACAGCCCATCAAACTGCATCTCTTTGCCACATGTCCAGTTAGCGTTGTCACATATGGCTACGTTCTGCTTGAACAGCTTTGTGACCTGAGAATATGTGAACATAACATTGACCGGCTGCAGCCTCAGAGGACTTCTCCTCTGGAGCAGATAAGATTTTGAGCCACTGCTACACTCCTCAGAGCTCTGACTCCCATCAGCTCCAGCTCTGCAGCTGTCAGTGAGGAATGTGGGCACTTTTCCACACCTTTCACTCCTAATGCCTCGGCACCAGGCCACAAACAAAGAGACCTTTCAGTTCTGGTTTTCACCGGCTACCATAAGCTGTTTTTCCTATGTCTGTCTCATTTTCAGTATTCTTAACAGGGCCCTTCATATTGAAACCTTAGGATAGCGAGTCAGTTTTTCTTTTCCTGTTGTCGTGGGGCATTTTGGTAGAAATAGTTACGTTGTGTGTGCAGTAGGCTTAAACACCAATAACCAATCAGTCTTCTCTTGAGGAGGCTTATGAGGCTGTCCAGAGTTTTCGATAATTCAGTTGTTGGTGGAGAGCTCAAGGAATCGAAAGGAAACTCAGTGCGGAGAAGGTGAACTGTTGGTTTAGTAAGAAAAGAAAGATGTGCATGTAGAAAGTGAATTGATAATACCTTTATGTCATGGCCTTTCATCAGTTGACCCTGACACATTTTCATGTTTTGTGTTTGCATAACTTTTTCTACTCTTTTCTGTTGCAATATAGTTATTTGAAATCATCTCCCATATGTTTGCTACTCTCTACAGATTCTGGTCTAAGCAGTCCTCAGAGTGAAGCAGATTTTGACTATGAAAGTTAGTCTCAATGCTTTTAGAATTTGCGCACAAGCTTTCTTTATACATTTATTTTTTTGTTTTGTTTTGAGGTTTTTTTGAGCACCGCTTGCCTCAATTTACGAATACATAATTTGCCTATGTTTGTTTTTTCCACATGATAAAACAAAAGTTCAAGCACTAATTAACTTGTGTTTTTTTTTCTATTGGTAAACTGGGCTGTTTTGTTTTATTGAATGTCAGTCACAATATTCACTTGGGCTGTTGGCTGTGCATTAATCCACCATGCATAAATAATATAGAATCACCTTTGCTGATGTACAGATGGTTAAGAGGTGCATTATTTTTGACAAGAGTACAGTGTGTTATTCTGCTTTCTCTTCCTCCCCTTCCCTACCTCCTTTTTTGTTATTCTTCCTCTTACTTCACTACCACTGCTCCATTTCCATTCTGAACCAACAGGGTCTTTTCTGTGCTCGCAGATAACGAGCAGAATTAATTAAAGCAGTGGCAAACAATGGCTCGACATTTGATCACCCCTTCTCCTTGCTCGCTGCAAAAAAAAAAAAAAAAAAAAATCATCCGAGAGAAAAGCAGAGTTTCTGGTTTTCCCCTTTCCCTCCCTCGATTTTCTTTGCTTGCCCAGACATCTTCCCTTTTATATGGAAATTTGCAACATCATAAATAGGCTTTAGGAAAAGCTGATTTGGCTTATAAAAAAGAGTCATTATATTTTTCAGGCGCATCGACTGCAGATCGGGGAAATTGGAAATGTGTAATTAGACACTAGTTTGTTCAGGTTTTTTGTGCATGTTCAGTGATCAATCTGTTGATTGCCGTAAAAAAACACACACACAAAAAAAACAGGTTTTAAAAGGCTAGGAAAAAGCATTTGGTCAGCTGGTTTGTAACAGAGAGGAGAGAAGAACGGTAATTTGACCTTGGTTGACAGTGTCCAGCGATAGGTCACAGTAAAGTCTAAACTGAAAACTAAATATTATCTTAAATCATTGCAATGCAGCGTCAGTAAATTTGATATCAGAATGATTTAAAGTAGAAATCGGTGTGATCGATCATTTGTCCTGGAAACAATACAGTGATTTTGGAAAAGAAAAACCGAGTGAGAGAAGAAAAAAGATCTTATAGTTTTGTTTGTTTTTTACAGTAACTTCCGAAAGCAACAAACCAGAGTTTGAGGGAATAAACAAATCCTGATATTTGTAACCTTCAGCCTATCCCACTGGCTGTGCAACAAAGCTTATTTTGATGTATATGCACACACTTTGGGCTGCTGTACCCTAGCAAGCACTTAAACATGCAGACAGTAGTGTGGGCAGTAAACACTGACTGAAAGGAACTGATGGAGTTTGAGTATGCCTGTAACTCACACCCACAGATACACAGGGACACACACATAGTAAACTACACCACCGCTCACACATAACCAAACACAAATATTCTTTGATCTCTCCTCAAACAGCCCACTCTTGTTCTCTCAAAGAGAAGGAGGGCTCAGCATTTGCATATACATTTATTTAATTCATTCATAGCTTCTAAAATGTTTTTCTTTTGAATTCGAAGCTGGTATATTGACATCAACAGAAGTGATTAATACCTCTGGCATACTGCCTCCCCTATGATCTGCAGGGTGTGCTCACTGAGAAACTTGAATATAAATAAACATTTTGTTTTGCTGTTAGGCATTAATATTATCTGTTATACTATTATCCTAAAATATTGAACTTTAACAAAAAAAATACACATTCGTTGTGAAAGAAATTATGTTAAATTGACCATTGAGAACACTAGCTTTTGTTGCACAAGTCTTGTCAAATTGGCAATCCAAGAGTCGGCATATGTCTCCTATATGGTTTGTTATTTTCATGCAGTTGAGACGGCCACGTTGTTCTCTTGGTGTAAAACAAATTAGCAAAACTAATGAAGACTGTCAGTGCTTTAAGAGCCGAGCACCCCTCTTCAGCTCAACAAAAGCAACCAAAACATTGGTGACCTCTGTGACAGTGGTGGGATATTAAGCATTGTCAGACAAGACAAATTAAGTATGATTAATGTGATTATGTCTATTTCCATTCCCAATTAAACGTAAGTGACTTTCTTGTGAGGAGACGTCAACGTTTTGTTGACCTCAAACGTTGGCAGAAAATAGGTCTTTTGCTAAATGTAAAAGTGTTAAGTATAACCAGAGTACACGCAGGGACAGACCCACAATCTTTGACTGCTCCATATTCCATTACATGGCCTCAGCATTATGCTACTAAATGGATTAGCGACTGGAGTGCACAGCAGTGCTGATAACATTATACCAGCAGCAACACAATATTCACAGGATATTGGAGCAAGGCGGGGGGAAAATAGGGAAAATCCCCACCCAAGTGAAAAACTTGATTCATTTTTGAATTTGATCAAATTGTTTGGTTGAAAGAGAGCATAAATTGTGTAGAGGACCATATGGGACATACAAGTAGAAATACTTGTTGGTGGTTTTGAAAGGTATGGGATAAATATGCCTTGACTGAAAAAAAACCAACAGGTTTTAAAAAAAAAAAAAAAAGGTGTCTTGCTTGCTTTGCACGAGCTGGCTGAAATGGAGCAGCTCACTGTGTCACTCAGCATCACTCACACTCCTAAACCTCCTTATTCCTCCTCTCTCCCTCTCACCACCCTTTCCATAAACCCCCAGGTCAGGGCTCGATCCTAGAATAAGCAGCTATTTACAGAGGCAACTGTGAAAATGGTCACAATGCTGACAACACAGCACAGGCTATAGTAGAAGTAGGGGTATGTACTCCCTCACAGTAAATGCCTATAACTTGAGGGGGAAACAATGAATCTCACAGTGTTTACTTATAACTACTTATATGTCATGTTATATTTCCCTCGTGAAATCCAAGAGAGACTCATTTCCATCACAAAGTTGTTTTGTGGTCTCATGACCCAGTATTGAATTCTCCTTTTTTTATTTTTTTATTGTTGATAGCAGCCATGAAAGCAAATGCTACTTTTCATTATCTTCGATGAGGAGTACAAAGAGTTTTTATCAGCATGCACACTCACCTGATAGAAAGAGTATAAAGGATCTCTGGTGTTTCTTAACTTTGATGTCTCTATCAAAACTGTGTTGTTTTTTTTGTTTTGTTTTTTTAAGTCTTGTATCATTTTAAAGTACGTTGTCTTGTTATTAAAGTTATTGATGCCTCTGAATGTTTGAGTCATAATTGAGCACAATCAGCAGCCTTTGTTTTCTAGGTCCGACCATCTGTCAGTATTGCTACATTACAGCCTAGATCAACATCTGAGCTCTGGCCTGGTTCAATAAGTGACTATAACATCACCAGTCAATATGTTTTTGCTGTGTGTGACATTCACCACGTTCTGCACAAGCTTCCTCATCACTAAAACCTTTGTTTTGTAAACAAGAAGCTGTCACTCATAACTGATTCGTGGTGTCATGTTGTAAGTTTTAGTCACGCATCCTGCCAACAGTGTTAACGCATTCTCTTCCTTCTCGTTTCCCTTTGTGGAATTTCTTTCTCTTTGTTGGGGCTCATGAGCAGGTATGATGAATCACCCTCCTATCCCAATCTCAGAGCTGGCTGAACACACAGAACTTCTCAAGGCCAACGACAACCTCAAACTCTCCCAGGAATATGAGGTAAGTGGGCCAAAAGTTCAAAGTTCAAAGTTGGCTCAGATCATTGATTTCTGTCTGATTGTGTTTTCATTGGAAAAGGACAAGAAAGAACCTTCTGCTATGTCTCTTCTTTTTAAATTCCCCATTCTTGCTTCTTGGCAGCACCGTAGCTGGCAGTACTTGAGCAATTATGAAATATCAGTACACCTCAGCTGCTTTTTTTCCCCCACATATATTAGCAGAGCACGGAAATTGTCATTCTGAATTACATGGAATTTCCCATGGTAGGATGCTGGCAGCCGCTGATCTCCCAAATGCAATTTCTTCAAATTCTTGGTAAAATAAAAGAATTATTCAGCTGTACTACATCCAGAGCAACAAGATAAAATGTCCATCCAAATATTTTTCTAGGAAAGAAATGTCAATTTGTGATTACCTGAAACTTTGTTACCACTTTAGTACCATATTTTCTTCCTCAGCAGAACAGACTCCTGACTATCTTCAACATTCACCTCCGAAAATGTAACATATCGGTAAAATGATAAATAAATGACTTTGGAATTCTTCAAAGACCCTAGTGATTTTAAACTAAATTTTTTCTTCCTTCTTCAATAAAGACAGCCATCTTTTTTTAAACCCAGAACTACTACACATATCCAGGCTCTAACAAAGTGTGTGTGTGTGTGTGTGTGTGTGTGTGTGTGTGTGTGTGTGTGTGCGCGCGCGCGCGTGCGTGCGTGCGTGCGTGCATGTGGTGCGCGTGTGTGTGTCTGTGTAGAAAGGGTAACTGAGCTGTCTGAGCTCTGAGACCGCAGCGGTTATAAATGACACCAGAGTTGATTAGAAATCAGGAGCGCTGAATCAGCTCTCGTTTGCATACAAGCAATATCCCCTCCCTGCCATCCCTAAATCACACTGCCTGTCGCCTCGCTGCGCGCCAAGCTAAGGTAGAAAGCGGGCACACTAGCATAGATTGCCGTCATCATGCCTGCTGGTGGATGTTGGTGGATAATGACTTCTCATAGCAATCCAGTATTTCTTGGGTATCTATTATTTATAAATCCACATCCGGGCTGTATACCAAATGGACAAGCTTGTTCCATTCGTTGGGGAAGAGAGACGGGAGAACGTTATGCCAGAGTTGATGCTTTGCTATGAGTACAACTTCTAATTACTTGGCTTTGAAAGAGCCTTAAACCACCCGCTCAACTCTGTCTTTTTCAGTCGCTCTGCGTCCGCTTGCCCCTTCACACAGCCACCCCCCTAGGAAAAATAAATGACCAAATTAAATAGAGAAGTGTAATTTTAATTTTGTTATTTTCTTGATGAATGGCTGCTCGTCCTGGTGCCCCAGCTTGCCAAGCGCAGCTCTACGGGGCTTTGACTGATTGGTTTTTAGCCAGGCGGGATGTGAGAGAGGAGAAAAAATTGAGGAGAGCAGGGCGAGGGGAGAGAAGAGAGAGATGAGGTGGAGAAGCTTGGTTAATGATGAGGATTCAGTGAGGGGAAAGAGTGGGGTTTCACAGCTGGAGAGTAGAGATGAAGAGAAGTTAATGTGACAAACAAACTGCAATGAAAAGGCAACCACAGTTTTACATGATGATGCTGAAGGCCCAGAGTTTATCTAGTGCCAGGCAGGTGGGGACTGTGTCCTGAAAACCACGTCTTCCTGACAGGAACCGTCATTCATCTCCGAGCACATCATCATGGATCACAGGGTAGAGGGAAATGGGAGAAAATGTAGTTTGTGAAAGAGGAGTTTGAGCAATTATTGTCCAGTTGGTTTTCAAATCACTTTTGGAAGCAGTCATCCTTCAAAATCAGAGCTGGACGTTTGACAGTCACATTTCCAAAATGTAATTTACTCGAGAGAAAAAAAAATACAATTTACAAGTAGGGTTTCCAGTTTGTGAAATGAGAGACTTTTCAGAGAAAGTGACCCCAATATTAAGAAGCATGCACTCATAGTTATCAATAGGATCATTTAAAAGCGGAATAAAAATAATCGAGTAGGTGGAGGACTGTTTAACAAAGAGGGGGTATAAACATCAGGGAGGAGGTGGTAGATGAAGAAGATAAAGAGAGATAAAAGTAGAAGACTTTGGAGATGAAAAGATGCTGATAAGAAAAATGGGGACAGAGAAGGGGATGGTGCAAACACAGTGCAGAGAGAAAGAATAAAAGATGAGGTTAGAACACAGGGAATCTCTCGTTGCTGTAATGATTGCGTGTAGATTGCATGTTATCTTCCTGACTTTTCTCTCTCTGTCTCTGTCTCTCTCCCCCCCCCCCCCCATGCTTAACTGTAAATATTATTCAAGTCGCTGTCACCACACTAACAGAGCAGAGCACACATCTATCAGCAAACAGGAAATTGTGTTGGAATATGTAATTGTCCTGACAAGGATTCAGAATATCTATTCAGGGCTCTTGTTTTTTCAAGAGGCAGCTGGAGTTGTCTCGGACCTTGTTCCACGCGCCTCTCATCAAGGGGGGTAGAGGCGTCCGCTTCAGCTTCATCATTATTTGTCTTCATGCAATCTCTTCATTAGGGATCTACATTTGAGTAAATGTGCAGCTGCTGAATTTCAGTCAGTGTGAAAAACACAGTGTTCTCTTTCTTTTTGCATTTCATGCTTTCTTGTTCTCTCCTGCTCCCTCCCCTCTGTCCATGAAGACACTGAGGCTGTATTGTTGCAGCACAGCTCCTCTCACGGCCCCTCTGATTGCTTCTTTATGTGTGCATGTTCTGCCTGTGTCTGCCCCCCGTCAGTCTATTGATCCAGGCCAGCAGTTCACCTGGGAACACTCCAACCTGGAGGTGAACAAGCCCAAAAATCGTTACGCCAACGTCATTGCCTACGATCACTCCCGAGTCATCCTGGCCCCCATTGAAGGTAAGCCTCATCTATCATAACACTCTTCCTCTAAAACCAGCTCAGCTTTCTGAGCAAAACACTGTCCACGTGTTGAGAAAATGTTTAATACATCAAAAAAAATCTAAGTGCATATTTTTGAAGTTCATATCTGTACAGCAGCTTATTTTGCCTGGAACTGAATAAAATTGAGGTTCACTTTTTATGATGACAACAAGAAAGAGAGGTTGACAAAAAGGAATGTATGAACCGCACAGCTGAACTGGATTAGACAAGTATTGTGTTGGCTCATTAGGGAAAAACAGGACAAAATACTGCAGTAACTGGGGGGAATAATTCATAGTATCTGAAGTTCAGATACAGTTCAGCAGCAACCAGTGACTTCTTTTTTTTTTTCTTCAGAAAAAATAGCCTTTTGTTGGATGTTAAACTAAAACATTTTTCAGCTCAATTATTTTTAAGGGAGGTAAACAGTTTATGCAATGAATTCTTTGAGTGTTTATAAAGGACTTGTTTAAGCTCATCTTCGGGCCCAGCGCTCCCATGTCACACGGCGCCTGAACCAGGACTTGAGCCAGTGTTTTCAACGTCCCATTTGTCTCATCAGATCTGCCCCTCTCCCTTGAATTGTCTCTTAACTGCTCATAGACAGAGTACTGAGAACATCAGAGCCAGAAAACCTCTTCCTCTGACTCCTAAATCTCAAGGGACATTGTCAGAGGTAGTCACCCTTCACCGCTGACATTGTTCTGGCTTTGCGTCTCCAGAAGAGCTCCCGACTCATCACAGTAATGCCAGACTCCCCTACTCCAGAGTACTCGTCTTTTGTGTTTGTAACTGCTCAGACTAGATTTCAACATTTCGCAAGAGTCAGGCCAATTTGAGGGTGCGACAACATGCATAACAAAATTATCCCAGGGAAAAAAGGGGCCTCGTCCATAAATACATAAATTAATCAAGTTTGAAATTTCTATTTTACAGTGCAGTGATTTTGCTATTAGTCTCAGCAGTAGAACAATTCATGCACACCACCATTCTGTGTTCACTTAACTATGACTAAAGCCAAGGCACCACAGTCAAATTGTGCGACGTGGTACCCGTTTTAATGACATTTGCCTCTCCTAGTTTTATTCCCCCTTTCTGTTTTTGCTTTCTTCTCTCTTCTTATGTTTACATGCCCCCTCGTTTTCGTCCACCTTGCAATGTCCTCACTCAGTCTCACCTCCTGGAAAGTCTAATTGAGTGTTTTATTTTCTGTTGCCTCAGTCAGGAGATGTCAGTCATCTTCAAAATAGACACTGATGACATTGGAGGTCGTTGGTGTGTATTTTAAAATTAAATTAGTCTACATGCTGCCTTAATATAGACCACTATATATAGCTTGTTGGATAGAAAAATAAATTTGATGCCCTGTCATGTCTTCACAGCATTCAGTGTTGAGCATGATGTTGGGATGTTGCCTTAAACGTTCTGTTTAGAACATCTTAAAATAGCCAAGCCTATAGTGAGTTCCACCGAGCTCAAGGACAGCTTGAGTTTTAAGACGCTGCGTATACGGGATCATCCTTAGCGAGGAAATGTTCTACATTCTTCTACACAGCGATGTTGAAGAGGTCCTTATGACTGGATTTAGTGGGACCATTGTGCAGTAGAGCATGGCAGCACGCTGAGAGGCATGGCAGCTATATCTGTGTCCTGACTGTGGTGGCTGAGTGGCTGATTTACCCCTTGGTATCCTCCAGGCGTGCTTCGTTCATGGTGGTGGTGGTGGTAAATCAGAAGAAACCTTGCGAGAATCAAAGCGGTTTAAAAGAGAAATTGACGCAGGAGCAGTATACTTAGCTGTGCCAGTGAGGCAGACGTCGCATTTAAATCAATTCATTTGGAAAGACGGGAGTGTTTTTTCTTAGCTCCACTGTATCATCACAGCAGGGATACTTTGAAACCGAGATTATGTTTCTTTATTATCCCAGTTGAGTTTAGTTAGTATTGTCAAATTCCAGCCTGACGACACAGTCTGTTTAACACCAAAATTGCCTGCAATCATAGAAGAGAGTGTTTCAATCCATATCATCTAACTTGAACGGTGTTGTGTTGTGACTGGCACTGTGGTATAAAAGCTATGGATGAAAATAAAATGCAGCCAAGTGGAGATAACACTGGCATATGAGTTGAGGCTTATTTACCACCGTTGTGTAGCACAGTTAAATCATTCATCAGACTTGAAGAAGCAATATTATGAGCTCCACTTCCTGAAGCAATTAAGCCATTTCTGTAGTGTTGCACAAACTGAGCTGTTGTGAGAGGTATTTTCTGGTCGAAAACTTCTCCCATAAGTGACACTATTTGTCACCACATTTGTGTGGCTAAGCCAAGAGGCTTTAACGGGCCGAGCTTGCATCTGTTAGATGCTGAAAAAGGTGGATATGTTCAACCTTTTCTTTCTTTCTTTCTTTCTTTCTTTGATTTTTTTTAAGGGTGCTCCATTTGGTGTAAGTGGATTTTTTTTAGAACTAAAAAAAAGGGTTTATCTGGTTTTCTGTGATAAATTCATTAAGTTTACTTGAGCAAGTACAAAAAATAGGACTCTTCAGAAACTCCATTGTAACCAAAATACTTTTGGTCATAAAACAAACTTATTGTTTCTGCTTCTCCAGCTCAATGTGTCCAAGTTGGGTCCTTTCAAAATGAAACATCATCCTAAGAAAACACACGATACAGCAGTCTGGAAAGTAGGCTAGTGACTGAAACTACTGTCTCACAGAGTCCTTATTTCTCAGTTGTGCGTCCCTTGTGCAGTAGCACAAAAGTGTGGAAACGTCAACAGCCAAGAAAAGCACAAAATACTCTGTATTTAGTATTCTTCAAAGGACTTTAACCTACAAGAGAATCCTTCAACCAGATTTGACAATGTAGCATCCCAGTAATGATGAAAAGAGCCCAAAAGGCACTGTTTAGCCGGGAAAGGTCACCAGTTCCTTACAGGGATAAAGTCGGAGGATAGACACACACAAATACACACCTGCGGCCAAATCTGAGTCACCAGTTAACCTAATGTACCTGTTTTAGAAGATGCAGACTTGACACAGCTGATTTGAATCCAGTTCTTCTTACTGTGAGGCAACATTGCTAACAAACACACCATGATGTGCTTAATCATTTTTGTCAAAATAAAAAATAAGCTGTATTAAAAAAAAAAAAAAAAAAAGAAGTAACACTTACAATATGTCCCACGGTTGGCTGAACTGGAATCTTCTATTTCAACAGCTCCAAAAATTTGGTTGAATTTAGCCAGGTTTTAGTTGTTTGCTTTTCTTGTAAATTAACATTCACACAAATTCATTGGTGGGAAGTAGTGTGTTTGAAACTGTGTGAATCTTTGAGGCAGATGGTATGGGAAAAAAATGTTACAGAAAAAAAATGATAAAAGATCAAGAAGCATTTTGAATTAAAAAAAAAAAGCCAAAGAACATTTTCCACCTTCAGTAATGAAATTTCTCTCTGTATCTTTATGTGCAGGTATAACAGGCAGTGACTATATCAACGCCAATTACATCGATGGCTACAGGAAGCAGAACGCCTACATTGCCACCCAGGGTCCTTTACCGGAGACGTTTGGAGACTTCTGGAGAATGGTGTGGGAACAGAGAGCAGCCACTGTTGTCATGATGACAAGGTTGGAAGAGAAGTCACGGGTAAGTCTGCTCGGCCTATTTCTGGACGGACGCAGGGCAACGCTTGGGGCAAGCTCCTTTTTACCTCTTCCTTTTTACCTCGGGTCATCTCCAGTGACATCTTTTAAATGTGTGTGAATGTGTTTTCCTTTTCTGCCCCATAACACCATCTACTTTCACCAGCTGCCTAAAATGGCTTGACTTCACATTGTTTTGTGTCTTGGATCCTTTTTAAGGAACAGCAATCACAATTGGTTTCTTTTCACAGATTTTTTTTTTTTTTTTTTTTTTTTTCTCAGAGAATTTGTGAAATTTCTCTCAGGCTATATTTGTTCACTCAAACGTACATGTGCATATCAGTCAGCTGTTCTTATCCACCGGTGGCATCTTCACACGCTTAGCTCTGTTTTCTCGTCTTATTTGCAGTGGCAAGCTGTTGCATGTTCCCTGCAGTGCTGAGAGAAGCGCAAGTTGTTGCACTTACACTGTACAGTGCAGAAAGCTAAAATTAGATTTTGAGCAAGAGAGAGCTGAAGAGCTTGTGCAGTACCTGTGACCAATACCGCCTACATCCATCTGTTATAAGTGGAAGTTCGAGGAAATAGTGGCTGGAGAGCGCAGTGGCTTAGTTTAAGAAGGCAGAAATGACATGCTGGGGTGTTTCCACTCATCCACTATAGTTGGTTATTTTCTTTCAGTCTTATTCTTCTGTATACTCGCAATTTAAGTGTGTATAAGGAGATTAATTGTTCTGAAGCCTGTACAGACCCAATTGTTTAAGCCTTTTGCAGTCAAACGTTTATGAAAAGTGTAAAAGGGAAAGGTTAAAATAAGCTGTTTTCATCTTTTGTTTTATTAATTTAACAGTTTGACGTTAAACTGTTGTTATATAAAATGTAATAGATTGAAACTCTTACTCATATATGAAGTGTTTTAAATCAGGCATATCTCATTAACATTCTGCTTCTATACTTGTGGATAAGTAATAACAATCTGCATACATACATTTTGAAGGATTCTGAGTAGGTTTTTGTTGGTACTTTTTTTTCTGAATCTACATTTCTGCTTTTACGTACAAATACACTTTGGTTTTGCTTTGTTTTTTTGTTTTTTTTATCGTGTTGGATTGATAGTTTCACTTCATTAAAGGGTGACACTGGAGGTGAAAACTTCTTCATTCACTGCCGAAAGGAGGAACCTGTGTTGATAATATTCTGACTGAGCAAGAGAGGGACATGTCTAAATGTCAAAAAGCCAGCCGTGATGTCT